>NW_017731415.1:4032703-4064361 GCF_001890085.2 Hipposideros armiger
AGAGAGAGAGAGAGAGAGAGAGAGAGAGAGAGAGAGAGGTATTTTTTTTTTCCCCTCAGTTTCCACTTACACATCTCTCTCCCGTGTCTTGGACCCAGCTCTGAATGAAATACTAATGATAAAGGAAAGAAACACTTGCCGTAGGCACAGAGACTTATCCCTTCTGTGCTCCTGGGGCAATCTATTCTTCCAGAATTTAATAGGAGACCACCCCTACTGTCCTCCCATCTCACTTGTTTATGTTTTGTTCATTTTCTTCCTTTTAACAAGGTGATGAATCAATGAGATTTACAAGGGAAAAGGGACTGTCAGGGCTAGAGACTGGAGTTCTCTGTTCATTCATACACCAGGTAAGGTACAAACAGGCGAAATGCAAATCTGTCTGTCAGTAATCACAGATCTGGCCTGGGGAAGAACCCAGTTAAGAGAAGGTAGTTAATTTTTCCTCCCTGCTGCTTTTTTATTCCTGGGCCTCTTCACAAAGGGAGCTAGGAAGCTAGTTACTGATTTGTTTCTTTCTCCAGACCACTGATTCACACACTTTTTAACTTGTTTCTCCTGCAAGCTCCACAATCCCACGGTTTTCAGCATGCAGCCTACACATTCAAGAATGGCAATGGCAAATAAATACAAATCAATACTCTCTATATTGGTTTGATTGAAAATGGTCTCAAAGGTATCAGAGCTATCAAAATTCAGTACAGTTTCAAGTATAATGTCTAGGGATTCATGCTTGGGTGACAAAACTATAAAAATAAAAGCAAGGAAATGATTATTATAAAAATCAGGAAGGTGGCTCCCATCTGAAGGATACGAAGGGCCCATGGAGAAGCTTTTGGGTGGTTGGCAGAATTCAGTTTCTTGATGTTGGGTGGTGAGAATAAAAGGGTCACTGTATAATAACTCGCTACGTTCTGTTCAAACGTTAAGTAAAATTCAGGATGCTTGCTGCCATGGGTGGGGGGAAGGGACTAGCACGAGGTACTTCCCAGATGCTGGCATTGTCCTACTTCTTGCCCCGAGTACTGGATCCCATGAGTTTGTTCAGTCTGTGAAACGTCTTCCAACAGACTCCTTATGTACACTCATCTCTATGGAAATTACATTCCAATCAAAGTGTAAATATGTTAAATTAGGCTTCTCGAAAGACTTTAAAACATTTATTGGAGGTAGAAACCTCCAATAAACGTTAGTGATTAAAAAAAAAATAAAAAAAATCCCTCCGATTTTCCTGAACTGTTTCAGTGGAAAATTCTCACCCACTCCCATACTACAAACTTGGCTCCTGTGGGGGGCATACGGGTGGTGGGAGGAATTTAGAAGGTAGATTTAGAGAAAAATAGTTTATGTAGGGAATGCCCCAAGGCTTCCTGGGGCTATGACTTTCTATAAATAGAAAACAACATTGAACAACTCAAGGCAGCAGGTCAAAATAAATATATGGTAGCTTCTCAAACTTTGACCTTTTATGTGTTAGGATAACCAAACAGCACTCAATGAAAGTATTTTAATTTGTTTTTCAGTTTGCTGATAGAATTTGTCTTTCTACTAGTCTGTAAAGTCCTGTTAGAACTGAAGCCAACAGAGACATTTTGGTAGCTGAATTAAATTTTGTTTTCATCTATTACGGATGCTTCTCACTGCAAGTCAGAGTCCATTTGGGATGTAATCTAATCTTTTTAATAGCTGATAAACGGAAATGAATAGCTTCTTGGATGCAACAGAGGTGGAGCAGGTTTGAACAGCTGGCAATCTCCTTTTTTTTTTTTTTTTACATGTTCATGCAAAGTGAACCAACAGTTCTAAAATATGGTATTGCTAGAGAATCAAACAATAGAAATCATGTTCTGATTCCCCCCAGCATTGTCTATGTTTTCCAAAGATAGTTTTGTAAAAACATAGGAACAGTTTTGAAAATCCCAGTTTAAAAAAAAAAAAAAGACAGCATTAGAATGGCCTGCTAAAGGTGAAGTTTGTGGAGGCAAAGACTCCGGAATGATAACAATAAAGCGTGCAGCAAGACTTTCCCTGGTGTCATGAAAATTAACGTGGGCAGATTGCCTTTAATCATCACCTAAACTGGCAAAAAGAAAAAGGAAGGATTTCTGAGTGACAAGAAGAAGATGCTCTTTTTTTGAACCAGGATTACCATATAGTTCCTCAAGAGAAGCCCGGGTTAAGGTAAAGGAAATACAGTTTAGTGTAACATCCCTTAATTATTTACAGATGTTTATGAAACTCCTAGTTGTCTCATCTGTTCAGCAGGGGGAAAACACATAAATGGAAAAGCAGGGGTCTGATCCCTCTGTCTGCTATCAATTAAATCATCAAAACAAAATTATCATTCAAATTACAATGTATCATTTCACTTTTAGAATGTATGGGGGACAACCATCTATGAAACAGAAATCTGTAAACCATCAAAGCAACAAAGCAACATTAAAGTTCAATAAGCAGTTTGTTCATGCATGTTTTAATCTAGTTAAAAAATGGAAACCATGCTCACGTGGTCAAAATAACACTTGCGTCAAAGGAGTCTTTGAGGTTCAATCCAATGAGACAGGCAAACGATTTTCGTGAAACCCCAAAATATTTTCAAGAGGAGAAAGGGTTCCCTAGGGATCAGAATACGGTGGCATTAGTGGAATTTTAATGTGGGAAAGTATCTAGCAATAAGGCAAGCTTGTTAGAGAAAATATCCAATGCTCAACTTCTAAATGTGTTCTCTTCCATGATTATGTAATTGAGAACTGCTTTTTATTTTCTATTAATACTTACATTCTATTGTTTCCTATCATGCATATGCTAAGCTTGCTTTGTATTAAGCCCTGTGTTATTGTGTCTTGCCATGTTAAAGTAATTATCTGTCTCTACAAAAGAGATTTATTACCTTCATGAATCTGACCATACATACATCTTAAATAAATTAATGAACTGACAAACAAAGAGTGCCCCATCATTCTAAGTAGCTGACAATATTTTTAAAAAGCAGCCACATTGCAGTGGCAAATGTTGTAAAGAGACGGTCACTTTGGGAAGAGTAAAGGAATTTGTTCTGTGAATAGTCATTTCAGCAAGCATCCTAACCATATCTGAAAGTTAATCAAAGATCGGTGCTCCTACTACATTTTTCTAGAGTACTGTGTGGTTACAGTACTTGAGTTATTTTCTACCAAAAGTCCATGTGAGCCTGGTATTTCTCAAGGAGCAGTTCTCTGAGCAGTTCTCTGGATTGGTTTAGTAACTTTATCCAAAACATACTGACCAGTTTGATTTAGTAATTTGAGACCAGGTGTGTGGATTTTATTAAAGATGAAAAAAGATTATTTATTTATGGAAGTGTGCAAAGGTTTGGCAAAGAAAACAAACACTAGATACCTTTAAGCAAAAGGAGTTTTCTCTGATAAAAAGAGAGAGAGAGAGAGAGAGAGAGAGAGAGAGAGAGAGAGAGAGAGAGAGAGAGCCTGTATTTCTTTTAAAAAGACAGTGCTTTCACGTTTTTAATCTTAATCCGAAATTTAAGTGTTGACAAATACTTCGGACAGCCAAATTATATTTCACTCCCCTAAAGGATAGAACTAGGGCCCATTTTTCCTTGTTGATCCATATTGTTCTTTTGAATTTTTAAAAATAGTTGGAAGAGGAAAATTCTTGACTGAAGAATTATTTTTGGCCTGATTGTACCATGATTGAAATATAGGCAGATAATACACAGAATTTTCTATCAGCCAGGTTATTGCTATGCTACTTTTTCTTCACATAGCTAATAAAGGGTATTCTTTCTTAATTAAATATTAGGTTAACAAAATAAATATAACAAAAATTCAGCCCATCATAGAATCAGGATGTCTCATTTCTGTGTAAAGAATCATTATAGGAAACAGGACTGGTGTTCACTGCCAGGCCTCATGGATCACAAGTATTAAAAAGATTATTGAGATGAGTGTGCTCTAAGTTTTATATCTAAGCAATTCCCAAATATTCATTTTTAACATTTGACAGGTTTTTTTTTTTTTCCTCGTGAACAAGGCTCTTAGGGAAGATTTGGAAACTTGATTCCAAGAGAACTTCTAAAGAAAATGTCACTAAAAACAGTTATTCCTCCAGCACACAAATGCCTTCACAGTTGTGATTTCCTGAGAATGGTAAACATGTTTTGAACCTGCCGGATGAAGTTTGAGGAGTTTAAAATGTATTTTGTGTAACAAGTTAATGTCAGACCCACATTTCAGAGACAGACTTTCTAGTAAACAAAACTCTCAAGTCCTCCTACTGAAGTATATATACATCATACTTCTCCCTGAGCCACTTGATACAGTTTTACAGTTTTTGCCCCAATAGATAGTCCAGACTTTTCTGATTCTCTACCAGTGGATTTTATGTTGGTTTTCTTTCCTTAAATGCTTAACCGTTAACTTTAAAAAAGAAAACCCAATTTCTGCATATTTAATTTAAAAGCATAATTTACCTAATGATATTGAAAATAGTCCCTGTTAATGTTTGCCTACTACATCCTTTTATAAGTCCCTGACACTAGATGGTGAAAAGTAAATTTGTAATGTTTTCTATACATTAAAATGTAAGTAAGTAGTGCTTGCCATTAAGCTACACTGCGGTAGTTACTACATGTTCCAAGTATGTCTGTATTTTATCGTTATCATCATATCATTATCATGACCACCACCATCATAACTAAAATTTTCCCAGTACTTGTGTGTGGTGTCGTGTTAAGTGCTTTCTGTGCATCATTTCGTTTCTCCGTCTAGCTCTTACTTCCAAGAAAATGTCATACAATCAGCATCTGAGCAGAAATATTTTAATGTGATGGTAGCTCTTGGTGGGAGGATTTCACCTAACAACATTGTCAACATGTTTAATGTTGTTATTTGAATCAATGGCAAAAATATCTTAGTAATTTTGTTTCCTTGTTCTTTCTGGTGCCCAGCAGAAAAAGAAACATTGCTGGGAGAAGGAGGTGGGGAAACAGGAGGGTAGAGATAACTGCATTTGGAGAAGGAAGAAGAATAGTCTGTATTGAAAATTGTAGGGACTAGCATTATTTTCAAATATGATGTTTATTTTCATTAAAACTTTCTCCTTCCATGTAAAAGAATGAAATTTATTGTGAAAATTTAAAGGCACATTCTACAATTGTACTACTCGCAATAATTTAAACATCCACAAAGCTGGGTATTCTGACTCATGTTTTAGAATTGCATACATTTTGTCTTTCCAACTAAAAGTTATTTCTTTAGAAAGGAAACACTCTGGTGTCAGCAATATTTTCTTTAAACTGCAATGTGTTTCACTTTTGATTGTGTTGTGTAATGTTAGGAGAAAGACAGCACCTGAAAAACTTTCAAATTTCATTTTATCTTTCATATAATTTCCTACTGTTCCATACTTCTAGGAATTCACTTTGGTTTTTTATGTTCTTTCACAGGTGAAACAATTTTTAGTTGAGTGGGCCTAATTTTAACTCTTCAGCAAAAAAAAAAAAAAAATAATAATAGAGTTTTTTAATCCCCCCAACTCAACTTCTTAAAAAATGTTGCTTTAGTATTTCTTGGAGAGGTAATTTAAAGGTTGTAACTTACAGATACAATTTTATTACTGAGGATAGTTTTTCTGATACTAAAATTTCCTGATATAAATCTCAGCACAAATAATTTTCTAAGAACTCCTTTTTTCCCTCTTCCCTGTTTCATTTTTCTTGACTATTTTGTCCCCTAACGATACTTCATAAATATTTGTGGATTAAAAAGATATCGTGTAAATGTAAATAGGCTTTAATTACCCCCTCCACCAAAGTGACATGGGTGACCATTAATTGTTTCACATGTCTTGGAAGATTATCTCTAGAAGTGAGTTGCTTATGGAATGAATGCATGCAAACACTATCTCTGCATTTACCATTTCAACACTCCAGGGAACAATGTTTTCTAAAAAGTCCAGCTTTGCCAGTGCCCTTTGGATATATAACTTTATTTGAACGTCCTTTGGATAGAAAGTAGCATTGTTTTCAACTTTCAAAGAGCTCAGAGTAAGTATAAATACTCTGTTAAGTGTCCTTCAACATTTTAATCCTGTTATGTATCAGAATCTACATTCCACCTGAACAACTTAAAGAGGTTGTCATTAAAAAGATGTTTTTTCCTTTATAAAAGTTTAAAGTGGGTCAGTCGTGCTTAATTGAATTCTACAAAGCAGTCAGTATTTTTCAAAGAAAACATGCCATCTATAGAAGAAAAGGAAAAGGAAAACAAAAGCTGTTTCTTTAAACTAGAGAAGATCTTTGGGGGGCAGTCCTAACCGATTAAAAAATATATAGGTGTGGAGAATTAAAGACTATTTCACCTGGAAAATTAGAGGACCTAAATCCTTAAATTGTAGGAGCAAATTATATAACGTATTTTTCTATTGCAAAAAAACCAAAAAAAAGTAGGTCAGAAAGTAATGTAAACTGCTATTCAATAGAAACTGGTTCTGTTTATGTTTGTGACACATTTCATAATTCTGCTACGAGTATCATCCATTTGTTAAAACAACTAAAATAGCCCAGAAATGCATTAACTTAGAGGGACAATTGGACATCACAGTTACTTAATAAGGGTCATTTTCCATAAACTAAGTCGTTTACCTTTATGTTTTCTCACAGAGAGAAAAATTTTAAACCAGCTGAATTTGCCTACATGCAAACAGCTTTAGAAGAAAAGAGTTATGTAAAAAAAAACCAAAACAAAACAAGGGAAATTCAGTCTGCCTGTAGAGAAACAAGTGTAGCATATTTTTTTTCCTTCTTCTAAGCTTTCCACAGGTCATCAATCATGAAATTTCCCTGGTAGTTTGCCGAAGCAGGCAGGGAAATATGCAGCTGTGGATCTACCGATAGGCAGGTTTCTGTACCTGCACATTTTAATAAGTCATCTAAACACAGCCAGAAGGAAACCCAAACTTTGTGTTTTTACCTCATCTGTGATTGTAGCTGACATCAGAGTGTTTTGGCTGAATGTATTATGGATTTCAAAATAGGACTCATGCATATTAAAAATGAGATGACAGTTTAAAATTAATACCTTTAATATATTAATAAATTAACAAAATTCATTTATATTCTGGAAATTGCTATAAGTTGCATTTTTTATTATTTTTATGGTTTTTACATCTCAGTCCCATTGAAATAACTCTGTAGCTCTAACTAGTGTACTTTCCATGTGTTCCTATGTCTTCTCTTTTCATGCTATTTGGTATTTATAATTGTAAATGAGTTCATCAAAGCATATCACCGACAGGTAATGTGAGAGACTTTTCCATATTTACAGATGATAAAAAATTAGGATATTTACTAAAGGTCCATGAGCGAAATGTGCTACAAAGAAAGACAAGACTTAAAAGCAACCAGTTTCTAATTAATTCCTTGAATCATTCTCTGCCACTGTTTCTGAAAGTGGTCCAATGCTTTAAGCTTATGCTGTAGTTTTCCACTAAAAATCTGATGGCATATTTATGTTTTGCCTGTAAGAGGCTGATGCGCTTTTGAAAGTGGAAAATTTAAATATGTTTAGTTTAAAAGCTCAGGAAACAATTACTGAGTATCTAGTACTATCTTAGACAAGTACTATCTTAGACAGTGGATCACAAAGGTGACCAAAACATGATCTTTCATGGTAAGGAGCTTATGATATAGAAACAGGAAATACACACATGGAAAGAAATATCCAGAAACTTATGGGGACTGCCAGAATAAAGAATGAAGATGTTGCAGATCTGAGAAGGCTTCCTGGAAGAAGGGCCATCTAAGATGAGCCTTGTACTATTGATGCATTAAAATCTGTGTGATGTTGTAGAATGGGTCTGGAGATGTTGATGGGCTCCAGTTCTTCAGAGGACCTACTGCACCACATGAAAAAACAGAGATTTTCTCCAATGCTTGAGAGAGACTTTAAGCAGCAGAAATGGTTCGTTTCCCAGCTCATGCTAGAGCCCACATAAAGGGCAACTGCCATAGGAGGACAGGTATGGAGACAACAGGATGAGTGAGGAGATGATTCCAAAGTGTGATCTGTAGCCAGGAGCACGGGCATGATGTGGGAGTAGACTCTGAGGCCCCAACTTAACCCTACGGAATCGGAATCTGTTTTATCAAGACCCCTGGTTATTCCTGTGCCCATCAAGTTTGAGAAACACAGGTCTAGACTGAGTGGGACTAGACCATGGGTTAGATCTTGAGAATTCTTGAGAAGGGGAGCAGGCCTGGGGGGGCGAGAGGCATTGCTGGGGTCTTTCAGGTCTTCCATTAGAAGCCAACACACGAATGAACCATAGGCATTAAAACAAATGATATCATGTGTATTTCAAGACTGGAGAAACCGGAGCTCAAACACATTATAATAAAACAAATACAGAGCAAAGGACAGGTGGCAAAGAGGAAGATATTGGAGATGATATTTTTAATTTTTTAGCGAAGTAAAAATGTGAAATAACTGGGAAATTCAAACAGAAATGTTTGTTAGGGGTTTGGATATTTACATATCTGTAGATCGGAGGAAATGTCTGGGTAGAGATAAAGGTGTGGAAGTCATCAACCTATTTTTGGTTGTTAAAATCATGATAGGAGGACATGATTGCGTGGGGAGAATTGGAAGAGCAAAGGGACGCAGAATTCCTGAGAACAACACTGATGGAGAGACAGAAACTAAGAAAGAGCAGTGAAAGCTACCGAGGACGTCCAGGAGCCGAGGGAAGAGAAGGGTTCAGGAGCGTATGTTCAACAAATTCCAGTGCAGCAGGGTTCCGTAAGATTTATGTCCGCTGGATTTGGCAATCACTTTGGTTCGAAAGCTGGAATATTAATTTCTTAAGGAGACTCAAATTCACAGTCTTCTGCTAGCTAGCTCATGTTACTTTTATAAGTAAAATAGAAATCATTACTGAGTCTGAGTAAAAAATGCAGCCTCTCTTGGTGGTTTTAGCCATTATTTCATTTTCTCTCTGGCATTGGAAATCGTATCACCGTGCAGTGGGGTTCCCTAAGATGGGCACGTGAGGAATCCTGATGCAATGTAACACGGTAGCCCTAAAATCTCTTGGGGAAAAGTCACACTCTAGAGGTTAATTTCCTGGCAGATCGGTTGGCAGTGCAGGATTAGTTGTAGATAGTATCATCCTGAGTATAGAATTTAGAATCAGGCAACTCTAGTCAAAACCCATTTGTGTCAATTAGTAGCTATGCTCTTTTTTTTTTCTCATTTTGTTCATCTGTAAGATGGGACTAACTATGCTTGTGGAGTCATTGAATTGTTTAAGTGAGACTTTCTCTATCTATCTATCTATCTGTCTATCTGTCTCTGTATAGTGAGTCCATCCCTTCCTACCCCAGTAAGATCACACTTATTATCACCAAAAGGCAGGTGTAATTAAAAAGTTATTTATCTCACCTTGAAATTGTTTAGAAAATTATAAATTATGTGATTATCAGGGAGGCAACATAGTAAGTACTTCAGAAAAATTACAAATATTAAGAGTCTACAAAACGGAATGGAAGTCAGCTTCATAAATCCTTTGGTGAGCACTAGTCATTTGTCTCACATACATATAGCACACCCATTATAGATCAAGTTCTTTGCTAGGAAGGACAGAATGTCAATCACACAAGGGAAATTTTTCTGGTTTACTTTGTTGCTATCGCTTAGCATGCAGTAAGAACACTCAAGTATCTACATTTACCTGGCTGGGTCTGTGAGAGTTTTAGGTTTTAATTGTAGACGTGAATGATTATAGATCTCAATTTTTCGTCTATAAATGGTATCTGGGCTTCTTTTCTGCTCTAAGACTCTGTAATTTTATAGTCTTGGATAAAATAAAAGAGAAAACTGTATACATAAATTAAAGTAGGAACATTTAAATTGTCTGTGTAGTTCATATAATTTTTTATTACATTGGTGGGACTGAGCTGCCATTAATAGTCCATGTAGTGATAGATTGTTGCTGATCAATCGACTCACTGTACATTCAACAAATATTTGTGCACCTACTATGTGCTAAGTACTGAGAAGTGGTGAATAAAGTTGATATAGGCTTTGCCTTCACAGGATATATAGTTTATCTGTTCTATTTTCCTGTGCCCAATGCCATTAAACGTGAGCTTTCTGGCAGACCAGACAGCCTGTAGTTTGTAGCCATGGGAAAGAATGAATTAAACTAATTTACAGTCGAGTTAGTCCCATACCACTGAGTATTACCAAAAGACAGCGGTTTGCAAAACGTGAATTAATACCAGAATAATTTCTTCCTAACTACAGTTGTCTGAGATAAGCAAAATAGATTAAAGTCTACCATTGTAGCATCAGCAACCTGACCAAGTAGGGAGAAAATATGCAGGCATGCAGAGAAGGGAAAAGAAGTAAATAAAACCACACAGAGGTGGAATCGCAAGGGAGGTGAAAGCGCAGGGGTGACATAAGTCATGCTGACAACCTACTTGGACTGAGCCCATCCAGAAGAATGTCTTTGCAAGCAACGGGTTTAAATCTCATAGGCTGTTGGTGAATGTTTAGTTGGATTTCCTGAGGTCTGGTGATAACCCCTCACATACATCCCAGGAACATATTCATCACCATGTATATAAGTCTTTCCGTAATTTCTCAGCCCTCCCTTTATTTGTGGATGACATTTCGTTGTATGTTTAGAAATACCGCCTCATAACTAATTCCTACTGGTTGTGTTACTATTTATTTAATTTTGTCACATGATGATGATATTTAAAAGTGTTCTTTAAAACTTTTGTTTCATTTTGAAATGTGACCCTGGTTTCCTATTTCTCTATATGTTTTCCATTTTTAGAACAATTAATATATAGCATCGAATTTGTATAGTTTTTTTCCCCTTAAAAGATGTTAAAGAAATTCTTTAACCTGAGAAATTAGCATTAATGATATTACTGTTGTTTTTGGTACACTAACATATATGTATTTTTAATTTATCTTTAGTAAGTTCAAGTTTTTCAACAATTTAGTATGAAAATACACTGCTTTGGCAGATGTTTATATACAAAAACAAATCACATTTCTCTGAAACATTAGCACTTTTACAGTGTAACTCAAAATGTTTTTATATGAATGGTTAAAAAGTGATGTAGTGAAAGTGCCTATTTGTATGCATAGCTGCTAATTAACGTTCCCTTAGACTGAGAGTAATACATAAATGTGTACATATTGATATGTATTTAGTATAGGCAAGCCTATGTAAATAAATCTATTTAACCATATGTTAAGCAATCAATACATTTATCATCTTATAAATACTAAAAAGGAACACCCAAAATGCCCTGTGACCTGCTTACAGAGTATTTTAAGGACATTAAAACACTGGTTCTTTCTTCTGGGATCATTAAACCTGAGGGATAGATAGATTCCTCTACCTTTTACCAGACCATGTATCCCTATTGTCTTCTTAGAACTCCCACTAAGCTATTATAAAATATGCAAAAAGTTTAGAAATACTATTTTTTCCTGTCTTGCAGAAATTTTAGAGAAGGACTTTTTTGGGTATTCCTAATTGAATTTTGAAACATACAAAGAAGAGTAAATGACAAAAGTGGGCATATTTGCTAATGAAGTTTGAAAACTTGATTTTAAACCAAGTTTTATTCTTTGATTTGAAAACAAATTTGTCTCCTGATTTAACAGCAATTTATTTAACTCTAGAAGTAAAATACAACAAAACCATCTTCAGAGATCCTCACATCACTTAGAAGAAACAATGTGA
Source organism: Hipposideros armiger (assembly GCF_001890085.2). Taxonomy (NCBI): domain Eukaryota; kingdom Metazoa; phylum Chordata; class Mammalia; order Chiroptera; family Hipposideridae; genus Hipposideros; species Hipposideros armiger. The sequence continues at coordinate 4,044,470 of NW_017731415.1, forward strand.
AATTTAGATTGCATCATGGATTTGTCCCATACGCCAGGTCTTTCAATCATTTCTACCCTAGTGAGTTCCCAGTTGCCACAGCATCAAAAAATTCTCCAAACACGAATTAATATTATTAAGGCATTCAATTATTAATGATTAGGATGCTAAAAATACAAATAGGTTTTTGTTGTTCTTGTTAGTATGACTATTTGGTTTTAGTACATGAAGAAGGGAGAATTATATTCATTGCTTGGGAAAGATGTTGAAATGTTAATAGGCAACAAAAAATAAGCACAACTACTCAACCTCTTTTTCTCACTTTTCTGTCAGGGAGAATAATCTTCAAGCTGGAAAGGTTAGAATAAACATCATTAGGGGAGCACCGAATTCCAGAATAGATGAGGAGATCGTAGAAAGTACCTAGCCCTTCAAGTAAGTTCAAGTCTCCTTGTGAATAGCATCCCGTCTGCTGAAAGATTGCAGATGCAATGATGAAACCAGTTTCAGTGATCTTTAAGAATTCACGGACAACAGGAGAGGTACCAAAAGACTGGAGATGTGAAACTATCCTGATTCTCTAAAAGGGATAAAAGCAGAACGTATCAACTCCATGCTAGCAAACTGGTCAGCCCCCAGTCAAATTCAAGATTATGTTATCAAATAGATGACATCCATATAAATAGGGGGTAAAGGCAGTACTTTCTAGAGGTCTTCATGAGTAACCCCCCCAAAAAATGTTGACAAACACTCCTTATTTCTGAATTTCATTACAAATCACCATTAACTAAAACGGTGGTCAAAAACCATCACAAGAACACAAAGCAGCATGGTATTTCACGTGTTAAACTTATTTACTAGCTCAGAATAGATAAACATTTAAATATCAAGAGCCATGTGAGAAGGACTTGTAGTTTCTAATTGCCAATGTGCAATGTTAGCCAGTTGGATGACAACTATGCCCCAAATGGTGACAACCTGGTGAGGTCTATTAATTTCAGGTGAAAGAAAACAATATTATCATAGCATTGCACGTATCACGAATCAGAGCTCATATTTGACCATTCTTGTTGCCAATTTTGGGGGCACCAAACATTTGGAGTATATGGTCAAAGAGGAACCCACACAAACAAGAGTGACCAGGCTGATGAAGGGCATTTCAATCACGGTGGGGAACCACTGAGAGATTTAAAAAGATGGAAAGAGTCGTTTTCAGCGATGTAAGGAGAGCTACGTGGTAACAAATAGATTGTTTTGAGCAGACCCAGAGTCTGCAGCCAGGAACAATTGGTGGATGTTGCAGGAAACCAGGGAAGAGGTTTCTTTCGGTCAGATACACCAAAAAATGAATCCACCTATCTTTTGAAGCAATCATTTTCCTGTCTCTGGAGGTATTCAGGGAGAGACTGAATAGGACACAGTGATTTCTGCATTGCTTGGGCAATTGGTCAAGTTTTGAGATTCCTTTCAATTCTATGATTATTTGATTCTAAGTATTTCTATCTACCACTCAGTATTCTTTGGATATCAAAAAACAAAAAGGTAAAAGAATGACAAAATATCTTGAACAGTTTCTAAATATTTAGGAGAAATTCTTGAATATAGTCGTGTTCATTGCCATGAAAAGATGCATTCAGATGTCATCATGCAATAAATCTCAGAAACAAAAGATTTATGCGAGCTTTCTTCTTTGGCACAGGCACAATATTTATGTCATTTTAAGGATGAATATATATTTTGCCGTTTTATCTGATTTGTTGTTATAAAAGAAACATGTTTAAATTGTATACTTATACAAGTGCAGCATCATTTTCTCTTTACTGATTTAGTTAAATATAGATTGCAAGTCTCAGACATGAGCAATTGGTTGGTGATTCTCAGAGCTTTTTGTGTTATAAATGTATGACCAAGAAAATAAAGATTTCTAACCAAAGAAGACTGACTATAAGCACAGCTCCTGACAGGATAGAAATAATTTGATGATGTGAAAAATATAACCAATTTACTCTCAGTTTCCATAAGCACCTCAAATTCAGCCTATGCAGTAAGATATGTCTTCACAACTGTCATAGTTATAAAACTTTTGGACTCCTAACTCTGGAAATTTGCATGTCAGTTAAAGATGAAATCTTTGAGTTATATATCCAAATCAATGAACCATGTGCAAAAAATGAAATAGCCTTTAAAAATAAAACACTCCTTTGAAAAATACTAGTACCTCAGTGCATATTTCATAAGGAATGGGGACTTTTAAAATAAGGAGAAAAATTAATTTACCAGGTAGAAAGATGTGAAGGTTTTTCTTTCAAAGTTAAAGACAAGGCAGTTCTATTGTGTATTATAAGCCTTGCTCACCACACCATGAGTATTTAATAAACTTGACCATGGCCTGATAACATCAAGGAATATTTCTGAGCATATGCAAAATATAAGCGAGTTAGCTGACATGACTTTACATATTCATTATATAAATTTCAATGCTTGCTAAAGTTGTGAAGAGGTAATTTAATTATCATAATGGAGTCCTTATAGGGGGATTACCCTATAGGCAAAAGTTACTATTTGTAGTTGGATTTAAAAAATGTAGCACAGCAAAGCTCATGTATAATACATCTCATTACAACAAGGACTCAGATATGCCAAAGGGCAAATCATGATCCATCTACCCATTCCAACCCCTATGCCTGTAAGAACTATGTATTCCCCCTGTGCTCTCGTTTTAGGTATTACTCCTGAATTCTACATCCTATATTGTCATGGCATTTCAAAAATGAAAAGAGTTACTGAAGATATAATTATATAATTAAAATAAATAGATGAACAGAAAAACAAAAATCTTAAGGTCTAAAGTTTAGAAAACAGCATAATAACGTAAGAGCAAATCAGTTTTAGGAAAACAGCATTGCAAAAAAAAAAGTTAAATGAGATAAAACATGAAGCAGTACATTCATAGTTTAGTAAAGTGTAATTTTTCTTCCCAAATAACACTTGCTGAATTAGTTAAGCATCAGGAAAAAAAAATATATGGAAGAAAAAGAGGACAAAATACAAAGAGCATGCTCACTGATGGTGTATTTTGTTATATAAAGCTATTTAAAGGGGATTACAAGTATGTTTTCCCTTTGCTTCTTAAATATTGGAGAAGGGCATCTATATTAATTTAGTTTGCAGATGGATGCCAACATTATATTAAATTGTCAACACTAAGAAATATGTTAAAATATGAGTACGCCTAAAGAACTGGAAATGTTACAGAAATAATGATATAAATTAAAGAAGTATGAAGCAAAACATCTATGGAAAATAATTGAAAATATACTATTCAGTGGTGAACCTGAAAGATACTTAAGAATTGTCATAGAACATTGGTTCCCTTCCTTGGGTCATGACCCAGATTGAGGTTGCTGAGGGTCTACAGAAGGGTCAAAAAAGATCCTCAGGGGAGAAATGTGTTCCCTGACCTCCTGGATAAACACAGAATGGCACGGGGGAAAGAGGTATATGTTGGTTTTCTTCTCCCCCTCCCCGCACCTCAGTAAGAAGAAAATAATAGGGAGGAAATATAGGTTGCTGAGGAGACTTTCTTTGGGCCACAGCAACAGGACTGGTGACCAGTATTTACAGATCCAAGTGACATAACTATCTTCCTGTATAGAAGGGGTTGTCATCTGCAATCCTCATGGGCTACCTGGGATTCAGGGGAGCCAGTAGGCCACAAACTAGTCCATTGCAATCATGTTCGTTGTATATTCATTTCGATAAAGCACATAGGTGGAACTCTTTTAGTAACTTTTTTAGTCTAGCCAGTAAAACTATAATGATGACCCAGTTCATAACCTTCCTGGAGAGAAATGAGAAGCTCGGTAACAGATGATAGAAATCGATGGTTAAATAGTTGGTTCAGAATGAAAACTGCTGAGGACCAGAAAGGAAGCAATGCTTTCTCTTTGTTTTTCCTGGGATCCAAATAAGGAAATTTGGGGCCATTTTGTTTTTTCTGAATGAGAGCCAAGAACAACTAAAATAATGAAGAAGCTCCAAGGATACATTGGAAGAGAGAAAATGTGTCAGTTAAGCTACAGAAAGAGGAGCCTGCAAACAAATAAGTGTGGCTGGCAGGCAGTTCAGGTGACTGGTAAGAATAACATGGTAACTAAACCGAAAATTTGAGCCTAAATGTATATAGAACTATTTCTAAAATGTGAGTGTCTGAAGATCTAAGCTAGCATACAGGTTTTTTAATGACGGACAAAACCTTCATTTCTTCATAAGATGAAGTTTAATGAGCTTAGGCAGTAACCTAATACTATACTTTCAGAACAGAACCACATAAGCTGTTGATATTTCTCTCATAGCTAAGATTTCTGTTCTATTTACATTAAAGGGAGAGATAATTTCAACATGATAATTTTCAGCTCTGAAGTTTCATCTTATGTGCACGCTGCCAACTTATAGACCCTCTCCGGGCTTTGCACACTGTAATCAGGGTTGCACTGCTCAACACCCTTTTCCTAGAACAATAAAAACCTTCCATACCTTTTCAACTTGTCACGTTTTCACTGCATTATAGAATTTAAACAAGCTTTGAAGATGAAAAAGACTGTACACAATGCTTAAGTGTTACTATTATTATGATGATGATGATATGGTCTACAAGATGTACAAGGGCATTTTGGGATGAATGTATTATGAGTCACAAAGTTGCAACTGAAGACAGCTGTTTGATTGCTCCTTGAGAGAGTAGAGTCGAACAAGCCTGAATATGGATGATCTCATTTGGCTTTATAAAACTAAACAGAGCACAGGCAGTTAGTTGGATAATATATCTCCAAGGAAAAGAAGAGTTAGTGTAATTCATCTCTCTGCTGTAGTATATATCATGCTCTTGGTTATATGCTCCAGATAGGATTTCTCTTTCCAAAAGGTCAGATTATCTTTAGCCTGGTGACCTCACTCTTTGGTCACAACATGTAGGCTTGTATTTTACTATTATTATTTTTTTTAACTTTAGTTTTATTTATCACTTTCTTATCTTCTTTGTATTTCCCTTCACTATATTATGATTCTTGTGTTACTGATATTTTTCTTTGCCATTTTTTCTTCCCATGGAAATGAAGAAAAAAGTCCCTTAGAACATTGATTTGTATTTATGAGCTCCCATGCTACTGTAAAGCATGGAGGAAAAATATGATTTAGAAACCCAAAACCCATTTAATGTTTTAAGATGCAAAGAAATGGAAAGTTAAATGATTATATAAGATTAAGTAACAAGGAATGTCAAAGGTATCATGTAGTTAGTTACCAAATGAGTCTAATTAACCAAAAGGGCTGCAGATTTAAGCATGGCATCTACCACAATGTGTTAATAGGACTATAAAGGTTTTAATAAAGAAATGGGACCTTTCCAAAGTGATACTGATAGTCAGAAAGGAGCAGGGGTGACATTTTAGACTGGAGGAATGCTGTTAGAAAAGTTGCAATGGTGGAAAATAAAAGATGTTTTCTATGGAATAATATGACTGGAATAAAGACCCAAAGGGGAATTTCTTGGGAAAAGGTTGGGAAGGTTGCTGGGGAAAGATTTAGACAGATGTTGAATCTAAATTAAGCAGATGAAACTTCATTTTGAAAGCCTAGGATAGTAAACATCATGTGTCACATCTGATTTGTTCAATGAGTGCAAATAGGTTGACTTATAGATGATGTTCTGAAATTTGTGTTAATAAAGATTACAAATTGGCTGTGGGAAGGATTTTCAAGGTTCAGCTGGAAAGAGTTCTATGTGGATTAGAGAAGGAAGACAATGGAGCAAACCAAACAAGCATGAGATAGAGGCCTTTGTAAGGGGAAGTGGCTGTAAGGAAGAAAAAAAATGATGGCGATACACAGCATGACAGAGGAAAATCATCAATAAGACCTGATGACTGGTTGTGCATATGGGATATGGTGGAGAATGAATCAAAGAGGAAAACATATTTTTGAGCTTGAATGACAGAGAGGCTCTGTCTCATAACTTAAAAAATGTACTTTTTCATTGAATATGTTTATCTTTCTTGTGGAACCTGGATCTATAGCTCTGGATCTCAGTCACTGAGCAAATGGATAGCCCATCCTGAGTGAGTAATACTCCAAAATAGCGTAGAAAGAATATGTGGAGCCCTTGGGGTTGGCAGAGTTGAAGGGAAAAAAACCAACAACAACAACAAAACATATCCAAGATATTACGCCATTTCATTGTAATTGCTGATATTTGACTGGTGATTTTTTTAAAAACCAGAAACGGATGTTCAGTGACTTATATTGTATAAACGAAGAGTGAATGCATTATATTTTCTTGACTAAATGTATTACAAAAAGTCGAGTATATTGTATAAGATCCTAGAAGGCAGAGACCGTATATACTTTCGATAACAAACAATGTAGAAGTGGAAGTTCTGTAGAGATCTCCAAACTAAGGCTTTCACCGAAAAGGAAAGTATTCATTTGATTTTTGTCCAGAGTTGTCTGAGGTACTATGTGAACATTAAGTCTTTCATTATCAGATTACATAGTTCTTAAAAATATAGCCTTTTAAAATCAGTAAGTTTTCTTACTAGGGTGTGACACTTTGGGTAGCATGTAAGCTGTGTTAGGCACCAAAATATAACATTGGGGAAGATTATCGATGAGGAATTGGTGAAAAAAACATTAACTAAGAAAAACAGTGAAACTAATTCTCTTTCCTTGGAATTTATTATTGACCGGACTCTATGCAGCATTATCTCAGGTAAGAACATCAAGGGGACATACAAGGAGGCCCAAACTGCTAGTCATATAATATTGTTTTCCCTATAAAAATATTGATCAAAGATTTAATCACAGGTTCCCATGGTATGCTGAAATTCATTTCATTTGTAAGAATTTTAGGAGCAGTTATGAGGAACGCTATTTCTGTTAATTCACATTTTGGTTTGAATTTGATAACTGTTTAAAGCTATCTGCCGAATGGTGGGGGTAGAGCTATGCTACATATACTATATAGCTTAAAAGTCAAATCCTGAAAGAGATAACCTACTTCTCCAAACGCTTAACGTATCTAAGAAAGGCTTGAACTCATGTGACAAAATCTAACCTAGAAAAGGATGGGGAAAATATCATAGCACAGAAACTAAATTTGGTTCTGTTGCTTTTTTTTTTTTTTCTTCAAGTAAGAAGCTGTGTGAACTTGAGAAAGTCACTAATTTCTGTGGGTTTTCATTTCCTTAACTATGAAGTGAAGACATTAGATTAGATTAGATGCTCTCTCACGGAACTAAATTTCATGAGGCTTTATCATGTGAAATCTGTGTAGGTGACCAAATAGACTAAAGAGAAACCCATGAACTTTGATTTTAAACCTTATCAACACAAGAAAAGTCCGGGGCTACTGGCTGACTGCTTTCTTTGTGCTACCTCATCCCTCCACTGACTAATAATATATAGGAAAAACATCTGAGAGGGATAGTAAATGTCAGCTTGATTATAGAGCCCCAGCAACTCTGGAGGATCAAGGTTAGTTGCTTCAGAAGGTATGAAATTATACAGCCGTGCCCATTTCCTCCAAGTGTCTTCAAAATAGTCCTGGTTCCCATGGACGCTTCCATGCCACACTGGTAAAGATATAATCAGTGCTTGCTTTATTTCTGGAGATGATTTGTGCCGTACAAATCAGAATGTAATGTGTATACCCCATATCCCAGTCATCTTCCTTCTAAGAATTTGACCTAGGAGACAACCACACAGGTGTGAAAAACTCTACACCGAAGAATGTTCATGACAGGGTGGTTTACGATGTGAAAAACTGGGAACAATCTAAAAAAATGGATACTCTAAATAGTCATTAAAAACAGTAATATAAATGGAATGGGGAAATGTAGGTGGTTTTTAAAGTCTTTATTGGAACTTTTATATAATACTTAAATATTTTAGAATGAATATATATATAATATAAATAAATATATATATTTCAAAAAGTAAATGAAAGAAAAATTTTGGCTCCCGATCAGCTACAAATTAATATTTAACACCTGGGTCACACCACCAGTGGTTAGCATTCTTTTTGGACCATGGCTAAGTTGTGAAATATTAAAATTTGGAATGACTGGTTTTTTTTTTTTTAGAAACATCTTTGGTATCAGAAATTACAATGTCTGCAACTGTGCTTAAGTATTTGTTTGTTATATCATTATAACTGAAGGAATTCCCTTTTTCTGGCTTACAACCCCTGCAGTTATATAACTATCATGTATTATGCAATATGATGATATTGCTCTAGCTTTGAGCAGATTTTATTAAAAGTTTTTAAGCTAGTATATTTTTGTCTTTCCTTAAATATCCTTGTGGGATACTCCTTTTGCCTGTTGCACATTTGAACCTATTCTTCACTTTATGAATCTCTGTAGGAAGTAAAGAAAAGCCTCCCCTTACAGAAGCTAATCATGTGAGGTACTTTCCCAGCATCCCTTGCGCTAATGCACAGCCTCCACTAGCCGACACTCCTGCATCAGACTTTAACTATGGGGCTATAACTGCAAGAGGGAAATAAAGAGAAGACGCTCTCTTTCTCAGTAGCAGAAACAGTGGTAGCTGCGTGGGTGAGTTCCTGGGAGCAAAAGTGCCAGCTGCGCACTTTTGAGCTTATACATCTTGAGCTCAATGGTGGCAGCAGTGATTTCTTTGGGGAAGGGGAACATTGTGTTTTTCCAGGACACATCAGCTCCAAGTTAAGTTGTCCTTCAATCTTAGTTGTGGAGGGTGCAAACTCAGCTCCAACCCCAGTCGCTGCTTTCAATCTAGTTGCAGGGTGGGGCGGGAGGGTGGGGGCACAGCCCACCATCCCTTGCGGGAGTCAAACTAGCAACCCTGTTGCTCAGAGCTCACCCTCTAACCAACTGAGTCACGCAACTGGCTCAGCAGTGATTTCTTTATCAGTCTAGTTCTGAAGGTAGTTTGGGGTGTTATTTCTGAAAGCTAAGCTTTGAGTTGGCTTTCCAGATCTCCCAATGATTGTGTGAGCTACTGGGAACACTTGTAATACATTTATTTTCTTCTTGACCATCCAGTCAGCTTGTAACTAAGGACTCTGCCCGATACACTCATGCTTTTCTGCTTCCCATCATCAAATGTATGCTCATACCTGCATCTTTGCGTTTTCTCTAACACTGTGGAGGATGGGCGCCCTCCTCTAGTCAAGAAAAAAAATATGCTATGAAAACCATCTGTCACCATCTTAAGGACTACTTGGCTTCTCCCATTATGCCCTCTCTTATCTGCTTTGTCCATCTTTTACTTTTCACTGGGTCTTTCCCTTCCACATTCAGACATGTTCACGCATCTTCCATCTTTAAAAAAGATGTCTTACCCTCACCCATACTTTCAAGTAACTAAGCCCCTAGCTCCTCCGTTGTCAGACATCCTGAAAGAGTGATCTGTGCACATTGCTCCCACTTCCTCACCTCTGAGTCATTCCCCAACGCTCTCCACTGTGGTTTCAGTTCCCATCCTTCCACTGAAACATATTGTGCCCAGGTCTCCAACAACCTAATGCCATACAGTCTGACTTATGCAACCTGACCTCTTAGCTTTCCCTCTTTCTTGAAATAGTTCCCTTCCTCTTGAATTGTTTGCACCCTGCCCTGGTTTTCTTCCTCTCACGTGGGTTGTTTCTTCCCAGTCTTCTTTGCTGGGTGAGAGGAAATCTTTGCCTCTACTTGATTTCTGTAATCTCAGTGACAGGTACTTGTCTTTCCCATATTTTTTTCCCCCCCAGAAATAATGTGATCTGTGTTCAAGGCTTGAAATGTCACTTGTGTACTAAATGTCACCTCTTGTAGTAGATAGCTTTTCATATTGTCCATCATCATTTTATGACCACCAATGAGTTTCTATGAAATCGCCATTCCCTCATGTGGATATGAATTCCTTGGTCATCTTCATATGGAGCCTTTCAAATACTGGAGGACTGCTGACATGTTATGATAAACATTTTGCCTAGTTAGTCTCTTACTTCCTTCAGTAAGTTTGGAAGGGTATTATACAAAAAAAAAAGGCTTATATTAATACAGCAACAATAATTTATGAAGCCAAGGACATATGCAATTTAAGGTTATTAAATAAAACTCCTATTTAAGCAAATATCCCAGAGCTTGAGAGAGCACACTGTATCCCCACCATATTGCTGTTGTTCACACCAGTTATTGGAATTTGTCTTTTGGATACGACAATTTGGACAATGTCAAATATTGTCAAAAATTACACAGCCAAGAATGGCAAGTAAGATGGGTCATCAATCTGCGAAACACCATTTTGACATGAAAAAGTATTTATTTGAATTGCTTATGATTGGCTAGACATACTATTAAGTTATATATATTATATATGTTATATATAATATATATTTTATATATATGTTATATATATATATATATATATATATAATAAGTTATAATTTTGTAAAGTTTTGTGAAGTATAGTTCTTTGAGACCAACTGACACTGGTTTAAGCCATTAAAAACAAGCAAACAAACAAAAAAAACACTGGAGAATGAAGGGGTTACAGCTGACTTGGGGTGTGGTGTTATTCAGGGGTCCCAGCAATGTTGGCAAACCTAAGATCTGTCTCTCTATGTCCAAGCTCCATTTTCTCTGCACACACTCAGACTTTCTGTGGTGGTGAGACAGCTGTAAGAGCTCCGGCTTCACATCGTTGCAGGACCGAGTGTCATAGAATAAAATATCCGGGTTTTCTTTCCAGTTGTCCCCTGAGGTTTGCTTGGCTCCAACTCTGTCGGGTTCCTGAATGTGATGCTGTGATAAGTAAGGCCAGGGGCAGACACTTGCCTTTCTCGCACTGAGTCATTTTTATAGATTGAGACTAGGGGCTTCTCTTCCTGCAGAGGAAAAGCAGTAGGCTATGGCTAGGGAAGAGAGAGTGGAGGTTGGTATTGGTAGAAAATAGCAAGCGTTCACCAAACTGAACACACACACTACACACACACTTCATAACTGCAAGGTTTAGTGTCAAGTCAAAACCCTAGGTTGGAGTCCCAGTTCTGCCACCACAACGAAAGTATGATATAGTGGGACTTTACATCGTTGATTGAGCAAGTTCTACACCTGACTACATGCTTGACCTTGGCCATGGCGTTGTACATGCCTCAGTTTCCTTATCTACAAAAGGGGGATCATAGTGGTATCTACCTCATAGAGTGTTCGAAGTAAATGAATTAATATATGTGACTTGCTTAGAGCAAAGCCTGGTACATAGCAAGCCCTGAATCATAATTCTATGCTTTCATAAGCATGTGGATGCTTCTTGTCCTCGAATACAGTCTTTCCGAAGGAGTCTTTGAAGCAGAAGGCCTGAAATCCATCACAAAGGGGCTAAAGTTTACCAGGATCTTAATAGAAATTATATAACTTTGCTCTGATGGTATTATGAATGAAAAAACAAATCCACTGCCAAAAATATGGTTAAGGAATTCATGCCGTAGAATAACATATCGTTGAGTTATAAAAAATCTCAATAAAGTAGAATAATCCTCAGCTCTTACCTGTCAATAAAGTATCATGGTGGATATGCCGTGAAACACTGAGCAAAATCTTAAGTTTTGTTTAATGACATTATAAGTCATAGCATAGTTTCCCATTGTGCAGTGAATACTACATAGAGGGCAGATAATAGAATTAGTCGTAACCAATAATTGGACCATTTATATATATATATACATATATATATATATGTGTATATATATATATATATGGAACATATTCCTTATATTAATCTATGTGAATTGTTCACATGCACCCTACAGAATGGGCTGTTTCTAGATGGCTACTTTACGTTGATTCTCACTGTTGTCGTCTAAAGATAGAATTGCCTTGACTCACCTAATATGAAATCAAGACATGAAGTAGCACGTCTCTTTAAATAAAATCAGATTTTTGCTGGGACTCTGTTAGTTTCTAACCTATATCAATTAGAAAGTCCTGGCATAATTGAAGCAGTAGCTGCATTCTTCAAGTGTCTATGTTTAGGATAGATCACAGGAGATAAGCTTTGATTATGTTTCCTTGTTTAAAGAGCCTCAATATACATGTGCATATATGTGTACGGATCCATATGTATTGTGCTGTGGTATTTGGCATGATTAAGTTATATAGCTGGGTAAGAGAAGTTCCCTGGGGCTGCTTTAATAAAAGAAGCTAAAGAATACTGAGAACAGATTAGGTAGTACTGACTAAAACTTAGCTTAAGACTGTGAATAATAGGGGGAAGAGGGTAATTAAATTATAATTTAATAAGAAGGTCATTGCCATGATCATGTAGGGGTCCTCTGTAGTCATTGGCGTGCCCCTAATCTAAAAACTTCAGAACTCCGTGGGCGGAGTGAATAACTTAGTTAGAAGTCTCAGATATTACCAGTGTTCTCCATCTCTAACTTGCGAATTTCTAGGGGCCCAAGAAATTCCCCTTACTCCCAGGAGTCTTACCTTGTTTATCTTACTGACTTAATTAGCTTTGAACTATGAGTGTCCGTGCATTTCTTTTCAGACAGCTATCTCCAGAGTCTAGACTAGAGCAAATTGGAACAATTGCCCAGGGCTCAGCTCTGCTCTGCTGGGGAAACCCAGCAGCTTGGGGCTGCTACGGAAGATTTGTGGATGCTGGCTAGGGAGGAAGGAAGAGGGGGCTGAGCGTTAATACAGTAGGACAGAACGACAAACACAATTAGCACAGTGTGTAGAGCATCCTCTACCCCCAAGTGTTGCTCACCCCATGAGAAAGTAGTAACGATAGTGCCCTTAGCATTGCAAACCACTATACATGGCCTCGCCCTCCATATCTGAACTACCTGGTTCTCAATATTAGTTCATGCCATCATGCTTTCCACCCAAGGAACATTTATCAAGATCCGTCTTTGTATCTTCACATAAGTAGTGGATTACTTAATATTTGTCATGGTCAAAGGATTGCTCTCTCTCATACTTTAGTGAATACGAGAATCACATAGTTACTTAAATTGCATTCTCAGGCCCACCTCCAGAGATACACATTCAGGAGAGGAGGCCCATATATCTGTATTTTTAAAAAGCATCCAAGCTAGTTTAGGAAGCACTTAATTAGGCCATAAAATCCTGAAGATTGGGGGGCCTATCATTCATTTACAAATGGGGCTCCTAACACTTAACACAGTGTCTGGCACATGATAGTGTCTCAAAATATATTTGTTTAACTGTATTGAATTATGCTATAAAGGATGCTGCTGGACCCTAGGGTACAAAGATGATTTTATCACAAGGCTTTCTATATTAAGCAGAGTCTAACCAGATAATGCAAGGCATATTCCAAGAAGAATTTGAAGAGTGTATAATGAAGGATCACTTACAGTCATGGGCAGGGCTTAGGGAGACAGAAAGAGACAGAGAAACATCTAGGGCCTAGCAACCACCAGGAGCAGCTGCCCCTAGGCCTAAAATCACAAGGGGTGTGTGTGGGGGAGGTCTTATTACTAGAACCCCACATGAGTGTAGCCATAGTCGAGGGACCGGCCGACAGGAGAGAGTCAGGAATAAGTACCCTGACTGTCTCTCTTCCAATTCTCTGAGCTGATAGTCTCATTTGTCAAATTCTCCAGAAACCAGATGGCAAGGGAACCCAGTAGTGTTCCTTTTCTCATGGCATAGGGCAGAAAGACAATGTGGAGAGTAACTTCCTTCCAGAAGCTGACAGTGCTGTCTTCTGATCAGTGTACAATAAACGATGAACAAAGTTTGCAGTCAAAACAATAACGAATACGTATTTGATCATTTGGCCATGTCTAATGATGTGTTTATACACCTTTCAAATTGCCTAGATGCACCCAGGATAAGTCAATGGTGTGAACACCAAGATGGAATGTTAACTAAACAGAAGGCTTTATTTGCCAGGTGATCATACACTCAGAGACACGCAAACATGTATACACATATGCACGTATGCTCAAAAACACATTTCCATGGGATTCATCTCACATTATGAAGTGTGATCCCTGTGAGTACCTGGGCAGTTTGATCTATACCATCAATTAAATATTACTTGATGCTTGATAATTTAATATCTTCAAAAATTAATAGCTATCAGTTGATTGACTTACACCAAAATAATTGACTACTTTAATGTGAAACAATTTAGAGAAAACACACCAGTAATATTTAAAGAGATAATTGTTTATCTCTGTCTCACTTTTAAAGCTTTCCTAATTCATACTTCTGGCTTTTAAAACTACAAATAATCCCTTCCCATCTAAAAATCCTCAGATTTCTGCTTCATTTTCTATAACTCCATATATTAATGCCTAGCTTTTAGTTAAAGATCATTTAATTCGCTATTTTTAGAGCAACATGAAATTAGGAACCCAAACTTAATGATAATGAGGACAACATTTCAGAGGAGGACAAACGTCTTCTCTGATATATTGCCAAAAATATGCTGCTGAGATGAAGGCCACCCAGAAGCTTCAATTGGCACATGATGCATCAGCCCATATGTATTAAAAGAAAAAAGAACAAAAAGAAAAAAAGAAAAGGCCACATTGAGCATTTGAAACTTGGGCTCAATAGTGTGTTTCTAAGTAAAATGTAAAGAGGTTGTTCCAGTCTCCAAATTCAATTTAACCAAATGTTATTGTGTACCTATGATTTGATGGTCTTCTGCCCTCAAGAATGTTGCAGTTGGCCTGGGAGGGAGGTAAGTCAACAAGAGACATTATACAAGTCACTGTGATCAACGGCTACCTAGAGAGAGAAGCAAGTCTCCATAGAAGCTTGTTTCCTGCCTTACTGATTCCGATTGGAAATCTGGGGGAAGGCTTCACGCAAAAGACAGAATCTGAGTCTGACCTTAGAAGAAGAAAGGCGAGTTAGCACGGAGAGTTGACATGAAAGGCCCTTCAGAGCCTTCCAAGGGGAAGGTGGCAGTCGATATAAGCATCCTGAAGTGTCACATGGATCTGGAGAATGGCTCAATTGGTGGGTTAGGAGAGTGGCCCGTGTGGAAGCATGGAGTGAAGAATGAAGCCAGAAAAGCATTTTGGAACTAGGTTATGGGAGGATTCGAATGCCCGAAGAAGCACTTTGGCGTTATTCTTTTGGCAGTTGGGAGTCATGGTACTTTTGTCATGAGGGGTAGAAAATGCAGAAGGGGAGGTGATCTGATCTGGTAGCTCTGTATAATAATAAATGGAGGGAGAGAGAGAGTTGGAAGGTGAAGCCCAATGGGATGCCTTGGAAATGACCACTTTTTAATTTGGGAAGAGTCAGTGTGGATGGAAAGAAAGGCAGTAAAAGGTACAAAATCCTTTAGAAAAGGATTAGGTAACTGGTTGAATGTGGGGCCTGTGGGAGAGGGTATTGCCATAGATGTCAAACGTCTGAGGTTTCTGGTCTGGGTGACTCATGCCTTTAGCAGAGATAGGGTTTGTCTATTTCCTTCCTCCTCCATGTTTTGTCTCTTTACAGCCTTCTCTTCCTAAATAATGACATTACACATATATCGTGTCAAATACACGTTTGATTTCTAGTGTAATCTTTCAGTTTGAAAGTTAGGCAAAATCTGGTGTTGGGATTGGTTATATGCCACTGAGAGTTAATTGAGTCAAGTTTGGAGAGTGGATGGGATAAGAGAGTATAGCAGGAGAAGCTAATAGTAAGAGCAGAGGGTACAAATATGAACATTGGAAAACACCTACTTTTTAGGGTCAGATGGTGGATCAGGGTTAATTCAGAGGTAAATGTTCTCTCTTACTAAGAGAAGAAAGGAAGTAAGTCCAGTTATTGCCCATAGTGGTCTCGTGTGAATGCACAGCACTGAGTAATCTCATTTAATTCTACTTTCAATCCAATGGCTAGTATATGATTAGACATTCATAAAAGCTGTTGAAAAAGCAAAATTGTTATTATTATTCTGGGGCTTCCTAGGCAGGGATTGTGTGTGTGTGCGCGTGTGTGTGCATGTGTGTGTATGCACGCCTGTGTGTGTCTACTACACCTCAGAAATTTGTTTCCTCTTTTAATTAAATAAAGCCCATGTTTGTTGGCTTTTAGGGTGGGCTGCAAGGCCCATCTGTTTAACTAGGCAGTTGCCTGATATTGCAGGGGGAGGACTGGCAAGTGTAAGTGTGAATTTGAATACCAGATACAGGCTATTTTAAGATGAATTTATCTTTAATAAATTCACCCAGAGGTGTTCAGCAATAGGTAGTTTGGAAAATGATCATAATTTGTGTGGCAGTCTTTTTTTTAAGGTTGAGTGCTGTGTGATTGCGAGAAGAAATAGACTCAGGGAAGTTGATCCTTGATAATGCTCTGTTTCTTCAGGTCTCACCATGAAGAAGGGCAGACTACTTCAATAATTGCTTTTGATACGCTGGAAGGCAAAATGGTCTTCCATTTCATATGATATAGTACTAACTTGAGAGCAAATAATACATAAATTTTTTTTTGATAGTATGTGTTAAAGCAGTTGGCATTTAGGACCAAGGGTTGTCAATCTTTGAGGTTTCTGAAAGGAATTGCAATTTATGACGTGTAAGGGTAAACAGTTGGATTACATTTCTGAAATACGTGTTCCATCAGGTAAAATCATTGTGATTACAGGCACTGGAACTGTAAGTTATGTGCTAAAAGGTTGAAAATGTAAAAGAAGTATGCTTGTGCTTAAATACTAATCCCTCTTTGTATCTCTGCTGAATAAACTATAAGAAAAGGGGGAAAATGTTTAAATAATAAAACAGAAAAGTTGTACTATGTAATTAAAAAAAATAATAAGCATTATACAGTTCAGGGGACTGTTTCATCAGTGGTCCAGCCATGAGACAGTATTCCAGAATCCAAAGAATTATGAAAGATTATAAAGAAGTTATTTGAGTTGGAAGTTATTTTTGTTTGCTTTTTAAAAATTTCTCTTAATTTCTCCTTTATTTTCTGATGTATCCTATAAAAGCACAGGTTGTGATTTTAACATCCAGGCTCCATTGTTCAGAAACACATTGTAAATAAAAGCATAAGAAGAGAATGGTTTTAAGAGCTTTGCATATGTTTGACAGCAGAAGATAATAAATGTAAATAAATCTTTAATATTTCCCCTAATTCAGTTTGTGCCATGCAAATGTCAGGACTATAAACACAAATCAACAAACATTTGAAGGAAAACAATATACATAACTTATTTTATATATTAAAAACAACTGTCAAACAATTATGACCTCATGTATTAGTTGGTTGTTTTGAAATATTCCTACTAGAATTAAAAAATTCTATGAGGGCCTTTGAGCTTATACATATTGTGTCAATCAAGGGCATATGTAATGTATCTAAAGCATGAGGTAAAAATTTTCTTTATAAATTATTTCATAAATAAATTATTTGCTTGAAAAAGTTTACAAAAATATTTGTGCTTTTATTAAGTTCTCTACAGATCTTTTGTGGTTCATGTAAATGGATTGATACAGACAGCATTTTGATCTGCTGTACTCTTAAAATACAAAAAGAAACATGAAGAGATTCTTCATTTCTCAGGCAAACTTTAGCAAAACTGAGTCCGTGAAACTTCATTCATTAAATTTTTAAGTGACCATGAATTTGTTGGCTTCAGTACCTGAAGTGTAACTTTATCCTTTCAATTGAAGGACATAATTCACTCTCAGACCTTTGGCTTTAACTTTTTACACAATGTATAATTTTGGGTACATTTAATGGTCAAATTTTTTATTATTACAGGTGGAAAAACACCAGCCATCTCAAGGGTTTTGTGCTTGCAAAGGCATGTAATTTAATTTTTTTTGAACCAATTTAATCAATGATTGTTTTACGTGAGTAAATTTACACTCCTAATGATTGCCTCAGATGTGAGAGTGACAGAGGAAGATCACTTCCTCTTTTAAAATGTCATTTAAATCTTGGGGAGCAGAAGGAGATTAGGGGACTAATCCTTGTGATATATTGTACTATTTAACTTTGCTGCTAAAATGCTATAGCCTGAGATTTTATCAGATAGATGCCAGCTTCAGCAGTTTTAGTTGGTATTAACCCTTTAAATACAAGCTGTTTTACTAGTCAGATGCATATTTCAAAATTTATTTGATCTAATATTTTTAGTCATGGCTCAAGAATGTTTCACTCAGATCCTTTTCATTTTCCCTGAATAAAAATGCTTCTTACTGTGCCGTGCATATTTCCATAAAAGTCGGTAAGCTAATTTATGGCTTAAAAAAAGAAAATAAAGGTCTATATTTAATATATGAATACTTTTTACAGTGGAAATTGGCGGTGGACAGTATTAAATGACTCTAGTGTGAAAATATGCAGGTGGTCATTAGTAGCTGACTAGGAGATTTACTGAAGATTTTGATATTAATTTTCCCTGCAAGCAGGACTATATATAAATCTCAGTCTGTTCCCAAATTAATTTAAATTGATATTAACATATGAATAACTCCATGAATATAAGGTTCATTGTCTTCTCACTCCTTTAGGGAATAGATTGTTTGCCTCATTGTGAAACTGTATTTTGACTACTTTTTTACCTGACTAGTTTCTCTATTGCAAAAGAATGATTTCTTTTCTACTCATAAAGAGTGATGGGACACGATACTAAAATTCTGGAATAAAAGTGCTACGAACAGGAATCACATATCTGTCTAACTAGGTATATTAAGTAGAAGTGAAGACCTTACAGAAAAAGCAGTAAGGTTCTAAGAGCACAGGCTTAAGTTAAGATGAAAAAAAAATGACTTTTTCATTTCTGATAATAGTATGTTTCGAAATATATATTCATCTTTTCTCTTAAAAGATGCCAGAATCATTTAGTGAAATATATTTTGGAGGAAATTACTTCATCTTCAGCTCACAGATTCATGATTGTACCTCTCTAAAATTCTGATTTTAATCATTTTGTAGTTTGGAGAAGGAAAGATGTTTCTTCTTTTAGCACAAAATTAGTTTAAACTGCTTTTCACTAGAAGAAAAACATGCCACTTAAAGTCACCCAACTGAAGAAAATGAAGTCCAAACTCCCAAGAAATGTTTACTTAGTTTTTAACACCTACTATACTTGGAATCCTGTCATGATACTCTTTTATGCATTGTTGATTTTTAGAAGTTAAAAAAAAAAAGGAAAAAGAAACACCCCGCTCAATTCAGTAACTTATTTTAAGGGAATTTTACTTAACAATGGGAGTATTTGGAGATGGGAAGTAGTAAAGAGAATATCATGCTTAATTCAGAGTTCCTTATCGGCTACTACAACCTCAAGGAGCCGCAGGTACTAAAATTGCAACATTTGAATAACGTTCCCATTTTATCTATTTTGTTGTACCCCCTTTAAGCACCCATGGAGCTTGCTAGCTTCTCCCTAGCCCAGAAAACCATAGCAACCTCAGCCCGCACTTCTCCAACTCGGGATAGAGTTCAAGTTCTTCTCCTCAAGCCCTTTTGCCCTTAGATGCATGGGAAACACAGACCACCGACTAGGTGTCCTAAGCCTTCCCTATGTCCTAGAAAAAAGGCGGGGGAGGGGACACACACACACACACACACACACACACACACACACACACACACACACACACACACACACACACATCCTGCGTCGTTTAATTGGGAGGGAGAAGGGAAAGAAACATCCGAAAAGGTAAAAGCACTTTTAGAGTTCTTTTGATTGTTCATGAGAGCATCTCCGAGTGTTTTGGGACCATCGATTTGGCGGCCACGCACTGGCGCCCATCTGCCCCCTCACCCCCCTCCAAAGGTAGGTCCTTATCTTGATCACCTTATTCCTAAAGCTTTCGGATTTTTCCTCCGTTTCCAGCCCGCACGTTCACACATGGGGGTGGGGGAGGAGGAGGGGGGAGAGGCGGG
>NW_017731415.1:4065291-4096495 GCF_001890085.2 Hipposideros armiger
AAAAAAAAAAGCAGAGGGAGAGTGTGCAGAAAGCCAAGCGCAGGCTTCTCGGGTTTCACATGCGTTTTCTTTCTTCCTTTTTTGCGCGTGTGATTTCTTTCTTTCTTTCTTCTCTTCTGCTCTCTTTCCCCCCCTTCCTCTCCTCCTTTTGGTGGGTCTAAGGCATCTGAGCCTTAGAAACCAGCGACTTCAAACTGCAGTAGCCCCTGGAGTCAGGAGGGTCAAGTTCAGCCGCCGGGGAGGAGGAAAAACAAATCCCCATTTGCCAAAAAAAGAAGTTTCAGGCCGGTGCCCCCTCCCCCTCGCAGCCCCACTCCCCCTCGCTGTCTCTTTCTGGCTGATTTTAATTCTCTCCTACCGGGCGCAGCGGAGGAGCTGGAGGTGGTTGGACCCGAGGGGCCGCCGCCGCCGCCGCTGCTGCAAGTTTTCTGGGGCTCCTGACAAGCGGGGAGCAGACTAGGCACCAGCATGCAGAGTAGTAAGTTGGGCGAACTTGGGAGGGTCGGGAGGGTCTCAGAGAGGGGCCTTCGTGTGGTCCCCAAGGTGGGAAAAAACAGCACAGGACTGGCGTTGCCTTTGAAGAGTTTGCAAAGCCAGGCTTCAAACTTTTTTCCCTTAAAGGCCCAGCTGGGCTGGAGAAGTAGGGTTGTCGCATCCCCTGATGCACCCGCCTGTGCGCGGCACAGGGCAGCTTGGCCGAGGGGTCTGTGCCCTGTCCGTGCCATGTGGCAGGGCCTTGCAGCCCCGGCGCTTCCGTAGGAGCTGAGGAAGGGGCAGACTTCCTCTGCGGTGCGGATGATGCGCCATGTGTCGCGGGTCAGCGGACACTGGCTGGTGATTAAATGCCTGACAGCGGTGGGACATCCAGGCGGACCAGCGCTTTGCCTTCTGTCTAGTTCCTGTTTGGGTTCTAGAGAAACGCATCTTTGAAAGGCCAAGGCAAACACCGCTGTCCCCTCAAATAACTCCAGGATTACAGGACCCCATGCATAATTTGAGGGTGAGGCAGAGGTGGGAGTTGTTTGAAGTGCAAAGCTGTTTTTGTGGCTGGGAAAGCTTTTTTCTTAGTACCTGTGTGAGACGGTGGTGTTTCCCCATTTCCCCCAGGGAAGTCAGTAAGTGTTTTATGGCCCTAAGACTCTAAAACAATTTAAGTAAGAGGGCCAGAAGGACTGGTGGGTTTCGGAGGGAATCGTGGGGTTATTAAATTTTAGGTCTTGCTTTTACTTCCTCATATCTTTTTAGGCCTCAGAATTGATAACTATGAAAGTTTTTGAGTAAGAGCGATGGATCTTAATGATGAACCAAAATTATGATAGAATATTCATCCTTATCCTATTTTGGAAAATCACGGCTAGACTTTTAAGTGAGGTAAGTGAAGTGAGAAGCTTAGCGGAGAAGCTAAATCGCAGAGAAGTTAGGCCGATTCATTGAACTTTTGTAGATTCATTGAACTTTGTACAACGCACCAGGTGAACAGCAAAGGGTCTGAGAGGGGGTACGGAGTACAAAGAAAAACCACAGATAGGGCTTCAGACAAAATTACAAAGAAGTGATAACTTTAGGCCTGGTGGTTGGCTAAACATTTGATTGCTCAAAGTAAAAATAAAATAGGAACCTTCCAGCTAGTCTTCAAAGTCCTCCTGCTCTTAAGTTAAAACCTATGGATCTTGCTGGCATCATGTTTCTTTCCTGCTGGCTTTAGGAAAAGTTGATCATTTAGAAAAGCTGCCAGAGTTAAAAATGCAAGGGGCAGCAAAGGGAAGTAATGCGCGCAGCCAGTTCTTGACGTGGACAAAATGAGAATGAAAGTTTCTGAACTCACTGTTTGTCAAGTTTCTTACATGCTGCTCATTTGCTTAGAACACTTCTCAGATAGTCCACCGGTTAATGTAAAAAAGCCAGCTAGTTCTAAAATGGTGTGGGCTTTTTTCCTTTCCCCAACTATGCCTGGGTTGTGAATAAATACAGGGTTTGTATGGGAAGATGAAGCGTTTCCTGTAAGTTGTGATGCTGACAGGACAGTCTGGAAACGATAGCAACATTTTGAGGATTTTTTTTTTTTAACCTTTAAGTGAAAGTTTATTAATGATGTAGTTCATCTTAATAAGTCAAACATTGTTCTTGGAGCTGATCTCTCAGATATTTTCAACTTTCTTTTAGAGTTATACCCTGGGATGAAACATCTCTAAATTCAGTTAAATATACAGGGCCACTAATGTGCTAAAGCCTGGCGATTATTTCTGTATATTAATAATGAGAAAATAAAACTCCTCAAGAAGAAGTGGCGTTTATTGCCAACATTATGACTTGATTTCTCTAAATGTGAGGCATTCCGAAGCTTCAGTAATACTCTGTTGGCAAACTATTATTTCCCATTGGTGAGCTGATGTGTGCAGCTTCCTGATATATTTGTTGTATGTGAGGATATATGTGTGTAGAATACTTTCCCGCACATAGTAACTAAGTCTGACACTCCGTGAATAAATGGTGGAATATAACAAGTTCCTTACAAAAAAGTTTGTCACTTCTTTGAATTCTAGACTCTGTAAGAGTCTCTGCTGCTATTTAGATGTTGTCCTTTGTCTCTTAGAGGTAACATTAAAAGTAAGAAGTGTCCTGGTAGCTGTGAAGTCTGAGTTTATTTTAGAGTTAGCATTTTGACGATTAACATTTTAAATGATTTTACAAAATTTTTGATTAACACCGGTTAGAATCTATACTAGTATGCGAGTCATAAGTGAGTTCCACATGCGCCTACCACATTTTCAGTATTGTTTTGACTTTTCTTTTAAGTCACATATTACTTCTGAGTTTACTCTGATTTCCATAGTGTAGGTCTCTCTAAGACACATAAGGAAATCTTGCTTCACCAGGAAAACCTTCAAAACAGGGAAATGAGTGCAGCTGTGAAAAAGTAGCTTTTATCATCATAGTATTTCAATGATGTTTCTATTATATTATTGTTATTGTTATTATTTGTCATGTGGGGGTGGGGGAGACAGAGAAATATCACAATTTGCATTTAATGATCTGTGTATTGCTATTAAGAATGCCAAAAGGTGTTATGTTTCAGTAAACTCCTGTCTTAACTTCTTTGCTGAAGTAAATAAACATTACTGAAAGTTTTGAAAGAACTTGCAGCAAATTGTTTTTGAGCTAGAGCTTTATTTCGAATTGGAAATTAGCACAAATGTTGATAACAGGCTTTTTAAAATGTTTTCCATAATACAGATATGTAAAAATTACTTTTTTTTTTAACTTAAATATCCCTTTGATAGCAAACAATAATGAAACAACAAAATAGACTTTATGGAAGTTATGGGCAGATGTTGATCATTGATTTAAAAGGAAAATTATTATTTTTGAAATAAGTGATGCACTTAAAATAAAATGACTGGTGCACATTAAAACATATTCTTATTAAGATATTCTCTGGTGTGTAAAATGAAGCCATTCATTCAACAGACTGACAACTTTCCATTTGGTATTTGCCTTTGCTTAATTTAGTTTCCGCAGGACAGCTAGTGTGGTAGTCTGCATCTGTTTTTGGCAGGCATAGAAAACTATAAACTCAGACAGTTCTGTCCCAAATATTGCAGCTCACAAGTGACAATCAATTTGATAAAAACAGGCAAGTTTTATGGACTTGCTTTCTGTTGTTCATCCTGGGCCAAGCTTTCAGGTAACAGAGACTTCTTTCTCTCCTCTTGCTGGTTATAGCTACTAATATCATTGATAACTAAATCTGAGTCTTGTTTACTCATTCTCTTCCTTATTTTATTTATTGGAATTTGGGGAAATTAATGACAGCATATCTAGACTGGGTTTTACTTTGTGTGATCGCTGCATGCATATTTTGATATTATGCAGGAAGAAGTGAATTCTTTGTTACTATAATAGTCATGATTTATGGAATTGTGGGGTTCCCCCTTAGATAAAATATGAAGAAACTCCTATAGCCTTTGCCAAGTCGACATTTAATCTGTTCTCAAAGGGTACTTGTAATTCTCATGTATGGAGAAGACTAACACACTTCGCAGTTATTTACATTGAAAAAAATTGAGCAGAGTTTTTATAATTATCAAACTTATCTCCTAAAAGCTTTAACCATTGGATTAAACATATGCTAAATTCCAAGTGTTATTTTATACTACTGTTCAGTAGCAAACAGCGCTGCAGAGGGAATAACCACTTTTAAAAATTTATCCTGGAGTATAAGTGGGTCTTAAACCATTTGTTTATTTGTGTAGGATATTTGATTAATTATATAGGGCCCTTATAATGTCTTTAATGTTGCTATTATGGTTACCTTTAGGGTTGTCATATCACCCCGTGGTTCTCAGTTCCCTGGAAACTGAGTTTGTTGGTCTTTGGTTTGGTTTTGTGATGGTTATACTAATGTTAACTTGATTTAGGTTAGGCAGAGATCTCAAGACCTAAGGAAACCTCCTCTCGGAACTTGCAGAAGGCTCTATGGATGAAAATTATTTGAATTGTTAAGAATTAGGTGAAGAGGCTGGAGTGGTCACTGCAGCTATAGTAGCTATTACAGTAGCAGTGTCTACTTTCTGTCATCCCACTTTTTTGCCCGCCAAGAGCACAAATCCTAATAGCAAAAACAAAGATGAAATTTTATATGTATTTCAAATAAGAAACATCATTGCAAATCATTTTCTGATTCAGAGCTACGATTGAAATATAAATAACATCCAAACACGTCAAAGAAGACGTTAAGGCTACACATTCTGTTCCTGAGCATGTCTCATTTAAAATAGGAAAGAAAACTTTTAATTTTTAAAAATTTTCTAGCTCTTTAAAAACCTACAGTAAATACTTTACAAGTGGCTAGACACCTTCCCTGGTGGTTTAGTTTATACAAGCAGGAAACTTTCTCTCCTACTCTTTCTCTCTCTCTTTCTTGTTTTCTTTAAACCAACTGACGTAATGCCAAACTTTGCTTTAAAAGAACAGACAGAAGTAATTGGTAGCTTTTAACTTTTAATAATGTTCTGGATTGGTTTTAGTGGCCAAAATGCCATTTAAAAAAAAAAAAAAAGTTCGAGTAAGAACGGGCTTGTGGCCTGAGGAAGAAAGGCTCTGTTGATGTAGTTATTTTTATTCTTGTTTTTCAATCTGTTATTAAAAATCTTTCCTGCTGAACGCTGCTGGATTTCTCCAGTTGTTCTCTGTGATGGCTTGGTGCATTTCAGGTTACCGTAACTTAAACAGTTTTTGGGTTTTGGGGAGAGTGGGTATTTGTGTTGCGTTATTTCTTTCTTATTTGGAAAAGGACATTTGTTTTTGTTTCAATTGAAATGAATTAATTAAGATTATCAATGGGTCAGGTCAATGAATATGTTTATATAAAGAATGCTACACCTGTTAGCAAGAACCCGAAATGTGGAAGTTTAATTGTAACATTAATCATTTTTATGTGCAGAGGAAGGAAAATAGATGAAACTTTACAAAAATATGTTTTTAGATGGAAAGCGTTAATTTTAAGGGTCAGTTTGTCTTGACTGGTGGTTCTTTTTTTCCTCGCAATTTTAGATGATTTGTTTTAACCCTATTTATTACACAGTGATTTTAGTTTCCGTCTTTTTTCTTTCTTTTTTTTTTTTTCCTCCCCCAAATAGTCACTTTCTCTCTTCCTGATCCTGCACAGGCAAACAGAACCCTTTCCAGTTAAGAGACATCTTGGTGATGTTGATTGACATAGGGCAACTTCAGAAGCTGGCAAGTAGGAAAATCTTTCAGGAGGGCAAAAAGATTTGTGCCAGTTTTTTCTTCCTTGGGGAAAGACACTCCACCCAGAAATGGGGCCCTCTGCCCCATTTGGTGGGTTAGAACTGAGCAACATTTCTGATGTGAATATGGTTTAAATCTTTTGGTGACTTGTCTGGGACTTGGTTTGCTTTTAATCCCAATTTTGTTGTGAGAGGGTTTTTTTTGTTTGTTTTGTTTTTAAACAGTGCATTTTAGAAATAATACATACGGAAAAATAGGTATCACACAGATACCTTAAAATGTCTTTTAAGGGATTTATAATTATCATATAAAAAGCATTTTGCATATTTAGGGAAGTTGAAGTGATCTCAGCGCAGAAATTTGACAGTTTTGATTTACCTTATGCATTTCTCAGTTTTTCTTGTGACAAGCTATGGACTTTACCTCAAATCAGAGGTATTCTTTCTTTGCTAATTACTTCTCTCCTTAAGGATTTGTCAGGAAAAACTTTAGGAACTTAAGCTCTATGTTGTTTGCATCAGCACTGCGAGAGTGTCTTTGAGTAAGTCTTGATGTATTTTACTGTTTACAAAGTTTCTGAGCATAATTTTCGAGTTACGGGTTTCTCTGTCAATACATTTTCATTTAGTGAATGTAGGTTTATTCTAAACTGAGGGAACAGTAATAAAGTTTAGCAAGAAGAAAAAAAAACAGCAGAGGGAGGTGTTTAGAGCTGCAGTCCTTTAATATCAGCAGTTTATTTACTCTTCAGTGGTGGGGAGGGGTTGGAAAGGCTTTGTGGAAGATGATACAAAAAAAAAAATCCATCAATTGCGCATATGATCCCCTCCCCTTAAGGTTTACTTAAACAATATGTTTCAGTTTTGCCTCAAACTATTCTGCACCACTCCTGCTCCAAGAATCCAGCACTATCTTGGTTCCTGAGCGATTAAGGATGACACTTTCTGTTATATAATGACCTGCAGTATTGTTTGAACAAAGGTAAAATATTTTGATATGTGTAATTTTGGGGTAGCTAGTAGTAGGATACCCATAATATAAGAGGAAATCTAGCAGTGTACATGCCTGCAAATGCTTCAAGTATCTATGATAGCTATCCTATGTTTCAGTTATTTTTGCTCTGTGTGCCTGGTGTTGTGTGTTTTGTATGTGGACTGTATGTATGTATTGTATGTGGACTGATAATATGTAGATGCACGTTTGTGGTGGACTCTTAATATGCTGAACCATTAACTTTATGCTTTAAACATGAATCTTTTAAGGAGCTACGTGACCTACTTTATAAAGTCTAGGAGTTTAAAATGAGTATGGAGTTTAGACATAATGAAGCTATCATTATCAGAATACTTATATCCATTCTGAATTTGCTAAGGAATTTAAGAAATGACAAAAAACAATAAATCAAACTGCCACCTTTCAGTGTATTTTAAGAAATGCTTCTGAAGAGAATTTTTTTCACAGTCCCATTTCTGTTGAGAGGAGCAGTTAAGTGATGGTGCTGTTTCTTAATATGTCTTCTTATGGGACAGCGCTTTATACTTTACAATTCTATCATCTCAAAACGTTATGTAGAAATAATATGGACATGTAAAGACTCCGTACTATGACCATAGCGTTTTTCCCTAGAGTGATGGATTCTGTGCGTCACCCAAATGTGATGCTGTTTGCCAGGCTTGTAATACTGGTTTTGAGGGTTGCTGTATGTCCTACTTCATCAAGCAACACAATGCAACTTTGGTATCTAGGTAATTGACACAGTCAAAATAGGTTCTGGAAAGTGTTCCAAATACTTTTAAGTAACTCAGAAGTTAACTTATATATTCAATGTATTTAACACTTGAATGAACAAATGATTCATTGTCAGCTCTTTAAGCCTTCTATAGTAGGTAGTGTTAGAAGGAAATAGACAATTGTCCATAGGTTTTTTTTTTCTCTTTTATTTGAAGGGAGCATGGTTCTTTTATTATTTGCATTTATAATTGCTTTATCAGTTAATTACTTTGTATTCATGGTAGTGAGTAGTATAGTATCATAAAGAATAATAAGCACATTCATATTATCTAATGTATATGTCCCAAGCCTTTAAAAATGCATTAATATTATATTATTAAGTTGAGTAATATAATAACCAAGAATGAAGCCAGTATAGGCTGATATATACATCACAATTGCTGTTTAGACGTTAAATATATTTTAGCTGTAGAAAAAGGAGATAAAGATTTTGACTCAGAGCTTCCTTATGTGTAGAATCTGGATAGAATTTATGAAACGTACACATCAACAAACATTTATAATAGAACATGTGCTTCTTGATTAGATTCTACAATATGGCTTTCAGTGAAGTCTTGTGAATCACTATTTCAGTTTCTCCTTATAGAAACATGTATTATATCTGAGATCAGATAGATCTATAAATAGTGTAAGTACGTACGGCAGAAGTTAGTTTGTGGGATCTAAATTTCTTTATTACCCGATGCACTTCATGTGCGTAGGCATCAAGCGTTACTCATCTAGTTTTGCCTTTATTTTTCTCTGAGCTATGCACAAGGGCAGCATATGAATTTGTGACTTCGTATTAGTGCGTATATATACGTGCACATATCTATAGTATCTTTTAGAATGTTTTTGCATTACAGACACTGAATGGAATTTGAACATATTACCGACACATATTTTTTTGAAAAGACTTCACTCTTTTCAAATATATACATTTTAATTACTTAATGCATCCCAACACCTATTTAAGGGTTAATTTAATTATAATTTTGGTTCTGAAATGAGAGCAGGATTGACAAACTAAATTAAAAACCAACTTCTACATGTGACTTCACTGTGATGTCATTATCCACACATCATCTTTAGTTCTTGAAAGATGTAGAAATAAATACATCAGCCTGTTTTTCTCTCAATGCTCTTAAGTAGTTCTGAACATATAAAAGTTTCTAAAAGAGAGTTGGCATTTGTTTCTGCTTTACTTTTTGATGTCATTAAACATTTTTGAAAGAGAATCTGGCTCATTTAATTTTAAAAAGTACCATTTAACTGAAGGAAGGAAGTTAAGATTGTCATATATATAATTTTAATCAAGGCCCATGTTATTACATTTTCTCAAATATTAGCCTAATTGTTGAATGATTAATAATTCTTTATCAATTATTTCTAGATATACCTCTGAGATCTTTTAAAATCATGTATTTTCTGTATTTGGATGCTGAATTTTTATGTTAATAAATCAATTTAAATTACAAGTTGAAAAACGGTTATATTTAATACTGTCTTTAAGTTATTATTGGGAGTTATTCTTTTTAAAGATTATTGCAAATTTTGCTCCTCACTTAAGCAAATTTGGTAAGTTTTAGAAAATAACTTAGGTACAAGTGGCCAGTGTAAGCAATTATACATCCAAGTCATGAAGAACATAAAACATCATTTTCTGTAATTTATAAGCAAATAGTAAATGATGTTACTCCTTTACATTTGGAATGAATTTGCATTACATCCATTGGATATAAGATGTGGCAAATTACTATAAGAAAGTCGTTGTCATCTAAATCTCAATTACAATAAACAGTTTATTTACTCTATCCCATCACCCTTTATTCTACTTTTAAATATCCTGTTCTTAAGCCATTTTATGTCGGTGAAAGAAAGCCTTAATTATTTTTTACTTTTTCTTTGTACTTTGACAGGATTTAAGTAGGAAACGTGCTGCTCATAACATTTTAGGTCAGTAGTAAAAATCATAATGTATGCATTTTATGTGTAAATATATGTGCATGATCTTGCATGTTCACGTTGTCAGATATTTAACTCTTTAGTGTTACACTTATTTACACACCTGTCATGTACTTTATACTCCCAGAATAGTTCAACGTATCATTGTTAACTCTTAATTATGAATACATGCTTGTCTCATTCCCTGAATAATTCCATGTATCGTTGGTAATAATAAAATGAAAAAAAAACCCAATAATGATTAGAAATAGAAAATAGGTTAGGTATAAGCAGGTTTTCCTCTTTTTGTTTTCCCCATTTTTCAGTTCCTATTTCAAAAGAAAGAAAGATAGCTGAAGAAAGGGAGACTTCGATTATTGTTCATTCCATTATAATGTAAAGAAGTATTGCTACTTCTTTCTTTCTTTCTTTTTCTTTTTCTTTTTCTTTTCTTTTCTTTCTTTCTTTCTTTCTTTCTTTCTTTCTTTCTTTCTTTTTTTCTTTCTTTCTTTCTTTCTTTCTTTCTTTCTTTATATATTTCTGACATCGAAAACTTTTGACCTCTTTGCCTGTGGTACTTGAGAATTTTAGGTAAACCCCATTGGAGTCACACTGATCACTTCTGGCTTTGTGTGACAAAAAGCATTCTCTAGCTTCTCCTGCGCTACTGTGCTGTTTTCCTTCAGGAGTGGAAGTCCTGTAAGTTAATTTGGCATTGAAAAGCACAACTAGCATTTTTCCTTTTTGAAAATCCTCTGGATGGTTTTCAGAGTAAGCAGAGACCACAGGCAGTATGATGTCGTTCATTGCAGGATGCTCGGGAAAGTTATGCTGAGACCAAGCATGCGTCCTCTGGATTATTCTGCCATGCTTTATTACCATTTTTTTCTGGGTTTTTTTTTTCTTCTTTGGGATCTAATATTTCAGTTTATGGAGAAATAAGAATTTCTCCTTTTAGTGGAAAAATGTGCCAGCTGTAGGCTTTTTACCTGCATTTCTTTATAATATTTATATTTTTGTGGGGGCAGTCTAAGAAGAGGAAGAAGCTGATATACTGTAAAATAATAATTTGGTTTTAGTGTGTGTGCTGTCGAGCAGTCCTTGGCCATTCCATTTGTATGAGGAAATGTATTGAATGAAATTAAAAAAAGTTGTGGTATAATTTTGAAACAGTCGTGAGCACCGACTGTGACATATTTCTGGCAAAAAGATTTAAGATAGTTTTATTCAATAATGTTTCCACCAAACTCTGTAGTCCAAGTTTATAAATATATATTTAACCGGTTGATCACAGATGATGCTTGAAATGAATGTATCTTGATTCGGTGAAGAGAATACTTACATTATTCTCCTAGTTCGTGTACTTTAGATTTGCAAGAAATAGAATACCAACTATCATGTTATCATCCCTTTGAGGTCTTCAGTAAAGAACTGTACCTGTTTATCATAGCTTATATGCAATAACGTCAAGCACAGGCAGTTTAACCTATTTGTGCTCTGATTCCAGTGACATTCAATAAATCATTGCATTTCCGTCAAGATTTAGGGAGTAATGTACACTAGAATAGCAGCCATCTACTAAGGATGAGGTTTGGAATTAACAGCTGATTTTTAGGAGCTGCGGCACAAATATAATAATAGGTAGAAATATTCAGAGCGTTCACCTTTTATAAAAGTTAGTTCTGTCTTTCACATCTAGGAAAATATAGCAGTGAATGTTTGCTTTTTGTATGTTTTGTCTCCAAGCAGAGGAAACTGACAGTTTTATGTTTTAAGTGCCGAAAGTTGTTCTTGGCCAAGCAGTCCCCGAGTTAATCACTGGGATGTTAACTTGAATTTTTGTCTTTAAAAAGTTTTCAGATTTTAAAACGAAATATCCTTCCATTATTTCCAAATTGACATCCTGCGTTCTGGATTGGCTTTTAGAGAAATGTTTTCCAAATTCTCTTCGATTGTTTGAAGTCCATTGATTTTGAAGTGTTTAGTTTTGTTTCTTTAAGCTTTTCTGAAAGGAGAAGAAATACTTCATCTTTTTTAGGGTTTTATTATAGAACCGTTGCTTTTTCTCATAAGATGAAAATTAATTTTGCATTAATTTTGTATTTTTTTGTTTTGTGTTATCTTTTCAGAAACTCATTTTGAAATATCAAATTGGGTGATAAGCGATTTCAGCTCCTATTCTACACCTTTCTGTGCTAAGATATTTTGGTCATTTCTAAGGATTCACTATGGAGAAATCCTTTCTTATGTCATTTGCACTTTTACTTCGAAAAAGAGTGGTGTTTGAAAATCATCTAGTTACTCTTTGAGGTTAATTGCAAAACTTATGAATGGTGTAAAATAACATGGCATTTCATTGTTTCTCATTTGTGACTTCGGCAATTTATCTGTAAAAATTTGATTGAAGGAAAAAGAAAAATATTTTAAGCAGCTTTGAAATCAGCTTAAGATAGTCCTGTGGAATTTTCCAAAAGTAATAAGAAAATTATAAAATACTGACAATGCACAGGGTTAAAATTAAACCTGTATATTTAGTGGAGACTTTAACCTGACGTATTTTAGTGTGAAAATATTTTAGTATAAAGAAAATTATCTCTGGTTTCGTCTGTACTTTATTTTTTGCAAACTGCTTTACTTAAATGATTGGCATCCTTAAATTATAGTTACGTGTAAAACAAATAAGGCTGCTATTATAAAGAAGCAACAGCCCTGCACATTCATCTTAAAGACTATTTTAAAATATTTTCGTTTGGAATAAATGCATCAGGCCCTAAAGAAATAGATACCAAACTGTAAACTAAGTATCCCTAACACATCACCCACGCTATTCACTGAAAGTGGAATTGACTCTGAGAGAGCACATTATTTCCATTGCTGGTGGAGTGTATTTAACAGTATTTTGTCTCCACTGGTAGAAATGTGGACATTTCAGCCAACCATGTCCGTGTTTGGTTCTGGTGATGTCAGGCGAACATTTTGCCAAAACTTTGGTCCAGGGTAATCAAAACTGTGTTGTGCAATTAAGCTAATGTGATGATTTCAAGTCATATTTAATGTGTTATTTCAAAAGGATAATTTTAAAAAATTTACCTAATTTGGAATCTAATGGGAGAGCCGCGGCCGTATTTCTAGATTTTGTGCTAAGCCTCTACTTACAGAAAACGATTTAAAAAAAGAATCCTACAGGTTGTTTCTTCTTTTTCTAATGTAGGAGAAAATGGGGTTGATTTGTGTAAACACCTTTGTAGAAATAATTGGTTAACTTTATGTTGACCAAAGATGATCGTGTGAAAATATGAGCAAACTTTCTGAGTTCTACAATATGTGCACTTGATTTCATTAGGTTACAGCAATAAAACCATGTACAAAACAGAAGCATAAAACTTGAGTCATCTATCTAAGGTCAGATGGAGAGTGAACTGTGCAGCCCGTGAGAGAATTTTCTTAGTTCTATGCTTGTGCTCTAAAACCTAGCCCCGATCTACCTTGCTGATGGGCACACATTTCATCATATATGCTTGAATCTATAATGTTCTGCTTCCCATATACATGAAGAAATATAGATCTAGACTTGAGAGTCTTCTGTTTTTGTTGTGGTTGTTGAAAACTAGACCCTGGCCAATCAAACACTTCTTTTCTCAATGGCTGAACTGGACTTGAATGGTGAGTCTAAAATATGCTGGTTGAGTTTAAATTCTCTCTCTTAGTCTTTCTTTAATTTGGGTATTATTCAGAGTGATCCTAGAACCCTACTTTATTTTGAGCGATAGAAGGGACATGAGCTACTACTATTCAGTCTAGCAGAATATCTTATTTTACAAAGGAGAAAACTGAAGATTAAGTAAATTTACCATGAGCACAGAGCTACTTAGATAAAAGGACTGAACTTGCCCCCGTGTCTGGTCGCCATCCTCATTTATACATAAAACACTAGACAGTTTTGATATTTGTTGGGGAAATCTGCGTAACGTTTAAGATACATTAATCTTTAGTTTTCCTTTTAGAGATAGATATGAGGATAGACTTAGACTATAATTTGTTAGTATGCAGTGGGGAATTGATGATCAAATATCTGTGGGTATATTCACATTATTTCTCTATCAATACCTGATGAAGAGAGGGGAATCAAACGTTTCGTTTAGACATTATCCTGGAGGGTTAAAAAGTGACTGCAGAAAACCTAAGCTTAATGTTTCTTTCAAACACTGAAGCGATTGAAGCTTGTTTGGATTCACTTATATAAAATCCAGTTGGTACTGAAGAATTGGTTATAACATGGTTATTGATAGGAAGTTAGTTTGCATTATTATTCTCCCTTTAGCTTAAAATACCTCCAACGTTTATCTATTTTGAGGCCACTTTTTTTTTTAAGGGGTCCATTCGAATGGAGGATTTTTCGTCTTCCAAGAAACTGGACTTTTCTTCATTCGTAACAGCCATAAAAGCCCCTTGGCAGGTTGCAAACTGTAGACAGCATCTGTGAGATTAGACCTGAAATGTGCAATTAGTTATTAAAACATGGTTGAGAAATTATGTGTGGCATTGTATATAAACTCCTCAGCATTTATAAAAACAAATTAACAAAAGAACAATAAGGGAGTCTCGTTTATTTTAAATGCTTATCTTTTGAATGATAAATTTCAGCATAATGTAGTGAAAATGAAGTGTTTTAAAATATACATTTGATGCCTTTATTTTTCTTCTAGAATTTCTTGAACATTGCATTTTTATCCACGATCCTGCTGTATAAGATGGATATAGTTAAGCTAATTTTAATTGTTTAGTTTACTGCATTGGAAAAACAGGAAAATTCTCTCTTCTTTAGACATCTGAAGTATTCTACTTAAATTTCTTTCTTTTTTTAATCTTTCACTAATAGTACTTATATTGTATAATCTAAAGGGTTAATGCAACTCCCTCCCCCGTCATTGAAATTTACGATTTACAACCCTTGATGCCACTGTCATTTCCTTTTCTGTTTAAAGAATTGCTGTGAAGTCCATGCAGAATGATGTTGGATCCAAGACATCCTCCAATCTCTTTCAAGTCAGCTCCAGAAGTGACTTTGGAAAGCACAAGGAGGTGTGTCAGGCCTTGGAAATGGACTGGTTTGGTCCAGGGTCTGCATTTGAACCCATTTCAGGTTGAGTTGCAAGGTGCCTTTTATGTGTCTGGGTTTTCCTCTGTATTTTAGCCAGAGGGCAGGCTTGTTTTTAATTTGGTTGTTTTTGTTTCATTAGTGTTTCTTTCAGGTGAAAGCCTTTTATAAATGGCTGTGAATCGTTATTCCTTTAAAATGAAACAGTTTGCATGTGGAAAATAATCATATTCAATCAGTCAGAAATAATCAATTCAATTCGAGAGTACTGGAATGATTTTTAACATTAAAACGCAATTTTTCTAACATGGGTTAAGGAACCATTTTAAGTATTAGGCTGGTCATCCCACATAAAATCTCTTTCTTGGTGTAGTGAGCATACTAGACAGAGAAAGGCTGAAAACTTCTATTATTATTATATAACCATCTAGGATTTTTTTCCATTTCTTCCTCTGGCTTTTATCTCTTAATATAGTTGATTTTCTTTTTAATTATTTTTTTTTACCCTTACTGAATTATATATAGTTTAACATCCAATGTATACTGGATAGAACCATAGGAAACACTATAAATACCCAGTTCACCCTAATTTTTCTTAGTTATTTTAGAATTTATTTTTCTAAATAAATTTTCTTGATTCCCCCCGATACACAAACCATGTCTTTTTCTTCTTCTACTTTAGGCGATTGGAACCTTAGCGTGTACTCTTGGCATTCAAAATAAGTTTAAAGTGGCTTGTACACTGGGCTTTGTTGATCATAATGTACTTTTTGTTGACTTTAAAAACAGGTCAAATCCAGAAAGAGGTTCAAATAAGATGAGTTTTTGTATTTCTTTTTTTTTTTCTCTTTCCATGTATTAAGGGGTTTGCTTTTCTGATAAATCAGTATACATTTAGTTTTCTTCTACTCCCCCTTAATCACAACTATGCTAATATAGTTATTGACTTTTGGTAAATCTCTCCTCAGACATTCTTTTTTATATTTTATATTCTGTTTTATACTTGTTCTCTTGGCACATATTTGTGAGCAAAGACTATCCTGGACGTTTTATGGAAGGTAGTTAAGTGGCACTTATCTTCTGCCCTTTTGGATTATAATCCAATTTGAGTTGTTTATGCAGTGTTCTTGGAATCGAGGAAAAACCCAGTTGCAATTCTGTCGCTAATATATGGCTACTGAAGCTGAGAGATGGGTTATAGTTTAAGTCCTGGACCGATTTTAGGTAATAGTTGACAAATATTGAATATAGCGCCTTTCACAGTTTAGAAAAATCCAAGGTAAAACAAAACAAAAGGCTACTTTTTATTTATTTCCAGATGGATTTCATCTTCTACTTGGCATGGTTCAAAGTCAAAATGTTGGTCTTTGGGATTTATTGATGAGAATGTTTTTAAGCCAGATATGGAATCCATTCTTTTTTTTTTTTCAGATAAAAGACAAACCTACTGAGGTATAAAAATAACCCCAGTGGGGAAAATATTGAAAGCCCGAATCTGGGTTTCTTGTCATGTCCATCTTCGTTTCTCAACCAAGTAAAATCTGCCAAGGCTCCTCCGTTTGTTGACACTGCTATATTAAGGACAGCAGGGCCGGCCGAGTGGCTCAGTTGGTTAAGAGCTCACTCAAGAGTTTGAGCTCT
This sequence comes from Hipposideros armiger, assembly GCF_001890085.2. Classification (NCBI taxonomy): domain Eukaryota; kingdom Metazoa; phylum Chordata; class Mammalia; order Chiroptera; family Hipposideridae; genus Hipposideros; species Hipposideros armiger. Next base: position 4,081,496 of record NW_017731415.1, read on the forward strand.
GAGCAACAGCGGTTCGAGTCCAGCCCGAGCTGAGCAGCCGNAGCTCTGAGCAACAGCGGTTCGAGTCCAGCCCGAGCTGAGCAGCCGCTGAGCTGCCAACAGGTAGCAGGATGGCTCAGCTAAAAAAAAAAAAAGGACAGCAGTGGCCTCATGGCAGCCAAGCCCAATGGCCTTTCTGTCTGACTTCACCTCTTAAATGTATTGGATGCTACCAGCCATTCTCTTGAGTATTTCTCCTGGCTTGGCTTCGGGGGCACAGTATCCCTGCCATACTTGTTCTAGTCTGTCCTTGACTTTCCTCGTTTGTCATCTCTATACTTTTCCTTGAAGATTATATGCTTTCAGCTTGATCTGAATGACGTAACTTCCGCACATTCACCTTCGGACCTCACTAGGATCGTGAGTTCCAATGTCAGTGGTCTTCAAATACCGTAGCTATTTGTTTATAAACCTGTTTATCATCCTTAGTTTGGGATTCAGTACCCCAATCTCTGCTCCCAGTTTACCAGTTGCCTCAGCACCATACCACGGGCTCAATCATCAAAGGAGTACTTAGTCCTACCTAGGACATTCCCGAACCAACCATCGTTCATGTTCTTCCCTCTAAGAAATGAAATGCCTTTCATCCAACCTTAACTGTAGGAATTCTACCTATTCCTCAGATGTTGACTTCTGTATTTCTTCTTCCTGACGCCTTCTCATTTCCACTCATTTAGATGTAAACACCCCTGCCCTGTGCGCCTATTTATTTGTGGCTTTAACAGAATCCACTCGGCATTGGAAGTCCGAGGAGAGTAAGAACATCCCTAACTTCTTTTTGTTTTCTTTACAATGCCTTGGATACAGTGGTTTCTCAAAACTATTGCATTAAATCGGCACATGGGGGAAGATGCTTTGGCCGGAAGAGCATAAGCCTTTTAGGTGTTGAGGAAGTTGTGAATTAGAATAGTCAGGTTTCAGAGAGGAAAAGGGTCCTCTGTTACCTAATCAATAAACATTGCTTGAAGCTTGACCTAATGTCTTGTTTCTCAAGTCTGATACTGCTGGTTACAACTTAATAGGCTGTATTTTACAATGTGCTTTCAAGTTGTGTCTTTTATTGATTGATGTCTTTGAACCAAGTGTGACAGTGTCAGTGAAACTGAGGCAAAGGGAGGCCCAAAGACATTTGCGAACTGGAGAAAAATTAAATCTCAGACCATCTTGTCCTGCTTTACTGATATTGCGTGTGAGGTACTACGTGTGTAAAGTGATAAATGATCTGTTCTTAAAACACGAAGGGTGATAATGTTAGGCTCCAAAGGCATGAGTCAGAAATGTGTAGTTTTCACTTCCATGTGTTGACTATTTGTCAGCCCCAATGTTGTGTCTTGTTGGAGGATAGTGGTTTACGTATTCGCTTCCTGATGAAAGTTACCTGTAAACGGTCCAGTGCTGGGATGCTAAGGGAACAAGGATGATTTAGACCTTCAGAAGGTCTAACAAGGAGATTGATAAATAGGGTTTGTCAGGAGCTGAGTGGAACCATAAGTAATGCTGCTTGGGGATGCCCAGGTTTATGGCAGTGAAAAGATATTGAACCCCCTTTGCTCTATTTAATATTCATATGTCCTTTAGAGATGGCCAATAAAGTGATAACTGAATAATAACTGCTGAGACATTTCTCATGTTGAAACTTGAATGCCTGAGACTTCTTTGAATGTTTGATTTTTACTAATTACTTTTAATTTCATCTTAAAAGCCAAAGAACAATTTTGAAGTTTTTTTTGTTTTGTTTTTTAAAGACTGTATCCTTGGCCTTCTCTTTGTAGTTTTTTTTTTTTTTTTCAACTAAGAAACTTGCCTTAATCTGAGAATTGGTAAGCCCCTTTATTTAATATATGAATCGTTTAAGCACTTAAATAATATTTTAAAGAGCTCTGGGAAGTTATTACTGTGCATTCCCGAATCTGGATGGACATGGAACCATGAAAAAGAAATTTCAAGGAGAGGATCTATTTAATGAATTTCTTTACTTCTAGGATAGTTCATTACTTATAGGACTCACATTTATCTGTTTCTTCCTTAATAATGAAACATTCCAAAGCTTTCTGGAAACTTTAGCTAATTGTATTTTTTAAACATCCTTTTCTGATGTCGTTTTATGTCTATCAGCAACTTTAAAAACCATTTGAAGGAGATTGTTAGATTTTTAAAAGTAATATCTGTCTGAATGTTCAAACTATTTAATTGACAGTAGAAAGAGTTTCATTGAAGAGTACAGACTGGTTAATAAGTAGGGGTTTTTAAATCTTCTGTACTTTTCCACCACTGAAGGGGTGCGTGCTTTTGGTTGGAAGTGAATAAGTGACATTTAGTCCCATGGTTCTGGTAGTCTTGGTGGCTTAGAAATCTCTTTATTGCAGTTTCATAATTCCTGACATGTCTCTCCAGCTCTCATGTCTGCTAAGTGCAGAAATAGAGGAAGGAAATGTATGTTTTGGCTCCATCAAAATGTTCCTTATCAGCCTGTATGTAGGAGGAGTGGACGCTGTTGAAGACGCCTCTTATTTGCCAGCTGGACAGCATGTGTACCGGGGCCGTTTCCTGTCTGCTAAAGCTGTGTGGTGCCCTTTAATGATGGAAAGGAGCACATTATTAAATGTGTTGGTCATCGTGTTTTCACTTGTGAAAATCAGGGAGCAGAGGGCATGCAAACTTTGCCCAAAGGCTGGACACAGTTTGCATAGAAATGAGTGATATGTAGCAACAACTGATTTGGTCGATGCCTTGCTAGCACTGATCAGCAACCAGGAGCCATGGGTGAGCTAGGTTGACAGGGGGAGGCTGCTTGCTTTCCGAGAGGTTAGTCATCCACTAGGGGCCATGGCCTTCACATGATGATAATACCTCAATCATATATATATATATATGATATATATTTATATATGCATAAATATTCTGCTAAGTGTGTGTCTCCACTTGAGATAGGAAATGCCGTCATCCCCATTTCTCAGGGAAGTTTAATACATTGCCTCTGCTACGACAGGTAGCAATAGCAGAACGAGGATTTGAACCCAGGCAGCCTGGCTGGAGAGGTAAGGCTTGGTAAGCAATTTCACTTTTATTTCTCATCGGGTGTGAGCAGGGTTTCAAGTTGCTGTATATACCACGGGTTTTCAAAGACAAAGTGACTTTCGTACTAGCACTGTTCCGGACTGCTTTCTTCTTAAGCCCTAATCTACCTTTGTTCATTGTCAGAGAGTTAAAACCGTCACCTTTATATATAAGGCATTTTAAAATCTGGCTTTAGTAGTAATTCACATTCAACTTGTGTTCTTTCCATAGGGGTAGCTGCAGTCTCCTGGTAAGAAAATCATATTAGTCTAAGTAACTGCCTCTTCTTGGCTCCATGACAGTAAAAAGGCTGTGATCAGCAAACTCTTGTAAGGGGAAGTTGTTGAATGACATGGAGATGTGGTACTGTCCCCGATAATCCTTAGGACTTTGTGTTTGTTAAATTATTTGCCCTCCTTGGTAACTACTTCTGCTCCTGAGGGGGTCCTGGCTTGTGTGTGCTACAAAACAACATAAAAAGGAAAGGTTGGTTTGGGTCAGACATAAAAACAAACCAACCCACCCAAACAACCTCCTGTCATCTAAATATTAGCCTTTTTGTGTCTGTTGGATTAATAATAATAATAATAAAAGTAATTTATATTTTATGAAGAAGCGATAAAGACCCAGCATGTTTTGGTGATTAGTATAGTCCCAGAGCTAAAAGCCAAGAAGAAAACTGCTTTTTTTTTAAATTTTATTTTTTAAGGAGAAATAAAAAAAATCAGAACCGCAGATGAGCAACAAATAGTATTCCGATTCCTTTTTGCTGCTTCTCAAGAAGCTGCAGTCAGAGTGAGTTGTGCCTTGGAAGGAAGGCTGCTTGCTGTCTGTGGCCCTGCCTTTGAAGCTGCAAGCGACACAAGCCCTGTGTGTTCCGCAGGAACCCCGGGGCCTGCTGCAGCCACCACGCGTGCTCCACACCCCGGCTGTGGGCGTGCTGTCGCAGGAAGTCCTGCGGAAGGAGTTGTGTTCACTGGCTCCCCGTCGTCCCTCGCTCATTCTGGCGGGTGCGCGCCCCGGGCTCCCAGCCCTGCGCGCCGGCCGGTCTCTCCCTGCGCCCTGCCCGCCGGGCCCGCAGCACCTGGCCAGCGTGGCGCTTGACTTTTTCTCAGCCTGCATCTGCTGCCTCCCTGCCCTTCTCCCCACTTCCCAACTTGGTTTCCTGTCTCCTCCTGCAACTCTCCTTCCTCTTGTCTTCTCCCTTGTTTCCTCTTTCTACTGCCCTTCTGTGATGTGATGCTCAAATTTCATTTCCTCCCGATCCCAAGATGGCTTTATCAACACGCCTCTTTAAATCTTATTACGCACCTGTGATCATGGTGTGCTACGACAAGAGGCAGTCGCCAGTGGAGATAACTGAAGTTCTAGTTTTTCATTACAGTAATTAAAAGAGTATGATTAGCCTCCATGCAGAGTTTTCAAGGAGGTGCTTAAACCAGTATTTCTGATATTTTGAAGTATATTTACTTAACATATTCTTGAGTAGATGGAAGGGTGGTTCTCCTGCATTCTCAGTCGGAAAGCTATGAATAAAATAAAGTTACATGCACTAAATCAGAATATGTTATAAATTAGTAGCCTTTATAAAGACAGGAAGCCTTTTTGGAGTGGCTGAGGCTTGTTTTATTTTTGGTGTTCTGGGAATTGAGGCCTTTGTATTTTTCTTACATTACGAATTTTGAGACAGTTGCTCTGCATGGATTCCTATCAAGTTTTATTTCTCTCTACATTATTGAGCTTATTTTTAAATTACTTCTTTTTAAGGCCATGCTTTTTATATCTTCTGTATTAATTTCTTTTTCTGGAAGTTTGTACAATTTAGGCCATGTCATAATACATTAGGGTTTTTAGTAGAGATGCTCTTAAATTAATGCATTACTACAAGAGATATTTAGCAAGCATTAAACTTTATTGAGTCATATCATTTCTATCTAATTGCTTTATTTTTGCCTTGAGATTTCAGGATGCCTGACCTAAAGAAAATAGTTGAAATATATATACCTGGATGCAAGGGGGCCATTTTAAGTTGTAGATGACAGGGTTTATACAGAGGGTGTCCCCCAAAATGTATACACATTTTTAAGAAAGGAAAAACTGTATTAAAATTGTAATATTCAAATATATACTGATAACAAAAGATGAATACAAGTCGTGTGTATGCATTTTTTTGGCACTCCCGGTATATTGATGCCTTAGTTAATTTTAAAATTCAAATTAAAAAAAGAGGGAACTTATAGATCATTCTTTTTAACTTGTAGCAGATTAACTTCTAGTACTACATTCTATAGGGAGGGTATTTGTTAAGTTGATTTCATAAGACCATATAAAACTGGTGCTGTTTTGTATGAAGTTATTTAATACAGTTAATCTTTTTTGATGTAATATGTTGAAAAAAATTTATGTTAAAATATCAATTACTAATAATAATACTAAACCCAAAATTAGTAAGTATTGTTCTGTCCTCAAATTTCTTAACTAATTATTTACCCTAACAAAGGTACTCAAGTCAAAACACCAGGAACACTGCTTCTAATAACACAAATAATAAAGACTGAGTTCACCATACAGTTTTGTTATTGTTAGCGCAGCCATTCCTGGAGTTTAGGGGGTATTTATTTAAATATTACTTCAGTGATCATAAATGGGCATCTCAATATTTTTTAACCTTTTCTTGTGGGTTTTTGTTTTTTTTTTCTTTTTCATTTTCAATTATTTGAGCTCTTTGGCCTCTTTCCAAGCTTATTTGTTCTCCAGATATATACAGTACAAATTAAAAGAAAGAAGTTTCAGCCATCCCATTGTCCTCTAGGAATGTGATTGTCTGAAATAGGCTTGTGTCCAGCTGTGTTTAGAAGATCAGTAGGTCATAGCTATGTTTTCCTATCTGGTGTGGCCTTGTTGGAATAAAATCAGAATTAGAGTAAGTCCTACATTCTCTAGTTTCATCTCCCTGGACACATAGGCTGTGATTAATACTAGCTGGGAACAGGTTGTGAGGATAGTCCATTTAAATCATGTACGTAAAACAGGTTTGGTGAATGTCAAAGGGCTGTGAGAATATTTATTATTATAAGATTCTTATAATCATTGTTCTGTTTTTAACCTTTAAAATTTTCCTGTATCATTAACGATGGGAGTGCTCATTTAGACGATTCAATGGTGCTTCTAAGGCCTTCTTTCATCTTTTAATTTAAAACATTATATTTAGGATATATACAGAGTGGAATTTTAGCTGTCAGCTATTCCAGGGAAGAATGGCATCAATTATCCCAAAAAGAATAGTTGGGATCATTCCCTTGGAAGAATACATGTCTTAATTCATTAGTTCTTAGGTTTGAATTTTTGTTGTGTAAGCTTTGGTGTTCAAGGCCACTCTGATTGTAAAAGTTTTTGAAAGAAATGTGGTTTTTTTTTCTTCCACATTGTTTATCTGGGCCTTATTCTTTGGGTCATTAATGACTCATGCTATCATTTTTATTTTAAATTGTATTTGTATTACTACTTAATTTTAGTATGTGACTTTTTTTTAATACGTAACTTTTAGAAAGCCAGAGATTTCCTGTCATAGCTTACTTTTTGTGTTAGTTTCTTGATATTTCTTTCCCTTCTCCCAAATGAGGCTTTCACAATTCCCCTTCAGAATTAATCACTGTCTTATTTGTCGATAGGTTGTGGTAACTTTGTCAGAATATATCAGACCTGTTCCTGAGGAGGAGTATCTCACAGATAATATTTAGTTATTCTCTCTGGGCATCTCAGAACTTATCTTTTTTTTCATATATGGGATATGTGCCATATGATCATAAGCACTTTGTGAATAAAAATGATTTGTTAGTGCTGAGGTCACCCAGTTTTTCCACAGGAGAATAATAAATAGCCATGTGATTCCATAGCCTCTGTAGCTTGTACTGTATGGTACAGTGATTCTGAGGCAACATTTTGCAACCACACGTCCTAAATTTTCGTGTATGTGCGCGCGCGCGTGTGCGTGCGTGTGTGTGTGTGTGTGTGTGTGTGTATTCTTCTCCCCTTTTTGAAAAGTAAGCACGTTTTTAATATCAGAAATAAAAAATACTGTTCATTTACAAAATGTCTGTTAAAGAAATAACTATGATTACATTTAATGAAGTTTTTTTTTTTTTTAAGGTTAGAAGCTCAAAGCATGTCATTCATATTTTCTAGGGGAAATTACAGTGAACCATTGGCATTGCTTTTTATTTGATAGACAAGAGATCATCCCCCCTGAGAGCACGAATACTAAATTTTTGTTGGTAAATGCTGCGATCAAATTATACTTGGAATAAAAAATTCACAAGTCCCATAATTAGGGGCTTGCAGTGTATTGATGAGATGACAAGAGTTTCTCTTTTTGTTATGTAAGTATTCAAATAATGGAGGAAGTTCTAGAAATTACTCAAGAATTTCCAAAATGAGACTTTCGGAGGGTCTGAATGATAATGATTCTCTGAAAACTTCCTTATCATTTCGACACAGTTCTCTATTTATTTTGTGTTCTGCAATAAATGAGTCAGTAGGTTCACATTTATATTGGTATTTTTGTGTTGATATTGTATTTATGATTATATATGTATATAGTATGTGGTAATAAGTACTGCATACTTCAAAAAATACTCATATTCCTAAGACTTTGGACATTAAGAAAAGTGAACACCTTTTTCATCTCCACATCACAGTTGTGTTTCAATACAGATCTTCAGTAACTGGAAGCCATTATATATTCAGGTAATTTGATAACCCATTTTGGAATGCATTTGTTAAGCTCATTGCAGTTCCATGGGCCTGTAATGAAAGGCATGTGAAGGTATAGATTGAAAGAATGAACTGTGGTTGGTCCCTGCAGAGACCTGGCTGCCCCATTTGGGCAATCTTTAACCTGGAACTCACTAGTGTATTTGCTAAAACAGAATTTTCTAAAATTTAAATGATGTCACGTTGGAAAGCGATGCCAAGAAACAATGTGGCAGTCTCTAAATTTTGTGAAGCTAAAATCCCTGGTTACAAGAAAGAGTACATGTCACAGATGAGTAGTTAGTAATGACTTCAGTTTAGCAGGAAAAGAGCAATTCCCATATGCTGATTCTAGTCTCATAACAAAGAATGTTATAGAAAGATTGCACAGTATTTAACAAGCTGTGAGTTAATGTGACAGTGTCAGTGGATCTACTTCCAGAAGGAGGATCATTTTACCATATTTCTTCAAAAATATTTTAAGTGATACAGAAAACTTGCTACAAATGAAGCCAGACTGTTCCCCCACTGCACCCCACCCCCAAGTTAAGCAGTAATAATTGAGTCTAGTTAAACAATTAAATTGCTCAGGGCTGCCTGAGCCGAAGTACCTGGATATAAAATAAATAAGCCTCGTTGTCAGGCTCTGAACCACAGAGGCCTACCTCCTTTTAAATATGCGAGAATGGGCATAAAACCAGAGCTATCCCTTGAGCCTTAAGTATCGAAGACGTAGTTTTCAGTACATCCATTCGCCTCTCACTAAGAGCCACTTCCAATTTTAACACAGACTACATCCTTTAACACTTATGAGCACTTCAGAAGTTAAGAAAATGAAGTACAGTTGTATGGCTTTCAAACCTTTGGAACATGTACTGTGAACCGTCTTTGATATGATCGATTTGTTATCAACCATTTCCATGGCCTTTCACAGGAACTTGCTCTCTTATGCAGATTCACATTGGCGCTATAATTTCCTTGCTGCTGTGAAGTCTTAACAAACGGGTGTGTTTAATTTTGAATGGTCAGCTTGATCGTTTTTTTGCCATTACAAAGATTCTTAACGGTAGGGATGAGGAGGGGATGGGGGGTGGGTGAAGAGACGGTCTGTTTTCTTCAGTGATTTAGAAAAACATGTATATTCTCCACCATGAAAAAAGAAAACCTTTTTCAAATTCAGAGACTATTGTTTTATCATTCCACTAATGAGACTGTCTCTCTTTTTGTAATTAACATATACAGTTGGATATTAGGAGAGGGATATACATAAAACAATCCATCATGAAAAATTTTTGCAAAATGCCTTTTATAAAGGAGATTTTTTTTTTTCTCGGAAAGCAATTGTAAGGCTGATAATTAAATGAGATGCAAATATGATTATATTTAAATCATATTTTCTAATCTTCCTGAATTGCTTAAGATAGTCCCTAGTAACAGACTGTGGAATTAAGGTGTTCTGAGTATTGTCTGCTTTAAGAAGTTAAGGGCTCCTTGTTTGTGAAGAGACAATGCGTTGTTTTCCAGTGCTTTCTTCATGAAGTGACACAGGCAGCAGACATTTCGCTGCCATTTTTGTGATTTACATTGTACTTTTAGTATGCAAACTGTTTAAGACAAACATTGATTCAAAGCAAAAAACTCAGTGACTTTTTACAAAAGTGAAAAGGAAAAATACAGTCAAATTTGCTTATTTTCTACCCCCGAATGTTTGGCTGCCTTCTTTTTCAAAAATCATGTAATGACTATGAATTTACTTGTTCAAGAAATACCTCTTGCCTCCCAACAGATGCTGGCATCTTGATGTCATTCTTCATTCAATATGTGAGAGCTCTCACTGTGTGCTACTGCTAAGAGCTTACTTACAGTCAGTCTAGTGGGAAAGAGTGGGGAGTGTACCATCTATATAGCAAGCACATTGCCTTGTAACTGCATATTCCGGTGTATATTGTCTCATGCATTGGATTTGTATCTTCTCTTTTCATTCCTTTTAGAAAATAATTTTGTAGAGCAGACAAGTTATATATATTAGTATAGGAATTAAGACAATACAGGTAATTTCCAAGAAGGAGATAAAAACCCGGCCAGAACCACTCTTGATTTTGGTTTATACGCTTCTGTCATCCTTTGAGTGTGGGTGTAACTTGGTGTAAGTGTGTGCATTTCTCTATTTACTCTATGCAACCTTGAAAAAGAGGCAGTTTTGCCAAGAGTTGCCTTTGGAAGTACAAGGAGATCTCTGCCCACAACATTTGCAGGGCTTATTATCTCAAACTTGAGAGCAGTGCCAGGCTTATTTTATTTTATTTTTTTGCTAAAAATGCATTTGGCTTGTGCCTAAAGGTACCTTCATGGCCTTAACACAAGTTCTCAGGTCGGCTTGTTCTGCTCCTTGTGCTCATGTCTTCAGGCTCTCCACTACAGAGTCTTAGAGTAATTATTTTGATTGGGCATAAAGAGGACTGATTTCTGCCTAAAAATGACCTGATTTTGGAGTGTTCCTACTTAGAAAACAAATTCCACCTGGATGTGGGGAGCAACTGGGAGAGTTGAGTAGTTACCAGGAAGTAGGGCTTTAAAAGGGAATCTTAGGGCCGGCCGAGTGACTCAGTTGGTTAAGAGCGCTGCTCAAGAGTGCGAGCTCTGAGCAACAGTGGTTCGAGTCCCGGCCCCAGCTGAGCAGCCGCTGAGCTGCCAACAGGTGGCAGGATAGCTCAGCTAGAAAAATAAAAAACCAAAAAAAAGTAAAAGGGAATCTTAGATGAACATTTAGTACCTAAGTCTGAGATCGGCCATGTCTTCATCTGTATAGATCTGGCTTGAAATAAGGAGGTATGTTGTGGTCTTCCTGACCAGTATTTTAACTACTGACTTGTGTGGATCAGAATAACCTAGTTGGATTACCATTAAGTTTTCGACCAAGTGCTGAGTGAGCTCCCAATGGGACTAGAAAGATCTGGGGTCATTTTGGAAGGGCATGCTTTTAAGTTACTTTGGAAAATTTTACAAAATGTTGCAAGTCTAAGAACTTAAGCCTCAGAATGGATTTATTATCAACGGGCCTCAGATAAAGCACTAAGTTTGGCCTGGCAGTTCAGAAACAAACAAATGAGTGTCAAGTAGCTAAGTTAGTTAGTTGATTAATTCTGTTTTTGTCTTTTCAGTAAGCTTCACTAAATTTCAATAACTTCAATAAGTTCACTCAAATAAATATTTATTAAGCAGCACATGCTCACTTATAGATACTTTACTTGGTCGTGAGAATATCCATGTGAATGACCACAGGGGAACACTGTTAAGGCAGGAATACAAATATTGAAGCAGATAAATAAAACATTAATAGCCAAAACTCCAATTTAAACTCTAGAAGACTTAGTGACAGATGAATGCCTAAACCATCCTGTATCATTAATGTCTCACAAATGTATATCAGTAACCCCATCCTTTCGTTCCGACTGGGAAGATATTTCTGATTTAAAAAAAAAAAATTCTTTTATTTATGATCAGAGTTGAAACGCATTTGACTGTTTTTTTTTTTTGAGATCTGTAACATTTTCCACCTTTCCCGAGTGTACATTTCACACCACCTCTAGCTTCGTTTTTCTAATCGCTTCTATTAGAAACCGCAAGTGGGTTCCTGTTTTCTGTAAGTGCGCCAGCCTCACTGGGATTTAAGACTCTAACTTACTATAACCTGTGCTAATAGCCCAGATTTTATTTATGTATGTATGTATTTACTTGCATAGGTTAATGACATTCTATAAATTTCAGTTGTACAACATTGTAATTTGATACCTGGATGCTCTATTGTGTGCTCACCACCAAAAGTCTAGTTTCCTTCCCTTGCCATCTGTTTGGCCCCCTTTACCCAACTCACCCTCCCCCGCCCCCAGATTCTTCACTGTCCCTTCACATATGAGTATGTTTGTATTGGAGAGCAACCCTTTGTTTCTTTTACTCCTGTTTGCTGCAATGCTTGTGTTTTTTCTTTCCCAAAGCTGTGAAATTCTTATTTCTCCCCCAGGATCATCTCCACTCTCATCTCTTTAAATGTTTCCACTGCTGTTTTCTGCATGATTTTATTATGAGTGAAAAGAAATAGTGGAAATAATAATAATACTCACTAACAATAATAGCAGACATTTAGGACTTATCGATTGCCTTCAAGGACGTTTATTGTTGGCACTGCTTATTTTGGTGTAAAATCCTATCTCATCCTGTATTGTTACTAAGATGTTTACTGTGATCTGTATTTTCTTTGACAGAGGGAGCTAGTTTCTTAAAAACTATAATTTTTCTTAAACTTTCTTCTCGTTTTGAAACAATTCAACATTATTTTAAACATATCATGTGCTCTCTCTCTCTCTATATATATATGCTCAATATATATATATGCACATATACATTAATGTATTAATATATAAATGAACATAAATTAATTGAGAATATAATGATTATATTTCCAGGGTTATATTTAATTCTTATGATAAGATGCTACTGGACTATTGGTACTATCTTATCAGACAGTAAAATTATTGCATCAAAATCAGAATATTTTTAATGTTAAACTATTTTTATCTCATTGTTTTTTCATAGCATAATTATGTAAAACTTTTATCCATACTCCTGTAATAAACACTTTGTATGAAGAGTTAATCTTCATGTATATATTATATATATTTAATACATAAGTATATATATATATACACACAAACTTTAGTTAAGTTTTGTGAACATATGTAATAAATGAATCATATATTTTCAGTAAAATAGAAATTTTCCACAGAATTTATGCTTTAATCCTTTATTTTATAGAATTGAAAAAATTTAACCAAACACTATTGAAATTGCTAACTTGACTGAATCTCTTCAGTTCGTTAAGAAGCCGCATTCTCCCTTGAGAGAGAACGGGCTTTCCCACTTGCCATTCTGCCTGAATCACTCAGACTTGTCTTCCACTGGTCAGCTTTGCTATCATTTAGTAAGTTGTAGTCATTTCTCCCCCTGTTTGTTATAACAAATCTGGATGAGGCGCTGTCTGCTCTATTTGTTTTACTTTTCTCCTGCTTCACTATAAGCTCATGGAGGGCACACTTCATGTCTGTCTGCCTTCTTCGCAGCTTATTCTCGCCACCTAGCTCAATGCCTGCAAAAAATATATGTTGAATGAATAAATGTGATGTTAATTTATTCTTGATTGTAAGCATCAGTTAACAGCATATGGTCAGTTTTGTAATAGTTGTACAAAATAAAATAGGATTTAGTGCTAAATGGATAACGGATGCCATCAGACACACTAGACCTTGGTTTCTGGAAAAAAAAAATTCTGATAGTGGCTTGTTTGGGCAATCATTTAAGTTTTCTCATGACAGTGAAATGAAGGCTGCCCAAAAGGGGATAAATGATGGGACATTTTGACATGGCTCACTGTATTCTAACTTTAAGTTACTGAATCAAAGACTAAAGCAGTTCTCTTTCAAGTAGTATTCCTGATCATCAGAAAATATTCTTAAATAGTGCTGTCTTGTACCTTGTTAACACTATCCAAAGTACTTCATGTTTTGCTTTTTTCCCCCCCACCATTCGTACCCTAGACTGTGGGCATGACCTCCCATAGTCTGCCTATTCTTTTAGCTTAATTAGACCATATTGATGATGCTTTGTGAAGGATAACTCCATTTTTATTTCCATAAACCAGGGCAGGATACTTTGACACCTATAACCTGTTTTATTTCCCCTCAGAATATGGTAAGCAATAGCCTACAATTTTCTTAGAGGCTTAATGTCTCACTGTAAATATAATTTGTTCGATTTCAACATTGAAATAGGGCATTCTAATATGACAACATTAAAATGACTCTATGTTACTCTCATGATATATTAACTTGTTTTCATGAAGTCATTTTATTAACGGTATTTGATTTCCTGGATAGCACCCTGATTTGTAGGTTAAATAAACAAGGCATTTGCAGATATGAAGATGGTAACAATATTACCAGATACCAATATTGTTTGTTTAGGTGAACTCTGCAGTTACTGGATTTTGAAATAACTAGATGAACTGTTATTATGAAGTGTTGTGTCACAAAAAGTTTAAAACAGTAATGGAAGCGGTTAATTTTCAGTAATACTGCTCAGTGCCACTGTTTTCTAGGCATTGTGTTGTTCCTGTCACAAGCATCGTTTCCCATCCATGGGTAAACTTGTTTGCTGTAGTCAGCAGTTAATGTATAGAGCATTCCTGCTTTGATGCCCAGAACGCACACAGCATTAGTAGATGCAGAACCAGCCACCTAGTTCTTATTCTGCTTAAACCAGAGGTTCTTAAGCTTATGTAGGTGACTATATTCTCAGACTTTACGGTCCTCTTTGAGGAACTCTGTGACATAGTGTTAAAGTATCATATCATACTAACCTGGAACCGTTTCTGTAGGATAAAATGTGATTGTATTATGTCTGCTTATGCTTGCAAGACAGATATTAAATCCTACATGTAATAGTTTTCAGAAGTATTTTCAAGTGTCCCTGTTAATGTTTGTGTGCTGCTTGTTCATTCTTTTTTAGAAGCCACCCACGTGATAATAGAAGCCAAAGTCTTAAGAAACTATTAACCAGGTGGAAAGTTTAGAACTGATAGAATTTTACCTATTAACTTATCTTTTTCTGCAAGATGAGAAACACCCATCACTATTTGATCTGTGAGATGGGACATCTTACTGCACAGATTGAGAACAGCTACCTTAGATGAATGTAGAAGCTGTTATTTAAACACAGCATTTAGTCAGCCTTATAAAAATACTCAGAATTTAGATGTGTGAATTCTCTGCAAAAAGCCACAGTATTGTTTTATTGGCTGTTTTTCATCTATTCCATCCAGTCTTCTGAGGCAAGCAGGTTACTCTATCCCCCTCTCAGTTCCAGTTTTCTCATTTGTAAAATAAGGTTCATGGACTCTGTGCACGCTTTAGGGAGGACAAAATGAGAAAATTATGTGAGCCAGGCAGCAAATGGCTGTTACGTAGTGAGTACCAACATATTAGTTCTCTTCCAACTTTACTTAGTTTGTTTCTCTGGTCTAATTGATGTAGTGTGTCCTAGTGATACAGTGAATAACTACAGATATGTGGCTTTGCTTTGCCCCCTTCCACCACCACC
>NW_017731415.1:4096515-4158778 GCF_001890085.2 Hipposideros armiger
CACCATCACCATCACCATCACCATCACCATCACCATCACCATCACCATCACCACCACCACCACCATCACCAGAATCAGACAGAGCTCTCCTCTCTTGTTTCTTTGTCTCTTTTATCTTCTCTCTTCACAGAGTAGCTATTGCTTGTGGGGCTTGTTTTTGCTTTTGATGTCTTTTTCAGCCTTTTACCCTCTCAAATCTCTTCTGTCCAGAACTCTATTTTCTTCTCTCTTCTTTTCTCTTTTCCTCTTTCTTCTACCACCTTGTTGTGTACTTTGGCACATCCAGGCTCTTGGTGTCAATTTGAATAGCAATTACAGCATTCCACTTGTTGGATGGCTTGGTTTGCCCATCAAAAAATAGCAGCTGAAAGGTTTCTTTTAAAATTATTGCTCCGTGGTCCCTGCAGAGCAACTGCTGTGTGTCACTAAAAAATCACACACACACACACACACACACACACACA
This sequence comes from Hipposideros armiger, assembly GCF_001890085.2. Lineage (NCBI taxonomy): Eukaryota > Metazoa > Chordata > Mammalia > Chiroptera > Hipposideridae > Hipposideros > Hipposideros armiger. The sequence continues at coordinate 4,096,980 of NW_017731415.1, forward strand.
CAGAGGCATGCACACACGCATGCACACACTTTTTAGCTGAAAAAATGCACAAATCATAAGTCTATATAAAGCTCAATGAATTATTACAAAATAAATACTCTTGTGTGACTATCATTCATGTAAACAGAAAGACGTTGCTGGTACCCTACAAGCCCCCTGGTGTCTCTTCCTGTTCTCTGTTCCCTTTCCTCTTCCAGGAATTAATCACTCTCCTGACTGCTCATACTTTAGATTGGTTTTGCTTGTTTTTGAACTTTACGTGCATTAAAATACTACATTCTTGTCCATCCAAAGTTTGTATTCTTTTGTGTCTGACCTCTCACACTCAAAATCCCATTTGTGAAATTCATCCATGTTGTTGTATATTGTTTATTTTTGTTGCAGTATAATATTCTATGGTATGACCACACATTCCATTCTATAGTAATAAACCAGAACCTTTTAATCTGTTCACCTGTTGATGTTCATTGGGGTTTTTTCTAGTTTGGACAATTCAAATAATGATGCTGCTGTGGGCATTCTTGGTGGGTGTGTGTGTGTGTGCGCGTGCGCGTGCACTTTTAACTTCAGGTTTTATGTCTTTCTAGATGCTTTAAGTTGCTAGGAGTCTGACCCAGATGCTTGAGACTTGTCTGTATTCTTTTATGTCCCAGCCTATTCCTTTAAAAGGCAAACTTTTATTTATTTTTATATATTATGCTATTAGTACAGAATATTTTGAATTTTGGAGTGTTAGGGAATGCATACTGAAACATTTGTAAGTAAAATTTACATATATAAAAGCATATAATTATAGTAAATATATATTTAATAAATACATGCATACCATATGATACCATATATACTCATGCAGGTATATGAACTTATAAAAGTCATTCTACTGATTACAATAGCATAATTATAGAATTATCACTATATAGAGTGTGGTTAAACTTCTAAGGAATCTTCCTCTAACTATGTAATTCAATCCACAGATATTTTCAACATATAAAGTTATATAGATATGTATAGAACCCAAATTAAGCCAACATAGTTGTGGTTCACGTTTTAAAACATAAATTTGATCGTTCTTATTTCTCACTACTTTGCATTTATAGCTCTATGACCATAAATCCAGAGCTATGACATCTGATTCTTTTTTCAGTGTAAATAAAGACAAAATTAATGCTTTGGGTCCTGGTATGTCTTGATATGGGTTGTTATTAATTATGTTGGTGAGATAACGTTAGCTTTTATTCTTGTCTATTTATTTCAAGAGATTATGTTTTCCTTGAAGAGATAAGCAACATGAAGAAATTTCCAAGTATGCTAACATTCGTCTATACAATAAAAACTTTTGTGGTAGGGTAGTCTCAGTAGAGAGGGCCATATTAGTATTTCTCAACTTTTTAAAAAAACCTATATATCTTTTGCTATATGTTCTAGTCTATTTCTCTGTAATTATCATCATAGAGTGCCACTGTTAATGATGGAAGCGTCCTCTGGCCTCACATGTGGTGCACTTCAGAAAAGCTGGACAAATGTTGATAACATGTAGATATTTAAGTATATGAACTATTTTATATCATTTTGTATTAACATAGTCACATATATGAATGGATATATATCCATATTTTAAATTAATATTAATAATGATTTTTTCTGGTCTGGAAGACATCACAGTCCAGTAAGGTAGCCTAAAATGTAAACACATAATTACATTGTGTTGTGGCAAGTACCTGAAAAGGAGACGTGCATAAATTGCTACAGATGATAGTGGAAAAAACTCACTTTCGCTTGGGGGAATTGTAGAGAATTTTGCAGAAGTAAATCCATTTGGAGACTTGGATAATTTGGTAACCTTAGTGCTGTGCTAGGTGTTGTAAGAAAATCTAAAAGTTGGGATACATAGTAAGTAGTCCATGAGAACATTGGGAAGATTATATATTCACTTCACACATCTATTACACCAATCAAGTAGATTTGATGGCGATCTTTATAAAATGGTGTCTGGCTGGTTATATTTTCTGGTAAATTTCTTAAAGTGCTATCACTTTTATATCTATGCATACACTGTTTTATTGTTGTTCATAAAAAATACTACAGAGTTTGTGAGAAAAGTAGTGGGAAACCGGAGAGTCTAGCGTGGCTTTAGACTCCTTCAGACCCAACTCTTTTTTTTTTTTTTTTAATTAAATTTATTGGGGTGACAATGGTTAGTCAAGTTACATAGGTTTCAAGTGTACAATTCTGTAATACATCATCTATATATCACATTGTGTGCTCACCACCCAGAGTCAGTTCTCCTTCCATCACCATATATTTGATCCCCTTTACCCTCTTCTACCGCGGACCCAACATTTCCGTGTACTCAGCCTATGACCTAGGCAAGTGATTTACCTTTTCTAAATCCTAGTTGTTTTATCTGTGAAATGTGGATAATAAAAGTATCTTAATGAATTGTCAATAAAAATGAAAATCAAATGAGATCATGCACTCATGGCATAGTGCCTGACTCATAGTAACAGTAAATTTTTGTTATTAACTAAAAATTCAGGTTATAATACGCATCAACATTCAAGATTGTGAGCTTAAAATAAAAGTCTGTTTCTGATGTTTGATTTCTTGCAAGATTCAATTAGATTTTTAAGGAACTGTTTGTAAAACACCTGAAGACACACACACACACACACACACACACACACACACATATATTTTTACCCCTTATTCTGTTATAAGTGTCCACAACAAGATTGATGGTGAAAAGAAATTACTATTTGGGATGCAGGTGGTGAAAATCTTTTCTAAAGGTGTGTGTGTATATGTCTGTGTGTGCGTGTTTAGATAGATTCTTAAGTTTATATTGAACTCGAAATTGCAGATTGACTAGATTACCTATACAAAATATTTAATGAGTGAGCTAACTTCTGCCCTACTTCCACAGCCCCACACATGTGTATCAAGTTGCTGTTCTTTCTCTCTAGGTAAATGAGTAAAGTAGGCTCTCTGGGGGCCCAGGAGTAACCTGGAGATGTGGTCATCCTCTCAGACTTGGACCTCATTGTGACCTCACGGTCATGTCTGGCTTTGTGTTTAAAATTAACTTAAAATGAATTCCCTGTTTCAGAGTTACATCAGCATCTACCTACTCTATTTTTATTTTATTTTATTTATTTTTTAAAAGATTTTATTGGGGAGTTGGGGGAGGGGAACAGCGTTGGGGACTCAGGGAAGGGGAACAGGCAAGCTGCTGTCCTTTTGTTCTTCAGTCTAGTTGTGGAGGACGTCGTTTCACTGGTCCATGTTGGTATTATCATTGCCCTCTTCCTGGGTGAGGCAGCCGCTTGCCGGCCATTGGACGGCCGCTCACCGCGGCTCATGGCAGCTTAGGAAAGCTCAATGCAGGCCAGCCCCACTGCAGCCTACGCTGGCAGCTCATGGCACCTCAGCTCCAGGTGGAGCTGTTGTTCACCATCTTAGCTGTAGAGGGCGCAGCGTCACTCGCCCTCATGTGGGATCCGAACCGGGGCCCTGCTGCTCAGAGCTGGTGTCCTAAGCCAATTCTTAACCAACACGCCACTCTGCCAGACTGCTCTATTTTTATTTTTAAATTTATTTTTAATCTTTTGTTTTCATCTTTGGGGGTAGGGGTGATGCAGTAACAATCAAACAGAATCCAAGAGCCCGTCAACCTAGAGCCTGGGATTTGTAAGGGTGCGATCGGGAGGCCACTGTCTGTACACATAATTTCTGCATCACTCGCAAACATGAGCCAGGCTGATGTTAAGCTGTCCTACAAAAGGATTCACTGGTAGACTCAGTTCACCATGCATGTTTCCTGACTGTGTGGTCCAGGCATTGGCTTTCTAGCCTTTTATTTTGGGTACAGCTGAATCTGGAGGTGGAGACTGAGTTGAATTGGGAGGAATGATATTTATTAATAGAAGAGAGCATGTGGGTTAGACATAGTTGCTCAGGTATCTGCAAGCATTTGAGAACTACCGTTTGTAGCTCTATGAACTGTAGGTCTCTCAACGCAACCCTGGGCCATTATCCAGCCTCTTTCCACACATCATATTTCATTAAAGTCTTTGCCATATTTCAGTTCCTGACTTAGTTTTATTCAGGTGAAATTTATTATAAAAGGATGAGACAAATTTGGCATAGAAGGTGGTAGTGTTTTAAATTGGTTAACTGTAGTAGATGGCATTAGAAACAATAACTGAAAGAAATTAGGGCTTCTTTATTCAGTGATACCTGTAGAAACTATTTAGCTCGGCCGTAACATTAGGCTTATTACCCGTATGTTTCTCTATGTAAACTTTGGATATCTGATATCATATTGTACATAGATATTGTTTCTCCTGCTTTTGTTTTCCACTCAGTGTTCTATCACAGTTGTAATCCTCTGCCACTACCTTTTAAAATACCTATTCTAAATCTTTCAGGATAATGGATCCTGATTCTTTTAATGTTGATAAACATGCTGGAAACAAAAACAAAACAAGCCCTTCAAAATGGTCCGCTTCAGATCAAGCATCTTAGTTTTCTTGCCAAGATATTGAAGAAGTACTGTTTTCTTTAAAAATATTACATATGCTTTAATATCAGTAATTTTCTTCCTCGGAAATTACTGTTTAGAGCAGCATCTCCCACTGTGTTCAGCCGAAACATTAGTTTGGTTGGTAAGTGGCGTTATGTGACATAAAGCCAGACATTACGGGGAAATTCCAATTCGAATTGAACAGACTCCCCACTCCGTAAACCCTGGGACTTTTCATAGCTATAATCGCTAATATACATTGTGAATCTTTTAAGAGGGGATATAAAGTATACAGTGTCTACTAAATTTAATTTGACTGAGGAACTGCCTTACATTTCTTTTCTTGAAGCTAATAGCTTGGGAAGAACGTAGAGAAAAATTCTTGAATTTCTTGTCATCTGTGCTTAAACAATTGCCCTAGTAAAGTCCTTGAACTTTACCTAAACTTGGGGTGAGCAGAGGCTGAATGTCCTGAAATAATTGTTTATTTAAAAACAGTTCTTACAGCTGAAGTTTTCTAAGCCTATTACCTCCCCAAATTATTAAGGGGTTCTTCATGTACTTTCTTTTTTTTAAATACTTAAAACTTTTCTTATCCCAGGAATCAGGGAAAAGTGGTTTAACATATTCTATAAGAAGTTGCTTTCCAGTTTTAAAATGATTCCCATTTGAAAAATGATCAGTTTTCTTTGGAAAATTTCAATGTACTTAACAAAAGACAAAAGTGATTCCAGCCAGTGTGTGTAATTTGTTTTTATCAGGAGGGAAAATGATGCTTACTTGGTTCCATTAAGCATTCTAGCACTAACTAGGGTGATATCCAAACCAGATTTCATGTCATCAGAGTGTATTCATTACACAGTGTGAAAGGTATTCATCAGTCCTGTTTATTAATTTAAATGGGCTTTAAAACATGTGTACAGAGCGAAGGTTCCTGGCCTCTTTGGAACTTGTATGTAGAGATCAACATTCTGGGCTTATTTATAATTTCCTTCATTGCCTGTGTGCATTTGCTGATTCCTCATGTTATTTGTGCCTTACCTGTTGAACACACCTGTAGTCCATTGGACTATTGGTCCTCAGATGGGTGAGGTCTTTTAAGCTGCCTCTCGTGGTACCTTAAGGATGAGCACAGTGGTTTATGAATTACCAATTTCATGAGCAAGAAGTGTTGCGTATAATGTCGCAAACTTCCCTTCACTTTGGCTATTTAACTAATACTTACACATATATGTTATATGTTACATATATGTGTTATATATAATGTGTGTTAAATGTGTTAAATATTGTATTGTGTTAGATATTGTATTTAACACATGTATTTAAAAATATATATGTGTGTTATCAGTATAAGCTTTCAGTATGCCTTCACGTTTGTTTTAATCTTGTATCAGTTGCACTCTTAAAAAAAAATGAACAAAAATGTTGCTTAATACACTGGGTTGACATACGCTGTGAACACAGTGAGAGTTCTCATTGAATCTTCATGGTATGCATCCATTAGATTCACAATACTGTATATGTGTGTTAATTTACCAAATGAGTTTTCAGTGACTGATACAGATTTCTTATAGGAGAGCTGAGATAGCGGTTAACCAATTATATTGCTGGATTGAGTTAATAATTGAAATTTTCTCTTCTATTGAATAAGAGATTAGAAAACAGACACAATAACATCAATATATTACAGTTAAACCACCTTTATTATGCAAAGATATATATATCTTTTTTTTTTTTTTTGACCAATGCTGGGAAGACAGTCAAAGACATCCCTGCAAAGCCCTGCATTCACTATTTTTGTTATCAGTGGAAACCTAATTTCTGTATAAATAAAATGTCAATTCACGTCATAACTATCAAGATCAATAAATGCATTTATACTTTTCGTGAGCTACTCTTTTTGAATTTAAGGACCATGTTTGGCTCTCTGCCCATGGATTAGTTGAAATAGCCTGAAGTTGAATAAAGAAGAAGAGAGGAAGTTGAGCCCGGCCCGTGCACACATGCAGCGTCAGGTTGGCCTGTTGGAATCAACAGTTGTCATTGTAGGTTGTTTTAATTGTTTTTTGTTTTTTTTTTTTTCTTTGAGAAGAAAGCAAGAGGAAAAACGACATATGTGTGGGGAAACAAATGGTAACGTTTCTTAATTTGCTTAGTGAAATTGTGATCATATTCAAATCAGAGTTTTTAATACATTTGCCTCTCATCTGTTATGAAAGGAAAAGTAATTCCAGTTTCCTTTTGATAATCCATGATATACACTTGCTTTATTTTGATTATCCCATTTAGGGAAATAGGCGCATGCCTCTTTTTTTTTTTTTCAGATATATTCTACGGCTTCATTTAGACTTCTAGCATAAAGTCTTTAGAGGCAAAAAAAAATATTATAATTTTCTTACAAAAGTAAAATGGTTAATGAAATTCTCTTAAGATATATATGGATACGTGGAAACTCATTTTTGGCAAATATGACATGGTTACCAGACTATCTCTTTTTACCTAGGCTAGTACATTTGAAATGAGATATTTAAAATAAAGAGAGCATAGCACGATGAAATAAAAACCTAATAAAATGTGTTTGGGTCAGCATCAGAACTCTTTGAAATAGGATATCTAAATAGTGTGTATTTTATCTCAAAGAGGCTTGGGTTAGTTCTAGTGTCCAGATGACTATTAATGGGCTTTGTGCTCCGGAGCATATGTTAATAGAAGCGATCATTTTGGATTAATTTGATGTGAATTAATAAGAGATTTATTTGATGGGAGTTGTTTGAAGGTGATGACATTTAAATCTCAACAGGATTTAAGATGTCCAAAAATACCTTTAAAGATTCAGGAACAATCAATTCCAAAAGGGCAAATTAAATAGACATGGATAGCAAGAACAGGATCAGACATTGGGTTTATGAAGTTTGAAGCCGTTTACAAAAAAAGCAATCTACCATTGAAGTATGGCCCTGGAATCTGAAGAAATAGAAAACATTTAAACTCCCTCAGCAATTCTTGGGTTTGTGAATTGGATAAACAATGTTCTCTTGCATTTTATAGTTCACTTAAGCAATCTGATTTTGATCTGTATATATGGAGTAGACAGGATTCAATTTTTTTTTTCCTAAGCCAATGAGCAAACACATATGTTCTTGAAAAACTGAACTTTATATGTTGTTCATATGGAAGCTATCTAGTTTGCTATAGGCCCCAAACTTGACCTTGCTTTTATTTTGCTATCACTTGCTTAATTCTTTAAATTCTTTGTGGGAGACTTTTGATCAAAAGAAACAATTTGCTATTCTTTTTTTTTTCTTTTAATTTTTTAATTAAAGCTACATGACATGTGTAACTAATAACTCAGTACTCCTAGGCGGTCGAGACAAAACAAGCATGGAAGAAACATATATTAAGGAGAAGATTATCATGTCTTTCCTTTTTGTGTTAAGCTTTGATTTCCAACAGTTGATAGTTTTATTATATGGAGAAACAATAAGAAAACATCATGTAGGATTATATATTATGATAAGAACTACTACTTATAATGAAAATCATACTCAGCAGGATTTGAGACTGAGGCCAAATTACACCGTCTTACTCCCCTAACCTTTTAGTTTTGTTCCAGATATATGTATTTTAAGTGAAACACAAAAATTTTAATTTTCTTTGAGAAAGAGGGGTTCTTTACAATCATTTCCTTTGCATTTAAAAAATAGCCTTCTCTTTTAAATTAATGATGAATAATAAAATTAAAGTCATCTTTCTGGAAGTGTTGGGCACATAGCTGATGCTGGATATACATTTATTAATGAGTGAAGGTTAGAGAAAATGAATAACTGAGTGAATGGTAAGCATCAGTGGTATTTCTGCCACCCTTAGTTGTGGATGGTTTAATATTTAAAGTCTTTCAAGGATATTGGATAAAGGTTTTCCAAGATAAACCTGTAGAATGTGCCTAAGCCATTCATCTGAACCATTATAGAATCTTAGAGGCAGGGCGCAATATAGAAATAATTTAGAAGTAATTTACTTAGAAATAATTTATTGTAGTTCCCTCATTATATGGATGAAAACAGAAGCTCAGGAAAGTGAAGAGGCTTGGCCTTGATCACATCAGCAGGTGATTTGAATCAGGTTCAGAAACTGGACACGTGATAGCCGTCCCATTCTTCCTCCTTGGGTTTTGGTTCTTTAAGGCCAAGATGCTACGAAGAACATAGAATTTATATCTCGTACCTTCAAGGAGTTTCTCATCTAATGGAAATAAATCCTAGTTCTCATCTGGATTGAATGAATGTGTGATCTCAGCGCTCTTCCTAAATTACTGTGATAGTTGATTTCTTTGGTTGAATAATTCATTTGATTATTTATTGCAAGATTTGGAGCAAGTGTATTTCACAAAGTATATGTATGGGTATGTCTGTGTGTGTGTGTATGTATGTATGTGTATATATGTATGTATATCTATACAGAGGGTGCCAAAAAATGTATACACATTTTAAGAAAGGAAAATTGCAATACTCAGTGTATACTGATAACAAAAGATGAATATGAGTTATATTTGACTTCTGCAATTACAAGAGGTACTCAAAGTGGTTACCATCAGTGTCCAGACACTTCTGATTATAGCGAACCACGGCTTGAGCAACATTGACCAAAGTGTCCACTTGTATACATACATGTGTGTGTGTATGATAAAACTAAATCATTAATGGTTAATTCACAATATCTTGGTAATAAGAGAAAACTCAGATTTCTTTGCTTAAAGGTGCCATTCTGAGAATACAAATCACAGTCTTCTATAGAAAAGATTTCTTTCTTACATATTTAAGCATTTTAATCAGTAGATAAATTAGTTACCAGGATTATATTTTAAGCCATAATGCTGATTATTTCCACTACATAAACCTATCTAAATGATACTGTGACATAGAAATAGTCCAGTATTCTGTTGTTTTCTATAATGCTCTTTTTCTAAAAATGTAAAGAAAGCTTTTTAAATTGAAGGTTGAATTTACAAGGAAATAAGAGAGATAAGAGTAGAAGTTTAGATTTTTGCAAATAGAATGTCTTACATCCCAGTAACAGAAATGAAGACAAATAGAGCATTTTTGGGAAGCTAAATATATATTTTAACCTGTTTAAATATCTTGGCACATACTATGAATTCAGGTTATATCTGCCTTTAAAGGAGCATTCATGTGTTTGTATAGGTGGAGAATGATGTAAATGTGGGAATGTCACTATTACCCCCCACCCTCCAGCCAGGTCAGTTTTTTATCTCACAATTAAATAGAGGACTGAAGTTAGCAATTTTGAGCCTTGTAGCTCTCATTTAGTCTTCAACCCCTCCTTACCCATTTCACTTTTAGCCCCATTGTCTAAACAGTTGATTATTGTGGTCCTTCCGTTACTGGCATTTTGAACTTTTTTTTTATAGTCAGTATGAGAGAGATTGCCATACAGTAGAATAAAAAAGTTTAAAGCAGTTGCCAAAATTGAAGACTAAGTCTCACTGATGTGATTTTATATACATACATACGTATATTTACTTGTATACATTTATGTATTTCTATTTATAGTACAATACATCTGTTTCATTGTAATAGGACCATGAATGCTGTATCTGCCTCGATATTTTTTTCAGCTAATTTTAAAAATGATGGTACAAAGGTGGTTTAAAGCTGGTTTAATCACGATTTTATAAGCTTATTTTAGCAAGAGTGAAAATAGAAGACGACTAAAAATAGCAAGAGAGATAACGTGTCATAGGGCTTAATGTTTCTGTAACTCTTTGTAAGGCTTACAGAGATCTGACACAGAATTACTGATGGCATTGAAATATTTCTTTTCTCAGCCACATGGTATATACACTGTAACTGTGAGTCTGCAAGGCGCTGGCTGTGGGTACCATTTCTTGTCTTCAGCTGTGACTGCAATGTCAGCAGGTGCACTTTGTATCTTTTCTAGAAGGCATGTTTACTAATTAAGATCTTTTATCCACCTCCCCCCAGAGTAGGTAAGAACTATGATCCTTAGGGCTCAGGGGCTTTTAGAGGTTAAATAATTTCACCCACATCACAGTGTGTTGTAAAAATGACTTCCATAATCTTTTGTATCAAGTTTCTTCTGCTGCTGCTTTATTAAAACCCAGGGGCAGGAGAAGATGCTGCTCAAGGTTTGCTCCTGCTTTTCATCAGGTATCTTTCAAGCAGCCTGTGGTACTGGCATAAATACATAGTAGTGTATTTTAGGCGTGATACATTAAAGTGTGTTTCTATCATTTAGGAAGGAAAATGTTTTTTTTTGTTTGTTTTGTTTTGCAGATGTACAGATCAGCTTTCAAAATGTCTTCTGTGTCTTCCCGAGCATCTTCTAAGACAATTGCATTAGCCTCCTGCTAGTTGACTAATAGAATTAATAATTGTAAAAAGCATTCTAAAGCCACATGCCTTATGAAGTCAATGCTGGGTATGATTTTACAAGTATGTGAACTATTTTTTCAAGTGAAAATGTTAACTGGAAAAGTTCTTGGCACACAGTAAAACATCCTGCAATCTGTTATTTGTCTTAAAGATAATAACTTGAGGGTGGCTATAGTCTTATGGTATCTAACTTATGACTTGTTAGGGGAGTTTCTTCCACTTAGAAGTATTGCAAATGTGCTTATATTTATATAATATGTCATTCTGAAAAATTATGGTGATATAATTCCAGTAAAAAAATATTTTTTTCTCTAACTACTTCAAAGTGTAGTCAACCAAATTAACCATGATCTTTTTTTTTAAAGCAACTAAAAAGAACAGTCCCCTTCCCCCCCCAAACAAGAAATAAAACCCAAATGACCTTTCTGATACTTCTTTGAAGTATTAGCAGTTTAACGTTCTTTGCGATATATATTATTAAGGGCTCTATTTAGCATAAGGAGTGAGTGAGTCATCTAAAGGTCTGTTCTTTGGGGGACTAAGGAACTGAAATTTGAAAGGATGGTAATTTAATTAAATCATATTTTTTCTCAATCACTATGGATGCTGGTTGAAGAGTGTTTAAACTAAGACCATTACTTTTGTTCATAATAATAATAAATCAGCAAGATTCAATTTTTTTGTTCTGCAAAAGAAGTTCATTTTTTTCAATATTAACATATTTATATCTACTCACTTTTAAGTATTCTATCTCAGTTCTATTGCTGTGTAAAATGTTGCTGCTTTTTTAATACCTTGACAGTAAAATCTGGGCATACGCCATTTTCTCTTCATTTTAATGGAAGGATAATCTCAATGAATTGGAATATTTCATCCTAATTTCTTCATGAGTCCTGCCTCATGAAATTACACAACAAAGATTTTTATCTTTGTTGTGTAATTTTATTTCATTTTGGTATACCATTGTTAGATTTTATTTACATTAAGGAGAAAAAGTTAAAATACAAATATGTTTATTCACTATTATCCAAAGAAAGATTAAATTACAGTATTACTAAATATATTATCTGTAATGGAAAATAAAAAAAAACAAACAGGAAGTTCTGGAGGGACAGGCAAGCGATACTGTACCAAATCATCACATTTTTATGTGTAGGAACAGCTGACATTCTGTCCTCTTTTGTAAGCAAAGTTAAAACAGTGTATTTTTTCCCCTCAAACTCTTATATTATAAACGAATAGCTTATTTCTTAAGTTTCCCTTGTATTCTTTTTTGCCTTTCCTTTTTAGTTTCCCTTTTGTTGACTACCAATAAAATTGCCCTCCAGTCTTCCATGTGTTGGTACAAGCTCTCAACTTCTGTCACTCCTGACAGAAAAATAGATGTCTCCTAACTTCAACGAATACGACACTAAAATGGAAACTAGTTACCCAGTGTTCCATTTTCGAGCCTAATGGTAATGATACCAAAGTGAAGACCACATTCCCCCATGTCTTTCCACTGGTTTTTCATTGTTGTTGTTATTCCAAGAAGGAGATTCTATGGACTTTTTTTTTTCCTGTGGATTTTTGATGACTAAACTTATTGGTGTCTAAGAAGAGTAATGTAGTTCCTTTCGTAAGTGCAGTTGCACCGTTTTTGACGTTATTCAATAGAATGAATTTTTGCCTTGTAAATGATTCCTTCCACTCTTTAACTAGTGCATTATCTTGATTCAGTGATTCATATGATAAAAATTTTGCTTGACCAGCTTTTCAGAAGCAAAGGTACACACACCCATATATCCAAAGCCAGTGTGGTTCCTTCCTCAGCACTTGTGAGAAATTATAGATGAAAACGCCTGAGACAGGTTATTAGTTTGGATTTTCTCAGGACATGGTGGATAATCGTGGTGTCGCTAACGCTGTGAAGTTTGGCCTTGTGACAGAGCCGGCTAGTAAAGAAGGCTTGTTTCATTAGTCAGTCACAGGTGGATTTTGTCCAAGAAACATCTGGGGTGACACCTTGCATGGCACTTGCACTTTCTCAGCTTGGAGGATTAAGGAATACACAGGCCAGCCACACAGACCTCAGCTCTCGGCTAGCCTTTGTTACTGCACTCTTTTATTGCCAGGACACAAATTGTTTCTTATCTCCTTAGACCCTTAGAATTCTGATTCGTTAGAGTCCACTAGAGGAATTTACCACCACGTTCTCATTTTGACCCTACTCACTGATGCCACTAGCTTGAAAGGCCCAGCTGAGCTTGCATGTGAAGGTGAACCATAGAAAACTGCTACTATGTTGCCATTTTGAGCTAGGAAACAACCATGTCATATGGTTCAATTTAATATTTTATGTCAGTCAACTTCCGGAATAGTCCCCTGAGGATGGACTTGGTACTGTTTCCATCAGGCTGTATGCAGAAACCTTGGACATAGTTAGGTTTCCCCTCTTGCTGGAGAGAGTTCTAGTAAAATCCATCCTGGCCTCTATGATGCATATCAGGTCCGGCTCCTCATTTTCAGGCAAGTCCCCCAAATGGGGATTAAAAGAAATTTATCCATAGGACAGAGATGACTCATTTGTTATCCCCCCATTCCTGAAAGTAATGAGAGCAGTTTTCTTTTTGTTTATAGCATGCTATTTCTATTTTTTGACTATGATGATATTTTGGTTCCAACTACATATATATCTTGGTTGTACCATGTGTAACAATATTGAGTTCCCTTTTATGTTGTTTATATATACATATACATATCATAAATAAACATGTAATATATATTCTACAAGCATAAACATGTATATATATATATTCTTCAAACAGTATGTATACATATTATACATAATATATAGCATGTATAAATATGTACACACATATATATATATATCATTGACTGTGACTGGATAAATACAATTGAGCAAAAAATATAATTGGCAGGCAAGAATAACGAATAGCGAGGATAGAGGTAATAACAATTAATACTTTGGTATTCATAAAACCATTTTAAAATAAAAAAACAAGCCACTCGATGATAAAAATATTCTAAATGTAAACTGTTGGCTTTAGTCTCAATTTTTTTGCTGTACTTAAAAATGATATATTATTTTTTCTTTTCCTAGAGGAAGTTTTTTGTTATGCACCTTAAAAAGCCTTGAATAGAATAAGTACAATGTTCTAGATTCGGGTACATGTCTGCAACCTTGAAATAAGCCTGTATCTTCCTTTTCCTTGTGTTGTTACAGATATGGTCCGGAAAAAGAACCCCCCTCTGAGAAACGTTGCTAGTGAAGACAAGGGCCAGACCCTGGAGCCTATAGGTACTGAAAGCAAGGCATCTGGAAAGAACAAAGACTATTCTGCAGATCAGATGTCAGAAACGACGGATCAGAGTGGCGCTGCAGAGCTCAACAATAAGGAAGAACATAGCTTGCATGTCCAAGATCCATCTTCTAGCAGTAAGAAGGACTTAAAAAGCTCAGTCCTGAGTGAGAAGGCTGGCTTCAATTATGAAAGCCCCAGTAAGGGAGGAAACCTTCCCTCCTTCCCACATGATGAGGTGACAGAGAGAAATATGTTGGCTTTCTCATCGCCATCTGCTGGGGGAGTCTGTGAGCCCTTGAAGTCTCCTCAAAGAGCAGAGGCAGATGACCCTCAAGATATGGCCTGCACCCCATCAGGGGACTCTTTGGAGACGAAAGAAGATCAGAAGATGTCACCAAAGGCTACCGAGGAAACAGGGCAGATGCAGAGTGGTCAAGCCAATTGCCAAGGCTCCAGCCCCGTTTCAGTGGCCTCAAAAAACCCACAAGTGCCTTCAGATGGGGGTGTAAGACTGAATAAATCCAAAACTGACTTACTGGCCAATGACAACCCAGACCTGGCACCTCTGTCTCCAGAGCTTCAGGACTTTAAATGCAATATCTGTGGCTATGGTTACTATGGCAACGACCCCACAGATCTGATTAAGCACTTCCGAAAGTATCATTTAGGACTGCATAACCGCACCAGGCAGGATGCTGAGCTGGACAGCAAAATCTTGGCCCTTCATAACATGGTGCAGTTCAGCCATTCCAAAGACTTCCAGAAGGTCAACCGTTCCGTGCTTTCTGGTGTGCTGCAGGACATCAATTCTTCAAGGCCTGTTTTACTAAATGGGACCTATGACGTACAGGTTTGTGCTTTGTATTGTGATCTCTTAGTACAGAAAAAGTTATTAGTCATGAAGTGTGAATTCTTATGTGTAAGCTCTCAGTACCAAAGGGGTGGTTGCCTGCTTGCTAGATCCAGCAGACAAGGTGGATGCACCTCACAGCTGTTCCACGCACATGTGTATTCAGGATTGTCTTTAGCCACTCATCGTGAATATGAATCCTAATATCGCCATTATGTTGGGAAAACTCTTTTTGTGGAATTAGCTAGGCTTCATATATCTAGACCTATTTCATGGTACTTTGATTTTTTTTTTCACGGTCTTCCATAGATGGCACTAATCTTTATGGTTCTCCGTGATAGCAATTCATTCTTTGTTCTAGTTTTAGATTATAAACCTTTTGCTATAGTCCGTCCTTCAGTGAGGGCCTTTCTGGTGTCTTGGATTAGGATTTCATTTTATACTCAGCCCGACCTCTAATTGGACTAGATTTAGATCATCCTGACGGTTGCAGAGATATAGTCCTGAAAAGCCAACATAATGGCAAATGAAAATTTGGAAATTGGAAATACAATTTTACATTGATTAAAAAGAAGTCACTGTGACTGTAAGTGCTGGGGATACCAGAATGACCTTGGTGCAGGCCAATAAAGCATTCCCTTCTGCATTTAAGGAAAATAGTAATTTATGAAAGCATTTAGTAGTAATTTAGATTTCTGCTTTTATTAAAACTGGCATACCCTTTTGATCTACTCTTCTGTCTTTAGTTTATGGCATATGTGAAATGAAAAAAAAATTACCATTTCAAATAGAATGAACTGCAGCACTGACTAAAGAAATGTATTTATTTCATTTTAGCAATTTTAAGCATAGTCGAAACTCATGGTCAGCTTGAGAAAAGTGTGTTAGTTTCTATTATGGTCTGTAGATTTGTATTGTGTTATCAGGCCAGGAGATGTCACAACATATTAGTTTTAATGTTAACCTCCTTTAGGAATGATTAGAAGTATCAGAAAACTAATGAAATCACATCACACTTATTTGACCTCCTAAATTTCTTAAAATTATCAGTCATTTTTATCAACTCAATAGCTACAGTGCATTTGATCTAGACTTCTCTCTTGGCAGTGCCAATTAAGGAAGCCAGGCAAAGAGGTGATAAATAAAGAGGTAGTGAACACATACATATATTTGCAATCCTTGCAAGAAGAATAAGAAGAGAAATTTCCATGTCTTTTAAAAATGTCAGAATGGCAATCATCACTTTACGGGAGATACAAAGAAGAACTCTTATAAAGCCAATTTCATCTTTGTAAAGCTCTTAAAAATTCCGTCTTACTTTGTGAATTTCCACCAATAGAATTATTTCTGTGGAGCAGCAAATTCAGCCAACATAGTTATTATGCATGAAAGCTACATGGTTTTGAACTGCTGTCTTATTAAAGATCGTTTCACTGTCTTATACAGGTACGCTCTGCTGTCAGACCATGATTGGAAAGCAAATACGTGTTTTAGATAAAAGGGTTAGAAGTGAATAATGTCAGTATGTGAAATGATGTTTTATAATTAGCAAGTGATACGATGTTAATACCTGGATTTCCGCCTGGAGTTTCAGTGTGTTCACTCTGGGGACAGCTTCTGAGAGAAGTTGATCTAGGCTGTCAGGACAGGCTCTAAAAACGAAGATTACGAAGGTCTCTAGTTTTGGAAGAATTCAGATTTTTAAACACACTTCCATTTCCACCAAACAGTTATTTGTTAGGTTCTTAGTTATTTATAGTAAAGTTTATGTTTGGGTAGAATGAGCTGGACGCTTTTCCTGGGCAGTGATTTTAGAAATAAAACAGATGTGTGAGCTCTCTGAGTTTGCGCTAATAGAACTAGAAATAAAACAGCTGATCCTGGACTGTGCTGTCTGCTAAACCCTTGCAACAGCACATAGTAACAAAGACAGAAACTGGTAGGAAAGAGCACGCAGGCAGATAATCGTGTTAAGATCAATTTTTTTTTTCAAAGACGAAGATGGTTAAAATTAGAAAACAGCAATCTGTGCAAAAAAAGGGGATGATTATTTGAAAGAAACCATTGGATTCAGAAACAAGTCTAAAGAGCGTTAACTTTCTTTAATTTAGGAAGAGAACCCTAAATGTACTAGTAGGCCAAATGATCATTTTGAATACTTCTCACATATACACCAGGCATTGCTGCAGAAACATGTTGAAGCTAAGTCACTTATTAATATTTTTATACTGAAATAAATAGTGAACAGCTTCTCTCTATGCATCAACTGAATAAAAAAGCACATCTGAAATTCCCCCCTTTTCCCCACACGTCAGCCTGTGTTGCCGACATGCCATTGGAAGAGCTGCTTTCTTTTGCACTTGAATTGTGTGGAGACTTAAAAGCTGTGGGAGATAAAATGCTGACGGTAGAATTTCTTTAATGCAGTTTTGTCAGGAATTTATAGCAAGTTAATGGCTTGTGTGTATTCTGATAAAAGATGTTGGTAAATATGACTATTACAGACAATAATCATTCAATTTTAGGAATTGTTTATATAAATCTGTAATTTAAGCTAATGGAAGTAATAGATGAGCAATTCATTAATCTTTTTTCAATTAAACTGGCTTTTTTTTTTTTAACATTCAGAACAGTTGGTGGTTAATGATAGATTTATGACATTTTAGGCCAAGAAAAAAGGAACAGGAGCCAAAGTAGAGAACTTAAGAATTCTGTGGCTTTGATCTATATTTTGGTTTGACATGGATGGTTTTAAATAATTTGCGCTGACTTGAGTACAAACATGAGGCACACAGTTGGGAAAAAGAAATAATTTAAACAAATTTTAAGGTTTTCAGCCCCCAGTTCAGATTATTCGATGTGCATTTGGGAGATTAATTGAAGTTTAGACATACTCATACTTCCGTTTCTGTGTAAATTTTATTACGAATAATGAAGTCATGGAATTACAAATTTGTGAAAATAGTGCCAAATAACAATGTTTCTTTGTACTGCATAGTCGATGGAGCCGCAGTGGGTATTGGGAGTCACTTGAAAGGGCCATCATACAACTAGGGTAGTCTTTTCTGAGTCTGTCAAATTCACATTCCCCACCCACTACCTTGAAGTGCTCACCCCTGAAATCAGAAGAGATGTGGATTATTTACCAAGAAAAACGAGAAAAGGAAAAGATATGATGGCTAGCTTAGACCTAGTTGACTTGACCGGGATGTTAGTTTCTCAGTTTAAAAAATTTCCCCTGCTTATTTTATCAATTATTATGCTTAAATTCTTTTTTATTTTTTTAAATAATGGAGGTGGCATGATTCATAAACCCTTCATGTAATTTTTATAACCTGTGTTCAGTCTTTGAGGCTCACATAGAGACCAGTAATAGGACAAGAGATTGAGTTCTTCAAAAAGTAATTACAGCTTCTTTCTTTTTAATCTGCATTATTATGCTTATATTTAAACCATCCCTGAATGGAGGCCTGCGTTGTTAAACATGGAGTTTGCTGTTTCATTAGGGCTTAATGCGCGGTGCATTAGTGAGTTTGCGTCATCTTTATGGGGGAGCTCTTAGCCCTCAGACCAGGTTATAAAAGTTGGAGTCCTGTCAAGTTGTGCTTCCCACGGGAAAGTGTTTTAGCTATCCCAGGTTTATAAATGCTCACGATATATATGTTGCCTTTTCATATCCCTAAACCTTTTCTGTTATTCTGCGTTATTCAGGACTCTCCAAGTAGGTAGCTATCCGATTCCAGCTATTAAATTCGTTTTGGCCCTTAATGAAATTCTAAGGTTCCCAGAAGAATGTTACTGTTAACTTACCAGTGGCTGTCTTGTGTTTGATCTAGGAGCGCTACATTTCTGTTCTGTAAATATTTTTATCAGAGTTGCACAATATGTCATGTTAGAAGCAGGAAGAACAGACTTTAGAGATAGGAAGTCATCCTTTGTATTTTCAACATATTTAACTCTATGAACTTTATAGATCCTAACATATGCCAGTATATTCCCTTGAACAGGGGGTTACAGTTTGGTCTGGAGGAAAAAATAAAATAAAATAAATCAGAGAGCATTAATCTCATTTTGGCCTATTTTGACTTTTCTTGAATTTGACTTCCAAATATTTATTTTTTGCCTTGCAGTTTCCTTTGATCTGGAGTAGGAGGGAAGTTGTAGATCTTAGCAGGTTCTGTTTCTTTGTTTTTCTGAGTTGAGGACAATTGCACTTTACAACAACCGGTGAATGAGACTTTAATCATTTCAGACTGTCTATAGAGTACAGAATGTTTGGCATATGAGCCCATACTTATTTTCAGGTCTGTGTCTCTTTAACAAGTAATAAAGTGTGCAAAATAAAACATATGCTCACCCTAAGGCTATAAAACAAAGTAGAGTTCTGGCATTTACCAGGTTATTTTTATCATGGAGATGGCTGAGTCGGATAAGGTAGCCACCTGTGTAGAGTAGAATAGTTTGACCATCTTCGCTAATCCCTTTACCTGCATGAAGGTTAAATCCCTATTTGGCTTTGTTACCGCAGGGTCAGTAGGATAAATGTCAATTCAATTCCTTTTTGATATTCGGTTTGTTTGTTACTGTGTAAAGAACGTGTATCACTTTCTTGAAAGTCAGTATTTCTCTCTAGGCAGAATGTTTAGAAGAAGAAATGGTTATCAGTGCATCCAATCAAGTTTAACATTATTTGACTCTTAATAAACATTTTATCCTCTAATGGGCTGCTCTGCTAACCATATCAAGTCAGCAGATTATTCAGTGCATTTTGTTTCTTGGGTCATTGTAATTGCAGCACATACGCAGCTGTTGGCAACACAGAAACCTAAGTAGTGCAGTAACCTCAGGAAAGTTTGGAGAAAAAGAGTAGTTTCCTTTCATTTTTCTGTTTCCTTCATGGAGGCTATTTCTGAGAATCATTAGACCATATTTAAATTATTCACCTTGTAATTCTAAAGCTTGAAGTGTTGTACACTTTCAGAATATCAGAAAATATTTTTGCTTAATTTCAATTGAAAGCCTAATGTAAAATTTATTTTTCTGTATTTTAATTTGATCTGTACTTCTTTCATCTATTAGCTTACATAATCGCAATTGCACATGCCTTCTTTTTTCCGATTTTGGATTTATTTCTAATAATAACTAACATTTATTAAGGTTTCATATGGGCCTATATGTAGCTGTAAGCTCTTTACATGTATTCATTAACTCGTCTTCATAAAAACAAACAAACAAACAAACAAAAAACCTTGATGTGGACACTACCATTATGTCCATTTTTTTAAAAAAACGAGGAAACGGGCTTATAGGAATTAAAAAGTAACCTGCCCAAGATCACAGAGTTGTGTAAGTGGGGTAAACAAAATGTAAACAAGGGTTGATAGGCTACAAGAACCTGCCTTTTACAACTGCTGGGATATATTTGCCTTCTCAAATATAAGACTGAGTTTATTGCAACTAGAAAAACAGTGGAGGATGGGCCAATAGGCCAACTGCACGGCGGGGAGGAGATATAAGACTCGTGTACCAGGGCTATCTGATGTATACAGTGTGTGAATCATATTGAATTTGGGGACGTTAGTGATTTCTTTAAGATTGTCCCTTATCTAATAATCCTGTGTCACGTTGTCTTACTTGAACTTCCTAGGCTAATAATTGTAATTATTGAAAAGAAAACTAAGTTTGCTGATTCGCCTTTTTTGAATGACTGTGATTCATTTCGCTGGTACTTTTGCTGTAGAAACTCCTCTGATAGAATGAGCAAGGGCCAAATTTTGGTTTAATCGGTTGAGGAGGATGCAATGTTTTATCCCCAAATCAAGGGACGTTTCATCCATGTATTGGATTTTGCTTAGAGTCCCCTCATTTGGAGGACTCTGTTTTAGGAATTTGTGACTTAATATGTGGTCTGAGAGTTGTAGTCTCATCTTTTAGGCACAAGCTAGGTTGGTTTTTCTCTGCAGATTTAAAGTGTAGGAGATGCACCCAGCTCTCATTAATGTTCTCCACGGCTGTGGAATTAATGTTTTATCATTTGACTAGGAGTAAGTATGGGAATGGGTGGGGAGGCTGTAAAAAAAAAAAAATCAGAATGCCTTTAGAGTGTCTAGTCTGAGTGTACTGCATACCCCAGCCCTGCTTGAAACGGTGCGATTTCCCAGGATTCTGAAAGTAGGGGAAGTGTGGGCTATATAGTAAGGAGCTTGAGACTTCAGAAATCGTTTCTTTGTCTGGCTGTTCTTTAATATTTAGATGACCTGTTGATAGACGGTTGAAGAACACCTGAATTCTTTTATTAGCCCAGTAACATATTTGGGAATCTTGTAATAAACAGTGGTTTGTTCTAAGATCTGTTTTTCCAGCTGATGAGTAGCCAACCTTGAGAGTCCACTGGTACCTCAAAGTCAACATGTGTAAAACTGAAGTTGTTAGCTCCATCCCTAAAACGGTTTTTTTTACCCGTCTTTGTTCTACTCTCCCATTTTCAAGTCAGTCAGGCTAGAAATGTCAGTTACCCTGGATTTCTTTCTGATACGTATCTCTCCCCCTACAATGGAGTAGTTTGTCTCAGCCTTCCCTTCTTTATTCTTTTACTGCCACTGCCCTTCAATGTTGATTTGGTAAATTCTTAGCCATCTCTTTGCTTATTATCTTTCTCTTTCTGTCCCTTTCTTCCCCCTTCTTTTCTGTTCTCTTCTTCTGCCCCTTTTCTCTCCTTTCCTTTTGTTTCTCTTCCTTTCTGTTTTTTTCTCCTCCTTCCTCCTTCTCTAGCCTTCCTTTCTTCCCTCTCTTTTCCTTCCTGTTTCCTCGTTCTCTCCCTCCCTCCCTTCCTCCGTTTCTTTAAAATTTAAAAATTCTACTTACAGATCAATCTTCCTACATTTTGTAGGAAGTATCAGTCTACTTTCTATAAAAATGTTTATCATTTTAATTACGCCCGTATAATTAAATACCGACTCTCTGATAAGACATTACTTTTCCAAATTATCTCTCACCCCTGTCCCAGTCTCTCTCCATCTACATTTCCTGAGAGCAACCTGTACTGTTTCACCCTCATTTCTGCTTTACTCATTTTGTTTCCTGCACCTGAAAAACCTTTCCATGATCACGGCCTTTGAGGCTCATCTCAAATGCCGACTCGTCTGTCCACAGCTGGGTTGTTTTCTCCTTCAGGAAGCCATTGCTGACCTGTCAGCGTAGGTTAGGTCTCTCCCTTTGCGTTGTCATGGAACTTGGTACATCTCTCAGCAGAAGCACATAGTTCACTGCTGTCATCGATTGACTTGTGAGTTTTCTGCTCTAAACCACAGACGTGGAGGTTTGGGGCTATGTCACTTCTGTGTGTCCCCAGTGCTTGGCACCCAGTAGGCAAGCAACAGTGCACCTTTCCCTGGAGGAAGGATGTTCCACAATGATTCGACTCTCTGTTTTCCCCGTTCAGACACTCTTTAGAGCACACATGCAGTTTTTGTTTATCTCTATTATGTGTCAGCGGTGACGGTGAGTCAGTGCTATGGAAAACGCACTCAGCTTTATAATCCACTTGCACTGCATTTTCTGTTTTGTTTTGCATTCCAAGCCCTCCCCACCCCAAAAGATTGTCTTCCAAATTATTGAGACTGGCTTTAAGATTTATTGGTATTCTATCAGCCCAAATACCAAATAAACACAGAGAATAATTTTAGTATTATGCTGAGTAAAATGAAAAATCCGAATGGGGGGGGGGTTGACTATTTATTACCGTAGTCCAAAAAGCTGATGATAAAAAAATGTGCATAATTAAAAATATGCCATATTTTATCCTTAAATTTGCCCGTTATGCCAATTTAAGTTTTAGTACCCCTTTCCAAAAAAATTAGTTGGCTCTTTAAGTCCAAATGAGAAGGGTGTGTATTCCAGTTATTCCAGTGACATAAAGAACAGGCTTTGATGGCATAAACCTGAGATGATTGACATCTAATTAGATTTGTTATTGAGCCTTTTAAACATTAGTTTCTGTCAGAGGTACATCATGGAGGCATATCATATGCTCCAGTGTTTTTGTGAAGCACTATATACAACACAGAAACATTTCCTCTATATTGGCACATTAATTCTGACTCTACTTATTTTCAGCCAAGATTGGCCCTTACAGATTTGTTCATGTTATTTGTAACTTTGGCATTTGAACAGTGATTTTTTTTTTCATTTTTAACAACTTAGCTTTTTATCGTTAAGGTTTTACTTTTTTTGACTATCAGCCCGTAACCTCAAGCCCTCTTAAATTAGCACCCTCTTAATTGTCTCTGTTGCTA
Organism: Hipposideros armiger; assembly: GCF_001890085.2. NCBI lineage: Eukaryota > Metazoa > Chordata > Mammalia > Chiroptera > Hipposideridae > Hipposideros > Hipposideros armiger. The sequence continues at coordinate 4,120,364 of NW_017731415.1, forward strand.
TCAATTATAGTACTTGAAAATGAGCCACATCTGAGGAGGAGTTTGTGTTTAGTTCAAACAACTCTTTTTTGTTCCATTGAACATAAGTACATATGCTAAAGTGCCACTGTTAAGAGTTTTCAGGCTTTAAAAAATCTTTTCCTTCGACATATTCCTTTAGATATCATTCTTACTAGCTTTTGTTCCATATTATTAGGAAGAAAGAAATAAATTGAGGTTAAAGACTTTGAAAAAAGCCAGCCTTTTATATTTTCAACTTCTATAGTGAAATGTTTTTGTGAAAAAAAAAAACCTATGAATATAAATTATAAATGAAAGCCATGGAACATACTACATGGAAGGAATAGTTTCCAAAACTAAGTTTAAAATGGAATAAAAAGCCATCATACCCTTAATCGGTGGAAAATAATTTAAAACTTGTTTTTTAACAAGTATGTTGTTGTGTGTTTATCTAACTCTAATTGTTTTTGGGCAAAAGATGGATTTTGTCCTATTTTTTGAAGAAGTCCATATATATGTCAGGCTGAGTCAATAACAGTGGGGCCGTGAATTACTAATGCTTCCTTTTCCCAGATAACTCAGGGGCCTTAGTGAGAAATTTCTCTCTGTGCTCACATCTCCCATAATGAGTTCATTCATTCAACCAGAATAATGTATTGAGCCCCTGCTTACTTCCAAAGATAAATAGAATACCACTCCTTCAGTCCAAGAAGGAATATAAACAGAAGCATTAGCTTAGTAACAACAGAATAGAACTTTTTCATTTACAGCTAAGAGGACTGGGAGTGACAAGTTTATGAGATTGTCAACTGAACGACTTCACCAGTTCCCCTCTATTCAGCCTTCCCATTGGCAGGATAAATTAAATTAGATCATTTCTTTTATTAAATAATAATCCTATTTATGTGACTAGTCTTATGGCGTGTGCTGTCTAATTTGGAATTCACTTGCCACATGTGGCTATTTAAATTTCAGTTACCTAAAATGAAATGAATGAATAATTCGTAAAAACAACCTAAATTAATTCTAAAAATCAGTTCCTCAATTGCACCAGCCCTATTCCAAGTGCCCACTAGCCACCGGTGGCTCATGGCTGCCATATTGGACAGTGCAGATCTAGAATATTTTCCATTTCTATCATGTCAGAAAGTTCAGTTGGACAACACTGACCTAGAGTTTGCAAATCACTTTAAGATACATTTACTCACTTGACCCTCCCAATAACCCTATAAAATGGCAAGGTGTATAATATTAATTATATCCATGAAGATGAGGAGGCCAAGGTGCCAGGAGTTTAAATAATGTCTTTCACAGAATTTAACTTATAGAACTTCCCTTGCAAGAAAGCAATTACAAATAAAGACAAATGCAAATGAATAAAGGATTTTATCTACAAATTTTGATCTTCAAATATAAGTAATTTAAAGGCAGAGAGAGACATTGGTCTAACTTGTTTACTGTTGTAACCTGGTATTTATCACAGAGATGGCACAAGTTAAACACTCAGTAGCCAATGACTGGACGAATGAATAGCTGTAATGTTTGGTCCAAACAGAATTGATAGTTTAAAAAAAGTTTGAAAATGTGGATATTCATATTGGAGGGACTCCTGGATTAATGGGTTCTAATTAAAGTTCTGGTTAGCAAAAAAAGAGTGATTGGAATTTATAATCTTTATCCTACTTGAGTTCTCTTTTTAAGTATAACTAGGAAACGATAAGTTTTTTTTTCTGCTCCTTGCTCGGTTCAACCATTTGAAAAGTTTGAAATAATTCTTTGAATGTGTAGGCGCTGTTTCCTGGCAGTAACACGCAATAAACTCTTACTGCACACACTTATTTGCATAACTGTTCTTGCTGTGTATCTGTGTTTAACCTAGAGAAGAATCGTTTTAAATTACCATTTGTGAGTCATGAAAATAAAATGAATATGGTCAATATTCTTGCATATGGTCTCCTAAAATAATAAAAAATGTTTTACTTTAGAATAGCATTTAAATGATACACATTTATATTTCACCATGACTTAAATGTACATCTCTTACAGAGAAAGTATAAAAATGGCTACACAGTAACCTTTAGATCTTATTTTTGAAAGAGAACAGGAATAGAACACTAAGTAATTATATTTTCCAAAGCTGGCATTATAATATCTAACGTATGTAATTCTAATACATTGTTAGCTTTTAATAATATATATATATATATATATATATATATATATATATACTAATATGATTTACTCCTGTTTATCAAGAAGGCAAATCAACAACCTGTAGAAGTGTCAGTATTCTTGTGTTTGCCATCAAATGAGATCTTTGTGTTTTTGTTTGTTTGCTTGGTTGGTTTTGAAAGAATAGTCAGTAGTATTAAGGCACCCTTCAGCATAAAATATATAGCATATAGCCATTAAAAGCATCCTAAATAGTGGCGTTGGCTCATTTTCCCTAGGTAAAAAAGACAACTTTTAGACACATAGACACCACCAACTTAGAGATTAATACAGCTGTCATAGAAGCTTAGTTTATTTACCCTAAACCAAAATGCCTTACTGGCAGGTTTTTTGTTTTGTTTTGTTTTGTTTTTACAAAATAGGCTTGTTTTCATGGTTCCTTCACCTGATGGTAGTCATTCTTAGTGTGGATTTTCTGATACTTAAAGTTGTTAAATCAATACTGCAAAGGATGTTGTCATGTTTAGTAAGAATTTAAATTTCCTTCAAAATCCTATGTTTTGGGATTTCTTAAGAGTAGATGTGCTCTTTGTTCAGCCCTTGCAGTGTGGACATGGAGCATGAGACTTGAAGATTGCAAAATCAAAGAAATAGTGATGATGTGTTGTGGTTTCTCAGGAATCCCTGTTCCACAAGCAGAAGCTGAAAACATTTCGTATTAGGAAGCCTGACAACTCTAAAGCAATGTGGTAGCTCAATAAACGAGCATATTTCTGTCTCTAGAGTTTGTGTACTGGCTTTTTGTGCTTCCATTAGAGAAGAGTGGGATACTTCTGGATTTGCCCTGTTTTGATTCAGGTTGAAGACCCTAAACAAAGTACCTGAGTTAATGGCACCCTATTTAAATATTTTGTTTTTGAAAACAAGGTTTCTCTCACCTCCAGCAAATTGGGAAATAGATGGAGGAATTTTGCAATATTAGGCAATTCTGTTCAGTGCAGAGTTTAGTTGCTTTAGACACCGAAGTGTTAGGTTAGTGGGGAATAGACTGTAGTTTCACGTGGTCAGCCCTCACACCTCCTGGCTGGACAGACTGAAACCTGTTTGCTTGCAATGGTGGATATAGACACTGTCAACAGTGAAACATTGTCATCCTTCAATTAAAAACCATGGGAGACCTTCATAAATTATTATCTTAATGTACAGTTCATGTTGGGCTGTTTATGTGTTCGTGCCCATTTCATAGAACTGTAATACTGGAAATAAATGTAGAGGTTGTCCCAACTGAGGGCGCTGTTGTGCAGAGAGCTTAAGTAATTTTTTTTTTTTAAGCTGAGCCATCCTGCCACCTGTTGGCAGCTCAGCGGCTGCTCAGCTCGGGCTGGACTCGAACCGCTGTTGCTCAGAGCTCAAACTCTTGAGCGAGCTCTTAACCAACTGAGCCACTCGGGCCGGCCCTGAGCTTAAGTAATTTGATCAGGGTCACACCTCTCTCTAAGTGGAAGACTGGACTTCAATCTTAGTCTTTCCTGTGCAGTAGAGGTACAAACATAGCTCTGAATGTGCTGAAGTAATATTGTTTGCATATTAAGTAGAACCTTTTACATGCTTTTGAGATGCTTGCGACTTTTTTCATGGAGCGATTTGGGTATGAGCAGTGATCACACATGCCATTTTTGAGCAGCTGTTGAAGAAGGCAGAACATGGTTATGCCACGTGCTTAATCTATTACATCTGGTTGCTGGAAAAATCCAAGAATTCTCTGATAGTTGAAAGAAAACATTTCTCTCTCCTTGGAGCATTTCAGTCAAAAACTCTATTTTAAAACCAGGAATTTTGGCTGCTTGGTGGTGGCACTTAGTTAAGCGGCCCGTTGACGTGCACACTGAGAAGGAAGCGTTTTTATATGAAGTGCCCTTTGAAGGCCTTTATTTCCTTGATACTATACAAGTGTATAATTTCTGGTAGAAAGCAGAGCTGTGGTGATTTGTATGGTAGGACTGTTTTTTTTCGACCTTTGAACATCCGCATGACCTACTCTTGGGAGGAGCTGGGCTATGAGACAGAGCCTTAATCTAATAATTAGGCCCTGTTAGGTTTTCTTCTTTTCGTTTGTGCTACACTGGGAAACATTTTAAACCTTTACATGGGTTCCCCTTCACCAAGATTTCAAGTTCACTGCATTCATTTCAGTTTTAGTCTAATAGAGCATGTGCAGGCTTTAATTATAAGGAATTTCGTGCTGTCGTTTTACCACCCTTATTTTACCCCAAAAAGTAAACTTCATCTCTGCCTGCAGCCTCCTCGCTGTTGAGACGGAACAGAGGATTTCCTTGGAGAACGTCGGCATTGAGTAATCTCTGAGCAACTAACTGCCTCTGGTTTTGACAGCAATCCTTAGCTTTGTGAGAAGGAGTCCCATGTGATTAGGATGTTTCTGCAGACCCTGGTCTTGAAGGAAGCAGTAGTAAAATCTACTTCATTGAAAATGGTTTTCTAGGTTGTTTTTTTTCCCCTAAAAAGTGTATGTATTATTAAATCCTTTGAATTAGTTACAGTCCTTTTATTACCTACCTTCATCTGATACTTTGGCCAAAAATGGTTCGCATAATGAGCCTCTCATAAAGTAGCTATTGAATAATAAACAGTGAATTTATTTATGGCTCTGATTATTCAAGTGATTTCATAATAAGCAAAAGTACTGTTGTATTTTTTTGATGTGGAATGCTTGGCAGTGTCCCCTCTTCCCTGCTACAGAGAGCATTGAATGAATGATACCTTTCAAGTAACATCCATCTCTTTCATACCAGGTCACTTCAGGTGGAACATTCATTGGCATTGGACGGAAAACCCCCGATTGCCAAGGAAACACCAAGTACTTCCGCTGTAAATTCTGCAATTTCACTTACATGGGCAACTCATCAACTGAACTAGAACAACATTTTCTCCAGACTCACCCGAACAAAATAAAAGCTCCTCTTCCCTCCTCTGAGGGTGCAAAACCTTCAGAGAAAAACTCTAGCAAATGCATGCCTGCACTTCGATCCAGTGATTCTGGAGATCTGGGAAAGTGGCAGGACAAGATCACGGTCAAGGCGGGGGATGACACTCCTGTCGGCTACTCAGTGCCCATCAAGCCCCTCGATTCCTCAAGACAAAATGGTACGGAGGCCACCAGTTACTACTGGTGTAAATTTTGCAGTTTCAGCTGTGAGTCATCGAGCTCACTGAAACTGCTAGAACATTACGGCAAGCAGCACAGTGGAGCGCAGGCAGGCGGCCTTAACCCAGAATTGAATGATAAGCTTCCCAGGGGCTCTGTCATTAATCAGAATGATCTAGCCAAAAGTGCAGAAGGGGAGCCAATGACCAAGGCAGAGAAGGGCTCTAGTGGGGCAAAAAAGAAGGACTTCTCCGGCAAGGGAGCAGAGGATAATATGGTAACGAGCTACAACTGTCAGTTCTGTGACTTTAGATATTCCAAAAGCCATGGCCCTGATGTAATTGTAGTGGGGCCGCTCCTCCGTCATTATCAGCAGCTCCATAACATTCATAAATGTACCATTAAACACTGTCCATTCTGTCCCAGAGGCCTTTGCAGCCCAGAAAAGCACCTTGGAGAAATTACTTACCCATTCGCTTGTAGAAAAAGTAATTGTTCCCACTGTGCACTCTTGCTTTTGCACTTGTCTCCTGGGGCAGCCGGAAGCTCAAGAGTCAAACACCAGTGTCATCAGTGTTCATTTTCCACCCCTGACGTAGACGTGCTCCTCTTTCATTATGAGAGCGTGCATGAGTCCCAGGCATCGGACGTCAAACAAGAAGCCAACCATCTGCAAGGACCAGATGGGCAGCCGGCTGCCAAGGAAAGCAAAGAACATTCGTGTACCAAATGTGATTTCATTACCCAGGTGGAAGAAGAGATTTCCCGACACTACAGGTAAGCCGTACGGAGCGGGGGGACATCATCAAGACACTGATAGAGAGAATCCAGGGGGCTGGTCCAAACATCGTTGGGAATTTGTGGCGAGTAGGTGAAGTTACAGGACAAGATCACATAAAAAGATCATGAAACTGCAGAGTATATGTTGATAGATGTGATAACTACAGATTTTAATTTGGTCACCTATTTCAGACCATGTAGTGCTCTGTTTCATACTTGTTTTATACCATTTACAGAGTGTCTTTTAAAATCTGCAGTGATGCTGATATCGACATAGAGTTTATTAATTTACCACAATTCATGTATCTGTCCTTGCTCAGTATGGCTCCATTTTCCATAACTTTTGAAGGAGCTGCTCCCAAATAAATTTGTTCTATTTGCTATTTCAAGTGGGAAACAATCAGTTTGAGAAAACGTTGCTCTTTTTTTCTTTTAAAATGACATTGGGCATTCTTTGGGCTTTAAACAATTGGGCAACGCTCTTGTTTTGCATAGAAACAGTAAACTGAAGGTGAGAATTCTGTAATATGTGGGACTCTGGATTCTTGTACACTTGCTCCTCTAAGCAGGTAAATCTGCCTCTGTTGTTTCAGGTTTGTCAGCAGAGATAGGGTCTGTCAGTGTTTTCTTGCACTTTCACTGTATTCTCTTTATAAACATTACTTTCCCCCAGTTAATCTTTCATACTTTTGAGAGATGAGTTGAGGATACATATCTTTATTTTATGTATTTATTCATTCTGTAACTAATTAATTCCAAAAAGACATTTGGTGCTAAGCATTGAGGACAAAAGAAAAAACGTGATAAACATAGTACCCTCATGAAACTTAAAATTTAGTAGGAGATCTTAACAGATCATCACAAGAGTGATGAATGTGGTAAAACATGAAGCCGAGAACATTGTGTTGGAATATAGTGACAACATAGCCCAAGATGGTAGATGAGGAAGTGCCTCCCTGAGGAAGAAGCGTTTACACTGAGACTTGGTTATAAGGAGGAATTAGTTCAGCAAAATCCTGGTAGCCTAGCACATTCACATAAGACTTAGTACTTATTGGATGCTTTCTTGTTGTTATGCCTCTAAGCATCAAAGAAAAGAGCCTTATTTATGATTTTTAAGTGCTTTTACATATGTAGACTCAATATCCTTGTTGAAAAGTCTAGTAATTTAAATTTTTGTATTCCAAGATTTTAAGCAGTTCCTCACATTCTTTGGAAAGTTGTGTTTTCGTACTGGTGTGTGTATGTTTTCTCAGTCACCAGTTATGAAGCCGCTCATGTCCAACAATAGGCTAATAATGTTAGATGTTAATTTGATGGGCATCCTAATATTCACAGTGAATCTAAATGTTCAGAAAACACTTCCTTGAGATTTACACTGTTTAATTTATAAGGTCAGCCCTAGGAAAGACACGGTCCTGCAATCAAATATGTTCACACTTGCAGTGAGTGTTTCTGGCTCCTCTGATGTTAGTTGCATGTTAATTTATTTTGCAGACATTAGCTTTCTTCTGAGCTTTACTACTGTGTGTATTGTGCATGCACATTTGTTAGGTAATGTAAAAATTAGATGATCTATTCTTTTTTTGAAGAAGGAGGCTTTCTTTATGAGGTAATCAGCCAACACACACACACACACACACACACACACACAAACACACACACACACACACACAAAACCACTCTAGTACATATCTAGACACCAGATCACTTGCACGAGTGATTTCTCTCAAAGAAGCTGAGGCCATTGCTTGAAAACTCATCTGGAAAAATCATTTCTGTAGGCTTTGGTTAAACAAACAAAAAAATCTCAAGAAATAAAAGTCTGAATAAAAATATCACTGAATAATCTCAGAGTTTAGTTAATATTAAACAATGAAAGTAAGTTCCAGAGGGAAGAGACTAGTCTTATCTTGTTTACTGCTGTGTCTGCATGATTTAGCATGGTGCCAGGATGGCTAATAGGTGCTCAGTGAATGTCTTCAAGCAGCTGAAATCCCTGTGAGTTTTTGACTTCACCATGGTTTTAATAAGCTAAGATATCTTATGGTATGTTACAGTTTAATCTTTGACTATTATATGGTCTTGGAACCATTTTGAGAACCTAGAGTTCCATACAAAATGACATTTGTCTGTGCATTTTGGATTTCAGTCAACCTGTCAGTATTTTATTAGATTAAAGAAAATACTGAACATCATTTGTCTGTGGGGCATTAAAATCATCTTTTTCACTTATTCTTAACACCTGATGGAGTTTGTCTGATCCTAGATCCTTAAGGTGCTGAGTAGCTTATTTCTATTCATTTTGTGAATTCTTGTAAAATATTTGAAACTTGGAGAATTATAATTTCAGGAGTTCCAGCTTGGTAGGAAGTATAAAGAAACTGTACCGAAAGCTGAACAACAATGGAGGCTCCAAGGATGTGAAAGGAAATAGTCACATGGATGCTGAAAACTTGATCTGCTATCAAAGCATTTTCCCCAAATGCCACATTTTGAAGATAGTAGAAAAGGACAAGTTTACCATATCACAATGATATCTTTCTAGTTAAATTTATGTTTATTCATATTATTTATGTTGGGAAACTTTCACCATAATTTTGTTATTGGTGTGGAACATTCTAGGCTTTTGAGTGTTTTATATACAAGACTTTCAGTGTAGTAAAACGATAGTATAAGCTGAGAACTGTACAGTATGTGCAATCATGTAGCTATAAAATAACTACAGCTGAGAAGCAGGAGAGTTAATTTAGAGCTATGAATGAAAAACCTTAGTGTGGATAGCATTCCATGGGCATTTTCCCAAAGAACCAGATTTAACCTGGGTTGAACTGCAAACATTATTCAGTTAGTAACTGGAACTTGGTCAGCTCTCTTTTCTTAATGTTTCGTATTTACGTATATGATACCCCTAGCTCACATCATGACTGAGTTACTATATTCCACTCATAAATTTGTTCCTCACAGTCCATTTCCTTATTAATTAATTAAACAGTGTACCCATTCTCTAACTGGCTACCATTCTCCTCATCAAAATTTCCAGTTATAACTTAATGTTTCTGGAGTAAGTAGGAAGATTATTTCCTCACAAGACAACTGTACTAGATAAAACATACTTTTTAATGCCTTGCTGGACTTCTGTGAATTAAGGAAAATTTCCAGAGCTTTTCTCTTCTGCCCTTCACCAAGAGCGAACTAAACCCAGTCTGGAAGCAAGTGAAAAACAAACACGGAATGTGAGGTTGCATGGATGGCAAATGCCAATATTGATGCTTCAGTTGATCGGGAGACCAAGCCTGGAGTCACTATCAGAGAGATTGTGCATAATTTGAATTTTACTTTAAGCTGACACCTTGGTGGTGGCAAAAGGGATTCCACATTAGTGTCTTCTTCTGACTCCCATCAGAAGTGAGCACAATTTGTCTACAGTACTGTACTCCAGTTTTCACCTCCATGATATCCAGGGCTTAAGATAAACCTTATATGAGCTCTCTATTATAAAAATTTTCCATGTGGATAGGGCTATAAACCACTATATGTGATATCAGTAGAAAATGCAAATAATAGCTTTAGGTACGCAGGAACTTCAGATAGAGTAGTTTTCAGTTATAAAATAATAAATATTTTAAAAATTAGACTTGCAAACTGATCATGATATATGAGATTATACGTGACCTGGAATATTAAAAAAAGAAACATCATATTTTTGAATTGAAAATATAATTATTGAAATGTACAATGTATGGGTAGGTTAAATAATAGATTAGCAAATGATGGTGAGCAAATGAGTTAATCAGAAGAAGTTAAATCTGGACACATTAAATCAGAACATTAAGAGAGGATAAGGGAATGAAAGTATCAAAAGTAGATAGTAAGATATGGAAATATAATAAGCTGTTTTGGCATGCATCTAATTAGAGTCCCAGGGAGGGAAAAAAAAAGAATATAGACAATGATAGGCAATTACTATTTGAGGAGATAATGGTAGAAGGTTGTCTAGAACTGATAAAAGGCATAGATATACAGATACAAGAAAGCATAGCGTATGCCAAGAAGGATATATACAAATAAATTCAGTCATAAACACATTGTAGTAGAAGTTAGAATGCCAAGCAGAGAGGTCTTTTAGAGCAATTAGAGAAAGACTACATATTAGCTACTCAGAACAACTAGGTTAACAGCAGACTTTTTATCACAATGGTGGAAACTGGAAGAGGTAGGAATACTATTCAAAGTTTTGAGAAAGAAAAAAAAGTTAACTTAGTATTATCTAGCTGTCAGAACAATCTTCCAAGAATACGAGCAAAGATATTTTCACATGAGTAAAGAATAGAGAAATGTGAGTAAATTTAAACAGTCATAGCCTGCCTAACTTGTGCAGTTAAAAAGGGACCGATTAAGATCCTGGGCAATAGTATTATGTAGGTTTGCCGAGAAAGTGATCAGAATTAACTTGTTCTGAGGTGCTTGAATTGACTGGAGTTGGTGAATTAGGACTTTATTATGCATACTTGGAAGCTTTTAAAGATAACCAATGAATGAATAGGAAATAAGTACATGAATTCCAAAGTGGGAAACAAATGGAATAACAAAATAAAGAACTCCCATAAAATTCATTTTATTTTTTGTAAAAATGGCAAGAGTGGATAAATGGGAAAAATTGGTCAAATAGAATATCAAAAGTAAGATGTTAAAAAAGACACAAAAACCTCCAGATATCAAAAATCTTAATGAACCTCTGTGGATTATTAAACTTCCCACTTAAAAGGTATTATCAGACTTATTTAAAAAGAAGACTCATCTATAAGCTGTTTACAGGATACACACTAAAAACATATACGGCTGTGGAGAGTTTGAAAGAAAAAGAAAATGGACTGAGATATTACAGCAAATATAAACCAAAGGAAAGTTGAGATAGCTTTATTGATCTAATACAATTTAGATTTTTAGACAAAAAAAGCATATGAGGGAAAAGTCATTGCATAATAAGAGGTTCAATTCTTCACAGAGATACTATAATTTTAAAGCTATAATATATAAATAATATATATGTAAAGCAAAAATTAATCGAAAATTCCAGGGAAAATATGACAAACCATAATCTCAGTGGTAAATATTAAGAAACTTCTCTTATTAAAGGTTGAACAGGAAAAAACATTTCAAAATATAAAGATTTGAATAAATTGACTTAATAGAAATAATATCAATTCTTTACTCAACAACTAGAGAATGCATATGCTTTTAAGGCAGATATAAAATACTTAGAAAACTGGACACAAAATCAGATTTCAGGAAAATACTATCACAGAGAACATATACTTTGACTCATTACAATTAAATTAGACCTCAATAACAAAAAAAATAAGGATAGATGAATTTACACAAGGCAAATAGTAATTACAGGAAAAAATGAGGTCATTTTATTAATCTCAGAAAACATATATGTTAAGACAAGAAATATAAGGGGTAAAAATGCTCAGTGCATATTTTTTGAAGTGAATTTGGCCAATTCTGACAACATCAGATGCCCATATTTCCAATGACTGAATAATTTCCTTGGAAGAATGTCTACTACGGATGCACTAGGAAACATGTACAAAAAGGTTCATAGTAATATTTTTTGAAAGAGCAAACAACCAAAACAAAAATCAAAAACAAAAATAAATGGGAAAAAAATCCCAACTATCCACAAGAGGTTAGCTAAATTGTTTATAGATTTTTCAGTTGAATATTTTACAGTAGTGAATTTGAATAAATGACAGTTGACTGTAATGGATGCATCATGTAAGCATAATTTTCACTGAATAAAAACAAATTGAAGAACACGGTTTGCAGCCAGATACCATTTTATGTAACTTCAAAAACTAGCAAAACAAAACGGTACACATTTATTCATATATATATATATATATATATATATATATTTCATATATATACCATATATATGCATCCATTTATATTGAACTGTACCATAAATATTATCTATATATCTCTCACATACACACTAGATATTTCTATATGTACAGAGATAAATTTATTTCTAATCATAACTATGTGATTCTATGATTCTGTTCCAGTTTTTATTTTGTTGTAAACCTAGATATGACTATATATATGTACAGAGAGTGCCAAAAAAATGTATGCACATTTTAAGAAAGGAAAACTGTATTTTTTAAAAATTTTAATACTCAATATATACTGATAACAAAAGATGAATACAAGTCACGTTTGACTTCTGCAATTACAAGAGGTACTCAAAGTGGTTACCATCAGCGTCCAGACACTTCTGATTACCGCGAACTACTGCTTGAGCAACGTTGACCAAAGTGTCCATTTGTATAAATTTTTTTGGCACCCACAGTATATATACATATATGTGTGTGTATGTGTGTATACATATATATATATAAAATATTATATATAATGGGTATATGTGATTAACATTATATGATGTTAATTATCATATTTTTAATATTATATATAATGTGGGTGTGTGTGATTACCATTATATGATACAATTTTAAAATGAAAAATGGGTATCAGTTATCATCTCATCATATGTCCAATGAATACTTGAATAAATTTCTCATTCTCCCTTATTATTAAAGAACTACTTAAAAATCATGAATATAATCATTGTCTACTAACTTGTGCTCTAGAATGTGGAAAAATATACATGTATTTTGGTAGTGTATGTGATGACAAGTATCCTTTCAGAGATTTATGAAGGCATGTAAAAATTTGTTAATAGTGTTTAAGTTTAAGTCTTTTAGACATAAAATATATAACTGACGAAATAACATTGGATATAGTAGCTGGTCAAATTAATGCAGCTACTGCTCAGTCTCTCTCTTCAAAGAGCTCTGTGAAAAAAACATGGACTGTGTGCTCTGCTAATTCTGAAGAATAGATTTTATGATAAGCACTTAATTTCAGACGTGTGTCTGAAAAAGCCAAGTACACGGTGTATTAGTACAGAGTTTCTAAAAGGGTGAGGGCCATGATGATACATTTAGATTTGTGTATGTTATGGGACATGCTCTTTTAAACAATACCTAATAAATCAGATGCTGGTAATACCCTGAAATAGACATAATAGTTCAAGTTGATATTTCCCACTGTGAGACAAAACGTTACCCAGGATATTCAAGTCCATCAAGAAAGTAGCCCACAATTGCGCTACCTATATTTGTACTGTATATGTACTGTATATAATTTATTAGAAATTTCAGATTTAACAGTCCTGAAGATCATACAAGAATAATTATCAAGTCTTGGAATAAGGTCAATTTTAGCCATGATTTCCATTTCATTGTAGTTTATATAAATTATTTCCCTTTTCTTATTTACTTTCTATTTTAGGGGAAGGGTTATCTTTCTCTTTTGAACATTTAGTAGGGGATATCTTTTTCTCAAAAATGAATCAGAAGTTGAAAATTTTCATGTATGACATTAGTCGTATTTTTTCCTACCACTTGAGGATGCAATCACCCCATATCCCCATTAAAAAAACAGTTACTCTAAATGAGGAAAATACTAATCAGATTATTTCAGCTTAAAAAAAAAAAAAAAGAAAGAAAGATGAGTGGTTTTTAACTGAATTTTATCCATTCAGAATTTCAGATTTTCCTAGATTTTAGTTTGTAGAGTGCTCCTCTCTACTTCACTAAGGCTGAATATTATATTTTCAAATTCTAAAAGTTGATTGATCTGGTTATCCACCTGTAATTCCTTTTATATTTTTGTCCCTGAAGTACTCACACTATCTGGTTTTCATTCCATCATTCTACAGTGTCTGTAATCTCTCAAGTGCCACACATGTAGACGTAGATAACGACGAAGTACATATTACAGAAATGATTAACTATTAGATGCCAGATCTACTGACCTGTATCTAAATTAAATCACCTTCCTATACTCTCCTGTGACAGTTTACCTGTAGGTGTCTGATTCCATAATTACCAAAAAAAATCTTTCAACATCTAATTGATTCGTACTTATGATTTATTCATTTACTTTGATGTCCATTTAGTCATTGAAGAAGAAAAACTGTGGTTAAAACTATTGAAAGTGAAATACAGTTATTCGGTAAAGGAGATCTTTTCAAGTGATGGCATAAATCTCTGAAGGTTAACATTTGAAGGAGAAAAACAAAGCATTGGTCAGAGCTGACTTCACATGTACTGTGAGCTGGTATACCATGAAAACAAATAGAGGAGAGCAAAACAGTAGCATCTTTCAGCTGACTTTTTTTAGACTCTAGAAAACCTCAGCCCTTTTTGAATTATGAAAACACTTTTAATCTCTCCTAATGAACGAAATGCTGCTACTAGGATGAAAGGCTGCTGTGCATTGAAATATGGATAGACCTGAAATAAATGCTTCTTATAACACGTGACAATTCTGTCAAGTAGGATGAGGAATAAAAACAACTCTTCTCACAGAAATTTTAAGGCACTTGAATTAGGTGCAATTTGGCCTTTTTTAAGGAAGCTTGATATAGTCTTCTCTGGAGGCAAAGGATGATTTAGCTCTTTTATCAACGTTTCTTTGATTCATGTCTTCCTTGTCTATAATATTGCATGGCACATACTGAGATTTTATATACGTATATCCCACAGATTACATGTGACATATTTACACTAAAATATCATTTGTTTATTATCTGAAATTGAAATTTAATTGGGTGTCCTGTGTTTTATCTGGCAATCCTATGCTAGTGACACCTACAAAATGACATCCAGTACGAGGAGCGTGTTTGCTATGGACTTGGCAGGAGAGTATAGAATTTAAGTTAATGCAAAGCGTATATTTATAGTGTCCTTTAAATTAGTTTGGCTTAATGTAACCAGAAGTTCTAGGAGTTTGTAAATAATTGAATTTACTCAGAAGACCACCCAAAATATACCATCTTCAAAATATCTATGTACCTCTTAATATTTCTCTGCCACTTTATGGCTCTACCTGGTAAACCCAGCATCCTGGGCTCTCCCAGAGCTGTGGTGGTTTGTGGGGGTTCAGAGCTAGTCACCCCAAAATGTGCTTCTCTGGTATGTGGATTGCTTTGAGCTAAGGGCAACTTTAGCTACAGGCTCGTGAGAAACTTCTGCCCCTCCCTGGACTACCTGGAAGAACTTGAATTAAGGGCCTTGCCCATAATGGGGAGAACAAACTTCTGTTTACTAAGCATCTGCTCGTATCATCTTGCAATGACCCTTTGAAGCCCCAGGGCATCTCTAGCTCAAGATGTCTTATATATTCATGTTTATTTTCTGTCTCTGAACCTCTCCTGCATGTGGGGTCTCTGACTCTCTCATGTATGCAGGGTTCCCATACACACATATGTATTAATTTTGTTACTTTCTCTTCCCAATCTGGCTCGTGTCTATCTGATTATTAGACCAGCTAGAGGAACCTTGAGGGTAGAGGAAAGTTTCTCCTCCTCCACAGGTACATTCTTTTGGTTATTAAGCAGATATTTACTAACTGACCAGATATTCTGCATGGGCTTGGGGAAGAGATATATGAGCTTTGATCTTGATTTTAAGGCAATTATAACTGTAAAGTAAGACCTAAACAGGATTTTAATAAAAGGCGATGTGGAAAAAATCCTCAGGAAGACAGAATTTCAGAATAGCACAGAGGAACGCTAGGTTTACTCTTGGGTTGAATCATTTGGGAAGCTTTATGGATGAGAAGAAGGTGGTTAAGGTGGGTCCTGAGAAATGGAGGGAAAACCCCTTGAAACTTTTTTAGATTTTCATATTAATGCTAATAAAATGGAACACATTTAATAATTTAGAGGAAAGTCCAAATGAATAGTTTCGCAATAACTAAACTTTTCTTCTTGAGCAATGTTTCTTATACGAGGGTGCGAAATCATCTATTTTTATTATTTGGGGACATGGCATTATGATGAAGGTCTTCTTAGGTAGTATTGATTGTAACACACGTCCTAGAATACGCTCAAATCTTTCAGGCATTCAGTCCTGAATAAGCTAGTTACATTGCATCAAGTACCAAACAACAGACAAGAAAGAGTAACCCTGGACAAGAGTTAAGATACTATTTCATGCCCTCCATATTACTTTATGTGAATGAACTTGTCTGTGCTTTAAGCCTGCGAAGTAGGGATGGAACACTATACTCCGTGGGATTGTTGTAGGATAACATCTGTAAAGAGCTTGGCACTGAAGAATATTGAAAGATGAGCCCCAAACAATGAAATAAAAAAAGATGAATTCCTGTTTGGGGATTACGCTTGACCATGTCATGTGTGTAGTTTTAAAGCTGTTAGTGTTGACACTCAGAGGTGAGTAATATTGTATGTGCTTTCAGAGACAATGAGGTTGCTCATTGTAAATAATTCATTTGGTAATGTTCTATCAAGTGCTGAGTATGTAGACTGAGTTCATTCCAAACTAATTCCCGTCTTGAGGTTATTTCTGACGACAGCTTCATGATTCTTGCTACTTCAGGTGTAGTCTGGGGACCAACAGCACCTGCAGCATCTGGGAGCTTGTGACAAATACAGAACATGGGGTCCCACCCTAGATTTCCAGAATCAACATCTGAATTTTAACAAGATTCCCAGGTGATTCCTAAGCATGTTGGAATTTGAGAAGCACTGCTCTAGATGTTAGCATAGGTTATTGAAAAGTTCACATTGCTCCAAGCTTTTGAAAGTCGAGTCATGTTGTCTTTTAAATATATTTTCTGTCATTTATTGAAGACTGCTATTAGAGGAGAAAGAAGCCCTTCGGGTCTTTAGAGTACTAAGTTGCAAATTACCTTTTCCGTTTCATCTAGTGTTCAATGGCCTGAAAGATTGAGCAGTTTAGCAGTTTACTGCTTAATTGGTAAGCTTTGCTCTCTTTTCATGAATAGTAGTCATAACCCAGAATCTTAAGGTTCTGAATAACATAATAAGGGCATTATGTGTTTTATTAAAAAGTCAAGGGGGTTGGCGGATGTCTTATGAGTGTGTTCATTGAGTTGTTAGAACCATGATATTAATTTATCTACTAATGTAGATACTGGTCCCTGAATTGATGTCACCTGAGGACCTTGTTACAAATTCTGGTTATGTCCAGGAGATTCTGATTAAGTTGTGCCACAGAGAGGCCCTGGAATGTGTATTGCTAAGAAACTCCTTAAGTTGCGGTGCTGAACATAGCTTGTTTTGCAAACCATTGCTTGAATCTGTCGCTTTCCTATCAGAAGACTTTTCCCATCCCTCATGTTTTCATTTTACATTCCTTAAACGTTTTGATTTTCCACATTGTCTGTAATTTCATTTAATTTTGTATGCAGTTAAAAATTCAAGCAGCAGAGGACAGAAAAATAGAACCTTGATATGGGAGGTGAGGTAGAAGCCCTGTATTCTTGACCTGGTGTAGACTCAACGGACAAGTCATGGTTTCCTCATTTCACTACCTGTAAAATAGGCTTTGTACTTCAGTGGAATGTGAGATCATGTATATGTGAGTGCTTTGAACTCTTCAAAAGAAATGGTCTGTGAGTTGGGCTTGTTATTACCACCTCATTTTAATATCCTTCCTGTTAAAATGCGTTTTCCTTTTCAACGTAACACCTGGTTCTCACCAAAAACCTAACCTCTGCCTTTGCTGCTTCCTTTTTGTTTTGCACCCAATCCCCACTGTTCTTTGCATTTTGACAGTTCTTCGGCATCTATATCACGGAAGGTTTTGCCTACATCGGTTGGATCAAGAGCTCCTCTGTGGGGCAGATCAGAACAGCACTTGCTGAGACCTGTAAAGACTCAGGGAGTTGTTCACTAGGACAGGAACTTGAATCTAGAAAACCTAGAAGCCCAGACACTGTGTCTCAGAGTATATAATACTTGTGATGAATTCATTGTCTGGGCAGGGGCCCAGGGCCTTGTGTGTTTAGGAGGAAGTACCAGTAAATAATGGGCAAGGGTTGGTTGCGATTATTTTTATTTGGTGAAGGGGCGGAATGGCTCAGGATCTTTCAAGATAGCACGATAAGTAAATATTGAAGGCACATAATCTTGATTACTTACCTATATTACTAGATATATTATGGCTCTAAGCCACCTTAACAACATGCTCACAAGACATCCCCAACACCCCAGGCTTTAATAAAATATTAAAGGTAGTGCCCTTCCTATCTTTGTTACTTAGAACCTTAAGATTCTGGGTGTTACTGCTCTTAATGAAAAGAGAGTCAAGCTTCACAATTAAGCAGTAAACTGTTGAACTGCTCTATCTTCAAGGCCATTGAACATGACGAGGTGAAGCAGAAAAACATAGAATATATTCTACCTGGCAATGTCTTAAAGGAAAGGATCTTCTAGGAAATGAACTTGGTTTTAAAAATGGTGTCTGGCATAGTTAAGGTCCCTGGGGGATGGAAAATAATGATACCAGAACACCAGTTTGTAAATTTAAATTCCTTTGCACAAAAAGTGCAGAATGCATATTTACACTGTAGAGAGGGGTTTCATGTAAGTTTTGGATTCATACTGGTGTTAAAACCAAATTTCAGCCGAGTAAATGGGAAGATCTGATTGTCTTCAATGAAGCAATTCATCCATCAGGCAGCCTCCCATCTAGCAATTAGAAGGACGCTGCAAGTTGTTGTACAAATGGAAGGTTTTTATTGGAGGAAGGGTGGAGCAACTGGTTAACCCTTACGTGCTTACTTACTTACTTACTTACTTACTTACTATGAGTGTTATTTACTTTATTTTCACAAGAACCCTAGGTTGAGTCACTATTTTCATTTTTCACATGAGGAAATTGAGGCAGGTTCTGTCAAGTATTCAGAGTCACATATATGGTAAAATACAGAGCCATGTTTGAAAATCAGGCTTTCTGGTTCTAGAGTCTTTACTTTTTAAGTGGAATAAATAACTCCTCCCATAAGAACAGTGAGTCTGCTGTCTTAAAATAATTTTGTCCCATGGTGCTCTAGAATCTTGTAATTTCTTCTCTTTTATGTTGATACTTTCTCCTTCTTGTGGCCTTAAGAATAATAATAATAAATCACCTTTCTTTCATGAAATAGCATGTGAGTCTATGGAAATTTTGTACCAGAGCCACCAGTTTTGGTAGAAGTACCAGGGGCGATTTATAGTCTTAATTTACAGGCAGGGATCCCATCCCAGTTTCCAAGCAGAGATCCCACCATGTCAGGGAAACTTTAAACTTGCTGGCATAGGGGGAAGTAAACTCATTGGAACTGTCAGGAGGTGAAGGTCCCATCCGAGCTTGCCAATATGCTTCCTAAATTCATTTGTTTATTTTTAATTTTCATGACTCAGTAGATTATGTGGTATATCTTCAGTAGGGTATTTCCTGGTATGTAGTGAACTTTCAACCAGTCTGAGAAATCCTTGTGTCTGCACGATTGAGCTTCACCAACCTATCAATTTTTTGGTATCATTTTGAGTTTAGGAGTTTATCTCCCATTGCATCAGACTTGAATGTAGTTCTGGTAAGAAGGTTCTTTGGATGAGGTTCCCAGAGTTGTGTATCCTGGATTTTCGGTCTTGTCTGTTGTCCTTCGTGATCTTAATCCTGTTTTTGAACATTGGTGGCAAGATTCTTACTCTTGGTTACAGACATCCTTTCCTTAAGGGTTAGGCTTCTTTTACTTGAGAAAATTAATTTTAGTGTTGTATTTTTATGGTCAGTTCATCATCAAAAAATCGGTTTTATTTATTATTTGTTTTATCTCTATGACTTAAACAATGAAGAAAAGTAGGAGAAAAGATTGAAAACAGTATTCCCTAAAGAGTTACATATCCATATTTATCCAACCAATATAAGTTCATAATGAAATAAGATAATTGTGATAACATTAAGTACTCTCCACAGATATTTGTTGAGATTTTGTTACATGTCATAATAATTTTGAATTTTGATTCCACAAATAGGAACATTGTTTTGGATTTTCAGCCATCAGATGGGAATGAAGTTATTCGATAGAGTAACTATTGCAGTCCCAAAGTTATTAAAACATACATTTAACCATGCTACTCCTTTTCTTATAATTTTTCAAATGCTTCCCTTAACCTTTGAACATATCCACCTCCTTACCATGGTCTACAAAGCTCTAGGTGTCCCTTCCAGCTTATTGATGGATAGATAGGCTTCTTTTTATTTATTCCTCTACAGTAGCAGTGGCCTCTTTTCAGTATCTCAGACGTGCTAGAATGTGCTTCCTTTCCCCTCCTTTGTCCTCCTACAAGAAGAGCTAATTTTCATCCTTTGGTTTTATACATCTCCCCCAGAAAGTCCTCCCTGACTTCCTTAAACAGCCCTTCCCCCATTATCATCTTATCCACTTAATTCATAGCACATATCGCTCTTGGTACTTACATATTTTAGTCTGATGTGAAATTGTCATTCCCGATTAGACTAAAACACCAGGTGAACAGGGAGTGTGGGTCTTTTATTCAACAATATGTACCCAGTACCTGGCAAAGTAATATTGTGATGATTATCTTCAATTATATTGGGTTGTCAGAAAAGTCATGATGCATTTTTGCAACGGAAAGCATAGAAAAAATAATGTCATGACTTTTCCGACAACCCAATATATGAGTACATATTTTGCACTGGCTTTAACTGTATTTTGTTACTTTAAGTTGGTAACTCCTAACGTAGCATATCAGTGGAGCAAGTGTTCCACATGGTATGAATTTAGAGAGCCATAAAAGGCTTCTAATTAAAGCAAGTATGCCTCATTCCAAATCATTTTGTGTACCTTTCCGGCATGCCTTTTAGGACACAGTGCCCCTGTTCTTTGTTAATCAAACATTTGTCCTATTTTAACAGTTGCCATTCTGTCTTTAACAGCAGAAGATTCTATGAAATTCAACAATAAGATCTTGTTCTCTGCCTTTTAAAAGAAAACCCATCCACATAAACGCAGATTCACACAAACTCTTTTAATGAATTTACCTGTACGGCATCTCATGCTTCTTGACACCTAATAGGCATTCAATTTGTTGAATGTTCATAAGTTCTTACAGGTAGAACTTGTTTAGAAAATCTTGAGCTTCTAATACATCTTACGTACTAGATTATGTAGATAGGTCAACCATGTTTCATTGACTAATTGGATTGAATCTTATGATAGAAAAGAACATTGTGATCAGGTAGTATATATGTTAATATACATAAAAGCTGTATGAAGCACTTCAGCATCAGAAATATCACTATATATTTATAGTGAAAGAAACTCCATTCAGTTTAAATAAACAAAAAGTGAAAAGTTGATGAAAATGGCTGTGAACACATATGAATTATCTACTTAAATAATACAGAATCGATTATTACCCAGTGAGGATGAACTGCGTGGTGCAGGTCCTTCAATAAGAAACCAACACGTTTGAAATGTGAATTGTCTAGAGGGTGTGCCCACAAGTGTGTATGAGTGTGTGTATACCTGTTATTGCTCATACAACAAAAGAGAATGCCACATTCTTTATGTAGAATGGAAATTGCCAGGTAATTCCACTGCAATGTCTGGATGTTGGGAAGAGATGGTATTTCGCTCTACCTATCACATTGGGTGAGATAGAATTCAGGTGCTTAAAGAGGATTCTTTTCAGAAGCCCTTCCGAATGCTCGAGTTCCCATGATTCTTTTCTTCTTCCCCAGGAGAGCACACAGCTGCTACAAATGCCGTCAGTGTAGTTTCACGGCTGCCGATACTCAGTCACTACTGGAGCACTTCAACACTGTTCATTGCCAGGAACAGGACATCACTACAGCCAATGGCGAAGAGGACGGGCAGGCCGTATCCACCATCAAGGAGGAGCCCAAAATGGACCTCAAGGTCTACAGTCTGCTCAACCCAGACTCTAAAATGGGAGAGCCAGTTGCCGAGAGCGTCGTGAAGAGGGAGAAGCTAGACGACAAGGATGGGCTCAAAGAGAAAGTGTGGACTGAGAGTTCAAGTGATGACCTTCGCAACATGACCTGGAGAGGGGCAGACATCCTGCGGGGCAGTCCATCCTACACTCAAGCCAGCCTGGGGCTGCTGACGCCTGTGACCGGCACCCAAGAGCAGACAAAGACTCTAAGGGACAGCCCCAACGTGGAAGCGGCCCACCTGGCGCGCCCTATTTATGGCTTGGCTGTGGAGACCAAGGCCTTCATGCCGGGGGTGCCAGCCGGCGGAGAGAAGTCTGGGACCCTGACCCAGCCATATGCCTCGTCCTCAGAAAGCAAGTCCAAGGACGAATCCCAGTCCCTGTTACGGGTAGGAAGGTTTAATTTTTAAATAATGCCTATATCTTAACACACATTCTCGACATGTAGTATCGTGTCTTACCAAGGGAAACAAAACGATGTGTTTCAGTCTGGGGTTTTATCCTTATAAGGACGAAGCAGCAGAAAGTAGCTCAAGTGTGTGTGTGTGTGTGTGTGTGTGTGTGTGTGTGTGTGTCCTGTACACATACTTGATACGGTGGCAGGCAGTCACTTGTTTGTCACTGCTCTTAGCTCAGATTGAATGTTGGTGAAT
Organism: Hipposideros armiger; assembly: GCF_001890085.2. Lineage (NCBI taxonomy): Eukaryota > Metazoa > Chordata > Mammalia > Chiroptera > Hipposideridae > Hipposideros > Hipposideros armiger. The sequence goes on from NW_017731415.1 coordinate 4,143,003, forward strand.
CCTTCCTGGTGATTTTGGGAAGCAGTGAGGCCGCACTTGGAAAAGGGAGGTTCTCAGTCCCAGAAGGATGAACACCTGTTACATTAAAATAATGACTTTTAAATTTGAAGGTGGTGTGACACAGTGTATGGGGAATAGAGAAATGAGCAGAGGTTTAAGTCACTAAGGATGCTGAGCCCTTCTTGAGATGTTAATACGGAAATGTAGTGGTTCTTTTTTAAAACTCCCAGTATAATTATGTACAAGTGGCAATGCTTGTTATTATTTAGTTGCCAAGAAGGGAAAAATGAGATAGACCTAAGTGAATGGTGTGAAAGGCGTCTGAAGAGAACCGTGCGTTTTACATATTATCGGGCTTTTTTAGAAAGAAAGACATAGTCCCACGTGGAAAAACAAAACAAAACCTCTGCATAAGATAAGGGCCTCAATCCCTCTCTCCATGCTGTGTCGATTCAGCAATTGTCAAGAAATATTTTAGACTTTGAACAGTCATGAGCTTTCAATAAATGATGCTCATGTTTTGCCTAAGGCATCACCCCTTCAACATTTCACCTCGGCTCTTTAGGAAGTGTTGAGCTTCTGGGTGATTTCGAAGCTTTGTTCTAGCATCTAAAGTAGGATCAGAAACCGGCTAACCATAACAAAAGAGCCGGTTAGGAAATCAAGGTCAGCCAGCTGGGTGCTTTGACCTGCAAGTGAGAGGCCACTAGTTCTCTCTGGGTGTATTCTGGGGAGAAAAATTGCTCCTTCCGCTGTCTGCTTGGCTACCCAGATCTCATTTCCTGCTGATTCTTTCAAGCCTATCTGTGCTGCTCAGGTATTCTGCAGTGGAGTTAAGAAACACCCCTTAGAGGTGCACTGTTAATTATAAAAGCTGTTCCCTTTCCTGGCTGCACTCCGGCCCTGGAGCTGAGAAGGGTTTCAATGCAGAAGAGATGAGGTCCCCTGTACCCTGAGACAAAAAAATCCTGCAGCGACAGGGAAGTAATATAAGTAACTTTGGAAAGAAGAGAAATAGTTCCTGTGCCCTTCAAGAGGGTGTTCAATTCAGGGAACTTCTTTCAGATACATACATACATATATATATATAGAGAGAGAGAGAGAGAGAGAGAGAGAGAGAGAGAGAGAGAGAGAGAGACAGACAGACAGAGCGCGCGCTGTGTTTTTATAATTGTAAATGCTGGTTATTCTTTAGCATGTCTGGACTCTTCTGGTCTCAAGTGGGTCTGGTTATAATCAGGCAGGAATGACTTGTCCTAGGTATTTAAATGTTCATATTGCATCTTGAGTGCATGGTGTAAATGGGTACCTTACATCTGTCACTAGAGCTCCCTACCTTTCACGCCCCCCCAAACTTAAAATTGTTTCCATCTGTGACATCTTCACTGGACACCAAATTGTTTGACTCTTTTACACTGTTCCTGGAATATTACTTTTTCTGCCACCATTTATATATACTAAGACTTTGGAGTGACAAATAGTTTATTAGGCAGTGAAGTCTAAAAACTTAGTGTGACAGTTAACATTTTTCAAGCAAGCTGAGGATGATAATACTTTTCTAAAAAGTTGTTTTTTTTGTTAAATTTCTCCACTTCCTTAATTCCCTGACTTCAAGTTTCTGTTGCATCATTTCAACTGTCTTTTCAGTTCCTCCACATTAGCTGCTGAAGTAGTAAATCTTCAGCAGGAGAGTACTTAACCATGTTCTACAATGAATAATACAATTCCTAACCGTATGATTTGTGATCCTTGGACATCATCTAGTAAATTCCGAGAGCTGACAAAATTTTTAAAAGTCTATGAATGTGTGTGTGTGTGTGTGTGTGTGTGTGTGTATACAGAGAGTGCCAAAAAAATGTATACGTGTTTTCAGAAAGGAAAAAAACTGTATTAAAATTGTAATAATATATACCGATAACAAAAAATGAATACAAGTCATGTGTATGCATTTTTTTGCCACCCCCGGGGTGTGTGTGTGTGTGTGTGTGTGTGTGTGTGTGTGTGTGTGTGCATACCCATATATATGGAGTCAAATCCTTTTTCTGTGTTTTTAGTAAAATTTGAATCTTTAAAATTTACATTTTCATTGTATTTGAATAATGCTTTTGGAAATCACCAATTTTATTGGGTATTTGGAAAGGGAAGTATAGCTGATTTAATTTATTGGGGAATATTTAATGTATTAAATTAGAAAAAATGAATGTACACATATCTTAGCTGATCAGCTCTTTAAGACATCTAAGAGAGTTAAGAAGCAGAGCCCATTCTGATGGTGAATTTGACAGAAATTTGACTGGTGGTAGAAATTGGAAGTACTCAGTTACCATAGCAAATACATACTTCTCAGTTCTCTTCTCTGCCATCAGTCAGGGAAAACCCAGCAGAATATCACCGTCATATTTACTAAAGGCAAAAACAGTGTACTTTAATTTTGTAATTATAGAGGTTTAGATAGTGGTGGTGTCCTGTAAAAATTTATAAGTACACAATTTAAATATGCAAATATAATTTACATGTTTTGAATGAAAGTACAGTGGTCTGTATAAATATATACCTATAGAATATAATATTCATATTTGAGTGTAAATAGTAGAATAGAACTTGAAATTACCTAGGTGTTTGGCATGTTTATTTAGAAGCAATTTAAGAAATGAAAAACAGGTTTTAAAAGTAATTTTTAATTAAATAGTGCATACAGTGCAGAATTAATAAAACACATATTTGTAAATACATTTGTACATATAGTTTTTAATACTAACAGTAAAAAGTTGACTATTACCTATAATTACTCTAGAGAGTGATATCAAGAATTACTATGGAAAATTTTCCAGCAGAAAATATTAATTTAAAATATTTTAACATTGCTGGTAAATAATGGAAACATTTTTAAAGACTAAGCTGAATAGTTAGAGTCATGTGACAAAGAACATAATTATATTTTCAGAATATTGGTCTTTTATATACATGTTTTTAAACTGGTTTTAGTTATGAAATTTTGCTGTAATCAAAAGTGAGGAAGGAAATATGAGAATCACAGAGAAGAGCTAAAGTTTCAAAATATTCTCAGGTTTTTTTTTTTGTTTCTTTTTGGCATAGATCAGTGTTTGGGTTTTAGTTTTGTGTTTAGTAATCAATTATTTATGTATATTTTCATTTAGTGAATGTCTTCATACTTTTTCCTTGTTACTAGTATGGAATTGATCTCATTATAAAAAAGTTTAAATTGTGGTGTATGTGATCTGTGTTGCCCATTGTGCTTTGAGTGGCAGGGGACACATTAACATAAGCTTTATCTCCTGATTTGCTTTATGAAAATTGGTTTTTTGCTGTGTATTAATTACACAATATTTTTTTTAAAAGATTTTTATTGGGGAATTGGGGGGATGGGAACAGTGCTGGGGGATTGGGGAAGGAGAACAGACAAGTTGCTGTCGTTTTGTTCTTCAATCTAGTTGTGGAGGACGTTGCTTCACTTGCCCAAGTTGGCACCATCATTATGCTCTTCCCTGGAGAGGCAGATCAGTCGCCGGCTTCTGGACGGCCGCTCACTGCGGCTGCTGGCCGCTCACGCTGGCTGCTGGCTACACACGGTAGCCCATGGCAATCCACTGCCACAGGGGCTGCAGCCTATGCCGTGGCCAGCGACTCACGGCAGCCCAGCTCCAGGTTGAGCTGTTGTTCAGCATCTTAGCTGTGGAGGGCAGTGTTCACTGGCCCTCATATGTGGGATCCGAACCGGGGCCCTCTGGCATCCCAAGCGAGTTCTTAACCATCGCGCCACTCGGCCGGCCCAATTACACAATATTTTTAATAATTTTTTTTTCTTTCGTGAGTAGGAAGAAATATGTAAAAAGCCTTTAGACTCTGCTAGAAATAGCCCACGTCTATATGAAAACTGTAACTGTTACGCTTTTAAAACTTCTAAAGTAGATCTTATAAAACCTGAAGAAGATCCTGGAAATGTTTTGAAATGCAGTGTGTCTATTTAAACTTAAAATTTGGCTCTGTGAAGAGGTTAACATATTTAATATTGCCTGTGCTAAAACCAAAACTTAATTGGTTTTATATATTCCAATAGATGTTTCTTTCTCATTTTAACCTAAACAGTGTAGTGTAGTCAGAACTCAGTACAGTTGTGTGTCCTATGTTTGACCAGTTTCTTCTATAATGTATATTCACACAAAGGTATTTATTTTTTTCTTTCATAGGTAGATTCTTGTGCAGATGCAATTGTATTCATCTTATTATTTTCTGGATAAGAAATTCTCGATTTTCTTCTTGTAATTGACTTTTTAGATTGAGGTTTCTAACACAGAAAACTTTGTCTTTTAACTGATAACCCCACTGATAGGAGCAAAACATTTGCCAATATATTTCACAAAGATTTTGCCTGTATCAAATGCATTTTTTGTTTGTTAACGAATCTCAGAAGTAAAATTAAGAGTAGTTGGTAAATCTGTCGTTTATGGTGGCTTATGGCAAATAACATTAAGGTAAACTTCCCCATGTCATTTGTCAGAGCAGAAAGAATCATAGGCTCTGATTCTTCCACAGGTTCAAACACCATCGTTATAAGCCCACTTTCTTCATGTATCTAGGTGAAAAATAAATCTTTTTGAGACTAATTTTAGTTCCCAGTGTAAATTTATGTAGGCAATTTGTCCGTTTTAAGATACACTCTTTCACTGCTTGGTTTTGGCAGAGATGTTCAGCCATGGGCTGTGGGAGTTGACTTCCAAGTTTAGCCACTAGACTATCAAAGGAAGGGCCTCCAAGAATCTCCGTTCATCTCTCTCTCAGAGGGGATCATATGCCTGCCGTCCTCACAGGAGTGCTGTGCAGCTTAGTTAATTAATGTTTGTCGGGCCATTTGAGATCGTCAGATGCAGGGTTCTAGATAAGTGCAAAGTAGTATGATTATTTGTTCATTTTGTAAATGTGATACCCAGACAGTACAAAGCAGATGTTATTTCCCCTTTCTTTAGCGGCGTTAAATTTATAGTTTAAAGATTGTTGATACCGGACAGTCTATTGAGATGCAAAAATGTTCTTTTGGGGACAGTCCATTGGCAGCCAAACAGACGTTCAAACAAGCGACAGCGTTGAATGCCTTTACAACCACTGACAGAAGATCTCAGGAACTTTTTTTTAACGAAAGATGGTCTCAAGTGAAAAGGCTGATATTTATTGTTTTGCTTCATGTTTAATGAAAATAAAAGCAGTCTTTCAGTTATCATATAGGTGGTATTGACTTATTATCAAGTTTGTGTATGTAACTGTTTTCCTCACCCCATTTAATTTTTTTATATCTGTATATATCAAATACCAAAGAGAACAGACTATTTCAGGAAGCACGGGCAGTATACATCTTACTAATCATTGCTTATGAAACAGTAGTTTTTAGGCCATGTTGATAAACGTTTCTCTTTAGGTAGCCGTTGATATTTGATTTGCTCAAGAATAAAATATTAAAAACCATTTACTATAGCCAGAGTTTAACAATCCTTCTACATCTTTGTGCCTCTGCCCTACATAGAAACATTTCTGTTGTCACCTATTAGAAAAGGGTATGACTTAAATTCAAATATATTATAGATTTACTCTTAAAAATACAATCCATTCGTTGAAATAGTTATGTGTAATAATGAACTGGACCATTTTGTTTTCATTAAATAAAATCTCACTAGCTTGTTTTTTTTCTTTATTGGTTATTCATTTTTTACATTGGCATACCATTTTTGGAAGTAGATCACGACTAAAACCAATTTGATACCTATATGTTTGGTTTCATTGGTTTGACTAATAGGATTTGCTGTTATTCTCATTTCTTTTTTATAAGTCAGCTCCATTGGCCCCAGTATTTCTGAAAAGCACTTTTTTTCCCCCTTTTTTTGTAACCGAGGCCTTTTGTGAAATCTGGCACAGTTCTGCTGGCCCAGGTTTCCAAGGCAGGGGAAGCAGATGTATCTTTGAATGAATTGGGCTGTAAGTTTGTAGTCACTGTGAAATGGTATCCCTCAGCACAGTATCTGTTAATTATTTCCTGTATAACTATCTTTTACTTGGCTTCCTTTTTTCACAGACTGTGTAAGTCAGGAGATAACAGGGCCCCAAAAGCAACCCATTGTTGAGCGGTCTTAGATGTTGGAAGGGCAGAGTGTATAGAAGGTGGTCTAAGTTTTAGTAGCATAGATAGAGAATCATTCAAAAGTGTGTCAGCCATGAGCTACACAGCCTTGATGTGAATCTAGTCTTTTTCTGGCAAAGTCCAGTCTGATGGATGCATTTAACAGAACTGTTAATTGCCTAAAATGCCAAGCACGTTTTTTAACTTGGATTTTTGTGTGTTTTGTTATTTGCTCCTACCAGAGAAGTAACTGCTTATTCCATTGCCATATTCTTTTAATCTCCCTTCCCTTTGAATCTGTTAGAGAAATTTCATTAAGTATTCATAGACAAGGACACTGGTGACTAAAATGGTCTACCAGTTAACTCCAGGAAGCTTGGCAATCAGGATATGGCTGTACTTAGTTAGGCTATGAGTTCAAGGAGATGCACATAGTTTCTGTGGATTTTAAAGAACCTCCTTCATTTTGGAGAAGCAGCATTCTCATTTTATAGATGTTTATAATGAGATACAATTTACACATAAAATAGAAACTGGAATATGACTTTATTTTGGAAAAAGAAACCCACAGTACTTTCTCTTGTGGCCCATTTTCTTAGGTTGTTATCAGTGATTAAGAATAAAGCAAAAGGAGTCTTATTTTTGTAAGTACAAGTCATCTGTGATGGGATAAGTTGAATATTTGATATCGTTATTGTCAGAATGATCAAATAGCTCTCACACGTAATTTCACATGTTAACTTGCCTCTTACAAAATATAGTTTCTCAATTTAGGAGATTTAATTTTGGCATGTTAATTATGAAATGGATGAAACATTTTATAAGCCTGGAAATTTACCTACCTGTAACATCATGATTAATGAGAAAAAGCTAAGGATACGTACCTATATTTTTAAAAGGAAAACTACACTTATAATTTTACTAACATTTTTTTAAAAAGATGAGTAGGGATATGAGTCCAACTTTTATGAGAATTTGGATACAAATTGAAAGATTTTTAAAATAGATTTTGATAAAAAACAAGAGTGTGTTTGAAGAAAGTGGTTAGATCCACAACAGTGTGGTTTATTGAATTGCATTTGCTCGTGGTGTTACATTTTGTTTACAATTTGGTATTCAAGACTTACACCAAATCGTGAAGAAAAAAAAAAAGTCTTGGTAGACTAATGTCCCATAAAATAATCTGTTCTCAGCGAGTTCACTTTCTGAGTTTAACTGGTAATGAACTAGGCAGGAAAAGAATACCTATGCTGCCCAGTACCTTACTTAGCAGCTGTCCAATTTGAATCCTCAATGAGGAAGCTAAAGCCTGGTGAAAGGCTTTAGAACAATTACATTCAGATGCGTGAAAGCATTTAAAACTAAAGTATTTGGTTAAAATCGATGGATATTTGCAGTTGATTGCCAACTATAATTAATTGCCAGACATTTCAGTTTCTAGGATTAAGTTTACTGCCTTTCCATTAACTTCTTACTCGATGAACTCCTTTTATCCTCACTAAAACCCTTGGAGGCTGAAGCTGTTACTATCTTTTTTATTTAGATGAGGAACCTGAGGCAGAGAGATGAATTCACTTGTCTAAGGTCACACTGTTTCTGATGGCAGAGTTGCAATTCTAACACTGACCATTTCACTCCAAGAATTCGTGCTCTTAACCATTGTATGGACTCTGTTGACTCGCAATGATTTGTTAATAATTGCTTGGATGGCTTCTACAATTTCAGAATAGTTTGTTGTATCTAAACATATACTTTTTATGTGTTTTATGTACAAAACAGAAAAATCGCTTTTTGAAAAGTGTGCGAATGATACATGCTTATTGAAAAAGAGGTAGGTAATATAGAACATTGTACAGAAAATGAAAACCACTCATACATTCCAACCCACAAATATTTTTCTATTCATATTTTGGTGTCTAATTTCTTCTTTATATGTATGCAAATATATATTTTATTCAAGTATGGGATCATGTGCCTCACTCTTCTATAATCTTTTTTCATTTAACAGTATATTGTAGACATCTTTTCCCGTTAACAAATGTAACCCACAATGTTTGTTTGCCTCCACCATGAAAAATCTATATCATACTATAGTTAACAGATCCCCTATTGATGAACATTTAGGTGACTTCCAGTTCTTGGTTATAAAGAAACTTTGATGAACCTGATTTTATTTTATTTTATTTTATTGTTTTATCATTTCCTAAGGATAATTTCTTATAATGTAATTTCAGCTACTTAAATGAGAAAATTCATGACTGATAACAAATGGTGGTGTTCAGTGTCCAAGTACTGTCATCTAAAAGGGTCATTTTTAAGATACAAATTAATTGTCTCATAAATAATGTTGGAAGAATAATAATATCTTAGAAATGTTTAGTTAAGGATTAACTGTGAAACTATAAATTCACTTATTTAATGATGAATGCAGATAATGAAAGAAAAGTGATCATTTTTAAGAGCTATTTATAATCATGTATGTGGACTATAACAAATGCCCAGTAGTCCGGTATGTGGTATGATGTGCCTCCCTAATATTGTGTGTGCACCGTAGTTTATGTTGTAGAGCAATTTATTTTCAAGCAACACCCATTTTCCTAAGCAGAGTTGAGTCATGTGTCTTAAGTGAAAGCAATCAGCTCAGCTATGTTTGCCTTTTTTAGGGGAGACATTTCCCTTTTTCCTTGTTTTTATTTTGCCTCCATGGACGATGTTTTGCTAACCTTCACAATTTCTCAACCCAATTTTCAAGTTTTTACCTTTCTTGGATCTGTGTTAGATCTGGCGGGTAATGGTGTGTGGGCTTTGAGGGAGAATAAGAAAAAAAAAGGAACTCTTTTTTTTTTTAAATATGAAATTTAAGGATCTTTATTTTTATTTGTTGCTGAAATATTTATACTGGTTCCATTCGAAAGTATTTCCCTCTCATAGGATTTTTGAATGTCAGAATATTCTTTATTATAATAAAGTATTAAAAGGCCAGGGAGGGCCAGGGAAAGCATACTTTCTCAGTTAAGATGCATCTGTGCTTGTTATATGCTAGCAATACAGTCTCAGGCTTTTCTTAACCAATTAATAACATTTATGAAAACAGGTATGATGTCATTTATATATGCAAGTTTTATGTCAGGCTTTTATATATGGGAATCTAAAAACTTTCAAAGATAACATTTGAGAGCGTTATCCACTTTACTTAAAAATAATTATTCACTTTTAAAAACAAGAACTTAATATGAAACTTTTAAAATCTCTTTCCTGGTACATACATAAAAAAATGAAAACACTTTTATTTGCTTATAACTTTTTAGAAGCACATGTGTTTTGCAAAGCATGGGACAGTTGAAGCAATGTTGACTACATTTTAGGAGACACACATATTTGGTTTATCTAATTCTCCTTAATGTCAGGAGTTCACAACCTAAATTTTTTGAAACTCCTTCTACTTTCCTGATTTATATAACTAATTTAAAGAAAACTGAAGTGGATTGTCTAGATGGGCAGTCTGTGGTCTACAAATTAACTAGTAAATTTGCCTCTCAAAAATTTATGCTAAATATAATACAATTAATATAACTAATATAACATAATATGGTTTTATAAATCAAATCAAAATTCAGAACTAGCCTCAAATTCACAGGTGATTTATGTATTTCTGAAGACTTCGGAATAGATCCTAATTATTCTTGAGTAGCATGCCTAGCCCTTTGAGGTTACACTTGGGTTTGGAAGTGGGTGTGTTTCACCTTTAATAGGCTGTTTCTGGCTGTGATTCAGGCTTGACTGGATTTTATTTTCCAGTAAAATTATATTTCATGTTTTCTTTTACTCTACCCTTGTGATGTAGTGGAAAGAGTACTGGATTGGAGGAAAGAAGGCTTTATGTTCTAGACTCAGTTTGTGACTAACTAGTCGTGTGACCCTGGGTGAGTCACTGAATCCTTATGCACTATTTCCTTCTTTGGAAAATTATATATAGAGAAGTATACAACGGCCCACATCTCTTCAAAATTGCAAATTTTAAGGCCAAGTCAGTTTTCTATAAAATCTTAAACGTTTAGATCTGTGACTTAAAGATTCCTTAGGCAACTTTAAGACAAAAGCCTTCTATTTTAGACTTAGTGATGCTGGTGTCCAAAGAGATATTTGATGCACAAGTTCTTAAATCATATTTCCCTCTAATGGCTGAGAATCCATAAATTGTAAACAACTGTCACAATAGCCTCAAATCTTCAATAATTATATTCTTGGAGCTTATCTTATATGAGAAAGCTCATTGTTTGAAAATAACTTTGTTTCAAAGAATCATGCTGTTAAGGGGCTGCTTATGAATGATGATAAAGGGAAGTAGGCACAATGAGAAATGAAAGAATGCTGGTGAAAATATGGCAAGCTTCAAGTCTGTTTCCTCAGTTTCTTGGCATGGAGCAGTGATGCCTGTTTTGTTCACAGTCAGATGTTCAAATCAGAATTTTGGATGCAGAAACTAATTTTAGTAGGTGGGGTGCAAATTTCTTATGAGTCCATGAATAGACTTTAATCCCAGCTGTTTCATTACAATTATAAAAATAAAATTGGCTGTGAATCATTCAAACTCTATTTAATGGATGTGAATAATTCACTTTCATCCCACTGAATCTTAAAACTATAAACCTATCGAGATTCTTTATGTTCCTTCAGAGTTCATATCTCATTATTCATATGTGAAGTATTTGTAGCATGGGTGGTCATGCTGAAAATGATCATATTTCCACACAGCTCCTGTGGATTTCAAAGGAGGTGGCCTCTAGGCTAAGGCTGGGGATGAAATGGATGGAGAAAGAAATTGGGAAGAATCTACATAAAGAGAAAAGGATGTCAAAGTAGCATTTCTTGGCATTTTCTTTCTCATTAAAATATATATGTTTGTTGTAGACATTTTAGAAAGTATAAATAAGCAAAAAGAAGAAAATGACAACTCAGCACTTTAATGTATCCTTTTCTAGTTTCTCTCTTTCTCTCTCTCTCACACACACACACACTCACACACACACACACACACACAAACACAAATATAGATTTGTATGTTTATGATTAAATAGCCTTCAGTTTCACTTTATGACAAATTGTAAACATTTTCTCATAATAGTGTATATTCTGCATTATCACATTCATTGACTTCAGCAAGACGAGCAAACATTTCTAATACATTTTAACTTGGTAAATGAATGATGTCTTGCAATACAAGTAGTTTGTTTCCAGAACAAATTATGCTCGCAAACCAAGGTATTACTGTATTTCATTGTACATTTTAATAGTTGTACTAGAAAAGATAGGTTATTGATTCCTTGTTGTTGGACATTTAAGCTATTTCAGATGTTTGCTATTTAAATAGTGCGGCATTGAATGTCCTTGTATAATAGCTGAATAATTGTATCATGCTTGCAATTTTAAGTTGTTAGAATTGGTTTCCCTATAATTGAGTTTCTGTATGGGATTACACAGTAGTGGAGTTGATTGGCAAGTACAGGTCACTTTACCAGGCTATGTGCATATACTCTTGCAAAACAGGAAAACAGTGTCATTTCTGTGCTTTCATTAGTTAGAATTGCCTCACAGTGGTAGCTAAGAAATAGAAACCCTAACATTTTCTTTAAACATTATTATAGGGGAAAAAGGTAATATGATGATTTGAATAAGGTGAATTTCTGAAGCACCAACAAAGAATCACTCAGGTATCTATTTAACTTTCACTGTCATGGTGACTAAGGAATCTTTTAACTATAAAAGTGAAATAGCTATTTAAATAATATAATGCATTGGAATGAGTCTTAAAGGTAAATATATATTTAATATATAAAGGGATTTAGCCATCTCCAAAAAGATTCTTAAAGTTAATATGTTTTGGTAATCACTTAAAGTTGATGCCAACAACTACTCTGTGAAGCATTTGGCACACAAATTCTATTTTAAAATATTTGAATTTGCTCAAGGTCATTTGCATAGATGATTGTAAGGTAAGAATGAAAATCAGACGTTAAAAACAAGTAGAAAACCATCCTAAATCCATTTTCTTTTTTTTTTCCCTAAGCATCTTACTGCTATATGCAAAGTTCTACAGACTAGTTGTAATTAACAGTTTATGAAATTTCAACAGAATACCCTTTTGTTTGGGGGGAGGGGTTGAATGCATATTTGGTTGTGTTTAAATTTAAATACGTTAATACTCATCTGAGTTCAGGATTTATTTTCAAAGAACCCAACATGCACAAAGCCAAACTAATCTAGATTCAGACTTAAATCCAAAGTAAAATATGACTTTGTAGAAACATCCCCTGATAGACTTGGTTTCTAACTTTTCATGTTGTACGATAAATAATTTAGCACCTAGTTTGTTTCAGGAACCATGAAAGCCCTATAAAGGGTATGGGTATGAGTAAATCAAGGTTCTTGCCATCAGCTAATACAGCGTCATCACGCATAGGTGTTCAGCCAGGTAGACAGACAGCTATAAGACAAAAAAGACTTCCATAAAACGGATAAGGAGCGAGGAGAGGTCTATGGGTGTTTATAGAAGAAGAGATCACATTCAGCTTAGTGACTGAAGACAGTTGTCATTAAGGGTTTTCTGAGTTGTTTTTTTTTTAAAAAGACTAGGCTTTCAGCAGGTGAATATGACTGCCTGGAGGGCAAGCTATGCAGAGAGGACCATGTGAGATTAACTTCCGGCATTTTTAGGATATAGGAATATTGGGTTGTTGGAAAAGTCATGATGTATTTTTTCTATGTTTTTCGTTGCAAAAATGCGTCCTGACTTTTCCGACAACCCAATAGAAAACCTTGATCAAAAGGTATGTGCAGTGTAGTTTGGGGAGCTAAGACTTGACATAAAGGTTAGGATAGTTTCCTTAAATGAGTACTGGAAAATTTTTATTTCAGAAGGACCTAGGGAACCATCACAGGATTTAGAGCCAAGGAAAAGTTGCTGAAACCTTTAATAAGGTTACTATTTCATTTTACATAGAATGGCTTGGATGGAGGTAGGTAGGTGGACAGATCTGGGATGAGGGGGAGTAATTAGTACGTTAATCCCTTAATTTATGAATGATAAAGTCTACACTAGAATTGTGAAAATGAGAAATGATTTCTGTAGATATGCTAAGTGGAGAATCTTCAAGAGTTAGCAAAGTTTGCATGTGTGAGTGACCATGAGGACGGAGGTTATGATGAATGAGGTTTTGAGTTTGGATGACTGGAGCTGTTATTAGGAGACTAATAACAGCTAACATTTGATAATCACTAATGGTGGACCAGGCTCTGTTCTCTATTTGTAGTAACTCATTTAATCTTTACAACAACCCCATGATATCTTTAACTCCATTTTACAGAGGAAGTAGAGCCTCAGAGATGTTAAGTCACTTGCCTAAAGTCACCCAGCTAGTAAGTTGCTGGGTGAAGCTAGGTCCATGTAGTCTGCTTCAAAGGCCACATTCTTTACTGTATTGCTTTTTTGATGAATGGTAGGCCATTAGCAGAACTCTGTAGAGTGAGCTGTTTTGTGAGTGTAAAATAAGGAAGCTAGTCTTATATCTACCAGGTGTGCAAGGCATTCAGATGAAAATACCTAATGGAGTGGCAAAAGGCATCTCCCATAGGGAACAGAGGAGTTGGAATGACTTTTAAGTTAATTGACAGTCATTTAATAATTGACTCTCTATTGAAGGTCTAGTTTGTGTAAAATATTCTGGGAGCAATATCAACATGGACAAGCTATGGACACCGATTCGTTTAAGTCATTTGCAAGCCAGAAGGGGAGCTAATGTTTTAGAAAAACGATTATAGTAGAAGAAAAGAAGTGTCAAGTGCCATGGAGTGAAACAAACAAAAAGCAGTATTTTATTTTATTTACGTTATTTTTAGAGGAGATGACCCTTTCTTTATTCAGCCAGTTAGGTAGGCTTCCTGAAAGAGGTTACTTATTAGTTGGTACTTGAAAAATGTTGGGGTTTGATAAATGGGGATGGATGAGGCGGGAAATGACTGGGGTGCGAGAACAAACAAAACAGAACTTGGGTGTTTGGGAAGCTGGAGCAACTGTCAATGTACTAAAGTCTAAAGAGATTCCAAGAAGAACATGAGCTTTGTTACTCCAGTTTAAAAAAAAAAATAGTATAGCCCCCCTCTTGAGTGAAACTTAACTATTTTGACATTTAAGAGATCAAATTTTAAGATCCTTTGTGTATGAGAAAATCTTTTAATTGATAGGATTCAGAAATTCAAAGAAACATGCATGCTTGAAGGGTCTTATTATTTATACGCTAAACCCAAAGGAAAGAGTAGGTTTTAGAGTTGGATATTAAATCAAAGCCTGAAATAAGAATTTAATAATTTTTTAATTAGTGTGAATAAGCTATGGAAAGTTATTTTAACATACAAATATGCGTTATATAAATATATGTATAGTACATATATGTAAATGACTCTTTTATTCAAGTATAAATTTAGAGTAATTCTATGTAGGGCCGTTACATAATACAATCAAACAAAATATAAATGAAAAATATTCTTGAGTGCCCATTTAAAAATGTATGCCTTATGTATTATACTAATTTGATTGCTTCATTAGATGTAAGAATTATTGCAGTTTTATGTATTGGTGTTCTGATTTATTCACTAATCATTTCTCTTAGGTTTAACCCATTGGCTCATTTTCATGTCCAATTTAATGTCTTATTTTTTCATTGAGAAGAAAGAGACATCCTTGCCTGCGATATGTCACCTGTTGTTTAATGGCTAAAACTGTTACATATCTTAATACTGCATTACATTAAGTCATTTTAAAAGCATTGCTTTCCCTTTTGTTTAAAATTCCTACAGTCCCTGGGATATGGGTAGGGGGTTAATGGAAGTCTTGATTAAAATCTTCTAAGCTTCAAGGCTTTCAGTTCTTGTAAACAATTTGGATCTGAGAGATAGGTTTATGTCTTTTTACTAGTCTATTTACTGATTTAAAGTTAAGAAAAATCATGTTTTGTTCTTTGGTTTTGTTGTAGTAAGTACAAATTAAAATGCATTTAAAAAAAAATTAACCACACACCATTGTGTGATGATCACAGAATTTATGACAGTTCTTTCAAAAATTCTGTGAAGACGCAGCACGATCATTTAAAAGTAATAGAGCTGTCTTCCATTACTGATTTTCCATTATTTGAAATAAGCTTTTTACATTTTATATGTAGACTACTTTTAAGTGGTTCTTTCCAAATTTGCAGGAGACCATGAACTCTGATCATGACATAATCAATCTCACTTGATTCATAATAGCTAACCAAACTATAGGTGGATAAAAGCTCTGAAATAGGTAAC
This sequence comes from Hipposideros armiger, assembly GCF_001890085.2. Lineage (NCBI taxonomy): Eukaryota > Metazoa > Chordata > Mammalia > Chiroptera > Hipposideridae > Hipposideros > Hipposideros armiger. The sequence goes on from NW_017731415.1 coordinate 4,158,472, forward strand.
TTTTGAGGTTTATATTGGGACTGATGAGCTTGGATTCATTAGTTATCCATCTTTGGCCAGCCCGAACTGGACCTACCTTTCTAAGACTCGACATACTGACTGAACAATACTCAGGTTCAGTTAAAAGTCTTAGTTCTGTTTTTAATGAACCAGATGAGTTTCAAACATGGCAGTTTAGACTCCATGGGATTGAGTTGGCACCCCTGTAGTTTCCAGTCCTTATTTTAATGTATGGATCTCACTGCAATGTTGGGATTTTGTGGTTTTCCTCAGGCCTACAATTGAGATAATTGAGATCTATTGAGGT
>NW_017731415.1:4158818-4175612 GCF_001890085.2 Hipposideros armiger
TGTGTGTGTGTGTGTGTGTGTGTGTGTGTGTGTGTGGTGTTCCTCTAAAAGCAAAGGGTGTTTATAGAAGTTTAGGATACAATTGAGCAAAGATAGAAAAGATCCAGCAAACACCAGATCTTATCATTTATCCATTTGAGAATTTTTCTCCTTAAAAGATTGTGAGCTCCTGAGAGAGAAAGACTGTGCCATTTTTATATTTCTATTTTTCATCTGTCCTGCCATACTGTGAATCTTTTGGGAGGTCTACAATCAGTATATGTTTCAGTGAATAGAATTCTTGAAAGTATATGCACTTTTTTAAAATGTGGAAAACTACATTTGAACTTCTATGAGACTACAGTGTTGCTTGTATAATTTTTCTACTATTATGTTTATAATTACAAACTGATTAATATTCAAATACTCATTTTAGGACTGAAAAATTAGGTAAGTTACTCCTTACATGCAATTTCTTTTCAATAACCACTCGAGTATGGTATTATTTGGTGAGTTGCTTACTCTGGAAAAAAATCAATTATACCAAGTTTGGGTTCACAGAAAAATAAAAAATATATATTTGAGGTTTACTGGACCATTTTTACATTTGAATATTTTCTGAGTTATCTGGTGAAGCAGAGATTTCTCAGGGTTGACAGAATTTTTTAATACAGGAATCTAGAGAAGCAATCTGCCAATGTGTTTCTAGGCTTAAAAGAGCTCCAGTAAAACATAAAAGATTTATCTTACTTTTTAAAATCAAGACTCCAAAATTCATTTTTTTGATGTACATTCTTTTATAAAAAGTATAACTTTGGTTTTCATTTTGGTTGGAGTAATCAGTCCTCGGCACAGCTAAGTCGATCATTTATAGAGCATGATGCTGAACAGTGTTGAATCTCAAATTGGGAAGAAAGTTTCACCCTCTTTTCTGCTCTCTCCTGAAGAAGGGAAACCTTTTAGAACATTGAGAACTGAGCTCAAGATAAGACGAAATGTGCAGTGGAACTGTTTATCCTAATAATTTTATGATCAAGTCAGGAAATCCAAGGCTTGCAGCCTAGAAAGTGTGATATGAAAAAGAGAAAGATATTTGTAGATATTATTCCTTGAACTTCAGCATCCGACTTATAGAAACAAACCCAAAAAGGAGAGTTTGAAAGCTTTTGTGTACTCAGGAATGCGTACATTGTTTGTTCTACAGAGCCAACCTCATCATCTTAATCTCCTTGCCTAGAAGAGATGAATAAAAGTAGGGGTTGTATCTGTGGACTTGAAATCTATAAAGTCCGGGAGCTTTGTTCTTCCAACGGAGTTCACGTTTGTTTTCTTGACCCTTGAGGAAAATAGTGGAGGGAGAGGAGAAAGAACCTGTACAGATGTATGCGAAAGAAACCTGGTGAATTATTCTGCTCTTCTTAGTCTTGATGTTGAATTGTGCCTCCACTCTGCAGTATCCCTTTGGTACCAGATTCATTGCCTTTCAGGGATTGGCATTCATGCAGAGAGCAGGGATTCATGAAGAAATAATCAAAGTCAGGAAAGCCTTTTGCTGTAGTCTTGTTTTATACAGTCACTTATTTTTGTCTGGGTGGTTTATGGAAGCATAACTCCTTCAATCACCTAAACGTGATGTAGTAAAAGGAATTTACAGGAAATGAAACTCCACTTTGTTACTTTTTTTGCATCCAAAGGCCCATCTGATTAGCTCTAAAATATTTGTTCATCTTTTTATTCCGTATTTGAACTATGCCTATGGAAGACATATGGATTTAAATAGTACTTGGCTTGCCATCTGCTGATAAGGGAAAGTGCGATGCTAAATCAAAGTGGCAGGAAAGTCTATTTCAGTAGAAGCTATTTTGATCTGAAATACTGTAGCAATATTACACAATCTTACACAAATAGTATTTTAATTGGGATTATATTGATGTGTGTTAGTAAAAGCAGCGTACTTTCTGGTATCGGTTAACTTATGAGTATACAAGTATAATCATTAAACTTATATCAGTTTAGAGATGTCGTGTTGTATGAATTTTTTATTCCATTAATTACAGACTTTTTTTTTCTAAAATAGTCATTTGAGGGAAAAACTTTCTGATGCCTGTTTTTAGAGCAATGGTACATTTTCTATTTCATGCCAGACATTAGAACATAAAACAGCAACTTTTTAGATAAATAAACTAGAAATAAAAAGCAATTTAATATTTTTATTATGTTACATTTGAAAATCTGATTTAACTTTGGAGAGGTTAGGAAGAACACAAAGAATATCTATTTTCATGAATGATAAAATGCTGATATATAATGCCAGAAAGTATATAATTATGCCATATGTACATTTCAGGCTAAAATTTTAAGAATGTAGAATAACCCAGGTATTAAGAATGATATAAAATATAGTATAACTGAATCATATATATATATGTGTGTGTGTGTGTGTGTGTGTGTGTGTATACATTTTATATGTACATATAACTTTGATTAACATTTACACCAGGCTTCTTTTTCTAATTCATTGGTCATTCTTTCATAAAACATGTGTTTGGCGCACATCACTTTTGGTTGGGATAATAAAAGGATCAGTGACACTGGGTTTCTGCCTTCTGGGAGGAAGTAAGGAAAGGGTACTCCTAGGGGTCCAGAATTATGTCAGTGACCTTCACTGGCACCATCCATGTCAATTAATCCTCTGAACACCACTGTGATGCTGAACGTTTGCACTCCGTTTTAGTGAATGCACTCAGGCATAGAGAAGTTGAGAAGTTGCCCCCAGATAACACAGCTCGTGTAAGTTTAAAGATTAAGTAACAAGTGCCCATTGTTCATTGGGCTGTGTGCTAAGCACTCAGAGTTACAAGAGGAGTAAGACAAAGTCCTTGCCCTTAAACAGAGTCTATGAGGTGACTGAAACACAACGGCACGGTTTTTAATGCAAAGCAGACAGCACAGTGACAGAGAAGCAGTGCTGGGTGCAGGCAGCTATCAGTATCTTGGCCTGAGAGGACCACAAAGGCTTAACTGGAGGAGATGATGCCTGGGATGCATTTGGTTTGATGAATAAAGATGGAATGAGAGGTCCAGGCCAAGAAACCACACAGCATGTGCAAAGTACTGGAGCCGTGAACCAGTGTGCAAATAGTTTATCAAGCATAATACCGTGCAATCCAGTAGTAACTAGCCACGTGTGATTATTGAACACTTGAAATGCAGCTAGTCTGAAGTGGTGAAGTGTGCCGTAGGTATAAAATACACACTTGGGTTTCTAAGACTTGGTATGAAAAAAATCATTACGTTAAACTATCACATTAACAATGTTATATTAATGACATTTTAAAATGACAATATTTTGGATATATTGGGTTAAATTAGATATACTTAATTTTACTTAGATTCAGTGAATTTAACAAATTAGAGATGGTTTGGTGTTTTGGAAACTTTCAAGTTTCCACATACGATTGCTTATTTTCATATGGTCTTGTTGGCACGTTTGAGTTATTGAAATGACAGATTTTTCATGCATTGGCCTCATTAAAGAAATAAACCTCATCGGTTTATTTCCATGGGAAACTAGAGAGGTCCTGAAATAATACACGTAATCCATCATTTCTTAGAACTAGTTTTTTGTTTTATTTTTAACTTGGAAACTTTACATGCATTCAATTTTCTTCAGGTAGGTTTACGATGTTGAAAATATTTAAGACTACCAGTTTTTTAGTCTGAAATAATTGCTGTTTTGAACTTAGGCATTTTCTAAACTTCTTTTTGCATAGGTATAGTTTTTCAAGATACGGAACCTCAGAAATTTGTTACAATACCTATAGTGTGTTGTGTGGTATACAGCCCCACCCCCCCCATCATTATGGAAATGTACTATATCAGTTCTCTTCACTAAGTGTTCTTGAGGACCTGATGGAGAAATCGAGAACAGCCTGTCACCCCAGGCTCTTGCAGTGTGTGGGCAAAACACAGGTCAGTGCTTCAGATCCCATTGAGAGGCTGCTCTTCTTAGATTCATGAGGCTACTTGGTAGCGAGTGAAACTAATTCAGTTGACTTTGTTGGGTTCTACAACCAGGTCTGAGCCTTAGACGTGGAAAGATTTTCTCCAAATCAGGTATTATATTTATTTTTGTAATGTTGACTCTTAGAAAGGCTACTGTTAGGTACAGAAGCACACTATCTTTATTGATGTATTACAGACCACCCCCAAATTATCGACAAGTTAGTCATGCCCTTTTTTGTACATCAGAGGTGAGCACTCTCCTGTCTCCTTGAATGAGAGAAAAACCCAGGTTGCCGTGTAAATATTTTAATGCTGGCTATGGCCTATGGTACAGTCTCAGTAAATGCTTTCCCCATTCTTCCCTCTTTCTTTCCATTTCCCATTCTTCCTTTCACTGCCTTTCCCTTTATCTATGTCATTGAGTAATTCTATCACTACCCAGAAGCTCCCTTTGCAAAGGGAATGCTGTAAAACTCTATATGATATGAGAGGAATTAAACGATAGTCTCTTAGAACTAGAAGGCCATGGTATCCAACTTTCTAATTCCTGCTACATCGTGAATGCTGAAAGGAATTACTCGACTCTTCTCCAGGAAGTACAGGGAAACGTGACATGTGGATTGGACCCAGGAATGGAACCAAGCATGACAGGAGAAGACCACATTGGTAGTTAGAGGTGCCTGGTATGGCCTCTCCTCTTCTGTCTGTGATACTTAGGTGTAACCTGGTGGGCGGGACCTTTTTTAGCAAGGCTACTGGCTTCAGGTATTTGGAAAGCTTTGTTACCAAGCCATTTAGAACTTTTAAGTCACCGTACTAGTGTTTATTTGAAATTCTATTTCTTGTATTTGCCATGAATATGTTTCTTAAAAGAGGAAGTTTTGATCTTGGTATAGAGAGGAGGTATAGTGTTTTTTGTTTGTTTGTTTTAAATACTCTTAACTGGGCAAATTGTTTTCATTCTGCCACTGTTACAGATAGTGTTGTCAAAGATACCTTTTTCTTAAGTTTTATTAAAATTACAGGGGTGACATTGATTAATAAAATTATATGTCTCAAGTGTACGGTTCTATAGTACATCGCCTGTATGTTGCATTGTATATCTTGTGTACAGACTCTTCTAGGCTCCATTCCTAGAAGTGGAATTTCTGTGTCAAAGGTCATGAACCTGAAAATGTGGACAGGTAATGCCAGATTACTCTCCTATTTCTAATATTAGAATATGATTTGAAAAACATAATTGTGTCTGTGCAGAATTTTGTTAAATCAGAATGGCTATGAAGGTAGAAATGAAGAATCAACATGTGGAAAAAATATGTCTGTAACTCAGAACTCTTGTATGAAGTTCTTCTCTATCGTGTTGATGTGTTATTCCCTTGATGGCATTTAATGGAGTCACTTACTTTCATCACATGGTGAATCTTTTATCCCTCTATCTCTCTGTCTTTGGAATAATTTATGTCTTAGATATGCCTGAAGTATACGACTTGACAGTGTTAACTAGCCTTTCCTTTCAATGGTGCAAACTGCTACAGTTGTTAAGAAATAGTTAGGAAAAAAAAAACGTAAATTTTCTCAGAGGAGTAAAATGCGCAGGGTGATTTAGGATAAAAAGCAGAGACAGATGCAGCAAACATACTACATTAAAGGGGTGATTATTATACTTACCTCATCAGATGCTGAAGGAGTGGAATTGTCTTACTCAGTTTTTCCACCATTTTCTATCTTATTTTCGTAGAACAGTTTGGTGAAGTTATAGCTACTAATTCATTTTGAACTACTTACCTATTAAAAAAATTGATTTCTAATTAAACCTGGGCAAACTGAAAGTGTATGATTAGCTCAGATTTTATTGTAACGTCTATAGGTATCTAAACATTCATCTAATCAGAGGTTCCCACTGCCATTACTAGGGAAGAGTCACTGAGTATTTTGAAGGGAGAGTGGCAAAAGTGATGACATTCTGTTTCTTCTCACTGTTTTCTGATTTCTGGAGTACTGCCATCCTCCACATTTCCTCTGATCTTAAGACTGCCAGCTGGCGATTTAAAAAAAAAAAAAAGAAGAAAGAAAAAAAAATTGAAAACAACAACAAAAAAACAAATCATGGCTTAGGGAACCTGGGCACAGCCCCTCCCTTAGTGCCACATAGCCTGGAGCTCATGGGCCGGGTCCTTTCTGCTGTTTGATGCTTGGGAGACCTGGATAATCGTCATTTTCTGTTCTGCCAGCTGGTCTTGAGCAATAGATCAACTCTTGTCTTTACTCCAAGCTTGGGGGAGCTGGACTGCAACTTCTTTCCATAATTCTGACCACCCTGCTTTTGGGCAATCTTTTCAGTGACTTTGTATTGTTTTACAAAGCCATCCTGTCCATAGATTGGTGACATGCAGCTTTTCTGATCATTTATTAAAACCTTAAAGGGCTTATATCACATGTAGACAGGAAGTCTCTCTCTCTCTCTCTCTGTCTCTCTCTCTCTGTCTCTCTCTCTCTGTCTCTCTCTCTCTCTCACACACACACACACACACACACACACACACACACACACTGGTGCCCATGGTGGTATAGCTAGGTACGTATGCCCACAATTCAGTATGTATAGTTTATTTTAAAATAGAATTTGGCTACGCTCTTGCAAATGTATGTGTCATAGCATAGGCATAACCAACATGAAAACAACATCACAAGATTAAATAGACAGTGTTGTTCGTAGGTAAACTTAGAAATTCCTTCCCCTTGAAATTTCAAGTAATGTCTTTGGTTCCTTTAATTTAGTGTCATAAAAAATGTTGCCCTTTGGTGAAATCAGAAATATGGAGCATAATGCTTCTCATTTCTTGGTGCTGTTATTTTTACTGCACCAAATAGATATTTTAGATGGCATTGTGAATTACTTCAATTGTAAGTGTAGTCTGTAAACCTATGATTAAATTATATTGCTTTTTTTGCTCATTGGATCATTTTCTCAGCCAGTGCACCTTGAAAAGACAACTTCTACAAGTTTCCACTCAATAACAGAAGCCAAGATAATTGGGCAGAATTTTTTTCTTTTCGTTTTGATTTAAAACTTGGTTGCTTTGTCGTACTTTGGCGAGTTCACTAATATATGCATGAAAGCAGTCTCATGAAATGGAAAATAAAATCAAGACAGGAAGCTCCAGTATGTTTTGTAATAAAGAAAACAAAAAAAGCATTGTCATTTTTTCCAATGTAATTAAATAAAAAGAGACCACTAATACTCCATTTATCTAATTAGTGCCTCTGCCACATGAGCCATCCCTCTTCTTCATCTACTGCTTTTGACAGGTGTAGATGCCGTCAGACTTGACCAACAGAATACCTGCGGAGCTGGGATTTTGCAAATAGTCTTTGAGTCTTCTTGTGGGCTAGCCTTGCAAAAAGATGGGGTTGGAGAGCCACTGGTGAGAGAGCTTTCTGAACTTAAAAAACGAAAGCACCTGTGGCTGTCAGCACTCTTGCAGCACACAGTTCGCACTGCCATGCGTCATTTAACTATGGCCTCCCTGTCAGCAGGAGTCTTTGTTTCACACTTGAGGTTTGTCATGGCAGAAGCCAGGATGAAGGCCCAAAGTCTCTAACTTGAATTTCAACAGTGAAGGATGATGAGGATCTCTTTAAAATGCCAAGCCAGTTTAGGAGTTCCGTGTGTGCCCAGTGGCTCCTTATACCCATGTGGCAGTAACATGTTAAAACAAACGTGCCATGGGTGTGGACAGAGAAATACTCTTCCTCCAAAGAGCAGAACTATTTAAGCAATTAGATAGTGTCTTGTGACCCCTGGCTGTAGCTAAACATGGTCCAAGTCAGCTGCAGGAATGGACAGAAATCTTGGGGTACCAACATGGTGAGGGGGTTGGTTGAATTCAGCAGTTTGGCACCCAAAACTGGAAAGGAATAATTGATGGACCATACGGTATGTGTAATGGGCACTCTCAGCTGTTTAAACATACATCAGTTATTTTCAAGCTTTCCAAAGCCATCTGTCACCATATTGTCCAGTAACATGAAATAAATTGTCATTTCTTTCTGTATAAACTGATTCAGTCCTAATTGATTTTTGCTTCAAACTTTTGCGTAAATAGACTTGTGCAATCAGGCTCTATTGTTTGTTTTTGCTGTTGTTTCACTTACCGATAATTTATTGTACAATTTTTGCTTATTTGACAAAGAATAAAACAAACAAACAGGTATAGCCTGAGGCATACATCATAACAAATAAACTGTTAGGAACACTTAATACAGGATTAAAAAATACCTTGTGAAAACTAGAGCGTATCTTCTTTTCCAATGTATAGGTAGCCAGGTCCTCAAATAGTGTTTCAAGTTCAATGTTATTTCCTTTTAGTGTTGATGAGATGCTGTAGGAACTGAACTCTTGTTTATATATTAGCCTATGGCAAAAATAGTTTCATTATACATCGTTTTGCTTAAGTCGCAGAACCTATGGAGGACATTAAGTGAAGACTTACTGTCGCTGAGTCGAGAAAAGCATAGCATGTCTTTATTGCAAATTCAAATAACATCCCTTCTAGTATCTTATTTAATCACGGATATTTTTCTCTCTCTTCTTCACAGTGTAAAGTGTAATTTAACATGAATTCCTGGGCCTTTCGGCAATGTTGTCAGGCCCAGTTCATCAGTGGTGGTGAGAGGAGTGAGATTTGAGTGCTGCCCTCAGCAGGACCTGAACAATGTTTAGGATGCTTCCAGTTCTCTAGAGAATTCAGTGGAGCGTTAGGGGGGATGTAACTGCATAGGAAAGTGCACATGATTTTCCAGAGGTAGTAAAAGCAGATTTTTTCACTTGTTCCCGAGTATGTTTTACCTCGACAATATTAAATAGACCCAAGATTGTATTGGTTTCCCCTAGGAGATATATACTTCAGAAATACTCATCATCATTGCACGAGTTATCATAACACCTAATATCTCAGCTGGAGTTGACGCGTTCTGACAGTTAGGGGACTTATAGTGAATACACTAAACACAGAACCTGTGAATACAAGTGAAAAATAATGTGGTTGGGGCTCACAGAAGATTTAAACTGTTAAAAGTAAACTGGTATGGTCACTTTGGAGTCTTAGATTTTCCATGTAAATTAATGAACAAAGGGTATATCATTCTTTTTAAATTTCTTTGCGTTTTTTTTTTTTTATTCATTCTTTCTCATTTGCCTAAGAGGAAATGAAACAGTACAAAGTTTTCATTTTCCCCTCTTCTAGCTAAACCACCGGTTTAGTGATTAGCAGAGGAGATTTTTATATTTTGTTTTGAGCTCAGTTCCCTGGCTGCAATTCACTCAACCTTGACGTAAATTTGAAGTAAGTACTTTGTAAGGGGTTAGCCTTTTGTGCAGGATGTGTGAGAAATCTTGCCGGACCAGGTTGGTTGCAGAACCAGTGTCAAGTTGCCTTTCCTGAGTGGTGAATAAGAAAGTGCAGACAACAGAAACAGAGGGAGAAAAATCGTCCAAAGCACACTGTCCCTCTCCACTTCCGAAGCGCTTATTATCTAACCTTTAAAGGACTCCCAGTTCTGTTTAGTGATAAGTATTTGTTGGGTGGGTTATATGTGCTTTTTTTGGCTTTCTTATTAGAAATTATCCAAGTCATTGCTAATGGGTACAGTATGTCAGTACAGTAGACAAGAGTTTCATTCACACAGTCCACATTTTGTGTAGTGCTTGTTGAGGCTGGTTGCTTTTCATTTAATCTATTTGATCATGCTATTTGCCTTAGGTGATCAGCAACCTTTAATGTAAATCCTAGTCAATCTAATAAAACTAATGAAAGAGAGAAAATGCACGTACCCACACGTGCACGCGCGCACACACACGCACTGTAGACATTCCTTTACTGTTTATGCCTGTATTGTCCTAGAGGGTAGATAAATTATATATCTCCTCCCCACCTTTGAAACACGACTCCTTTTCTCTTTTAATTTTTTTTTTTTAAGCAAGTACATTCTGTTGTTTGACATAGAAGACTTATAGTTTCTTATCGGTGCACTTGTACTTGGAAACTTGAAAAAAAAATTCAAAATTTTGTTTAGTCCTTAATATAGTCTATTTCCAGTTAGACTGCAAGTTGTTTTAAATAAATCATGTTAACTAAAATCCCACCCCAATTTTTTTCTCCCCTTATGTAAACTGCAGTACTGCGTTGGTTAAGCATTTTTTTTTGGCAGCCGCACTGACCAACTGACTTGAGTTTCAGTTCTTTTTGGAGAAAAAAGAAGAGGGAATAATTTTTGATAAGTCTAGTTACAGATTTGTATTAAGTACCAACACTAACAAAGTGTTTATTTTCAATAAGAAACTTTTTAAAAACAGCGATCAAACTGTATTTTAAAAAATGACAAAAGTAAACATCATTTTTTTTCTTCTTTTTAATCCATCAGAAGAGTCAGAATTAAAAGGAATGTTGAGAGGTTGGAAATACAGGGAGTGGTCTTCCTTTTTCACATAAAATACTTTTAAGTGGCTCTGCTGAGTTAGGATTTTTATTTTTAATATCATTGAGTTACTTAAAAAAAATCATAATGTTAAGAGCATGAATTTTACCTGCCTATAAAAAAGTGCCTTCTCATACTTACCTTCTTAGAGCCCTTTATCCTTTATTACTTTTTTTTTTTTTTTTGGGTCCACAGTGTACAGCCGTGATGTGTTGTCATAGCTTGTTACTCAGAGAACAGTTACAGAAGCACCAAGGAAATTTAAATCTTTTTTTGTAATTAAGTTTTAAAAAACACTTTCGGATTTGTTGATCCAGAGGCTGCACGTGATGAAGGCACTTGGCTTCCTTTTCCTTGGCAGGATGGGTGTCAGGTTGGTAACCCCCAACGAGTTTGTTTTTACTAGCAATTAAAGACTTTGCTTTTTAGGCGAGCGAGTGTATTTTTCAGCACTGCAGTACATGCTGGTAGTATTGTTAATGGGACCAGACCAGGTTAGGTACTTCTTGTTTTCTTGCCAGCGTTAGTAGCTGTGTGTGATTCGAGCCAGTAACTTAAAGATACATATTGTGTGTGTGTGAAACGATCTTTAGACATTATTCACGGCAGCTCTTTCCGCTTAGCGTGTTCCATTAAATTCATTCTATTCTAAAGGTCACGGGGGTAAAATTCTGTTTCCATTGCTTAATTTGTATTTGTTTTTGTTTTTCACATATGCCCTTCAAATTGCACCCCTTTTTGCTACTGAAGTTCTGTCACAATTGAGGGAACAAATAAAAACAAGATTAAGGAAGTTGGGAGAGCAAAATACCACTTTTCTTCTGCTACAGCTGATAGAGAAGAATGTGACTTGTCCTGTATTCAGATAGGCCTCCCCAAATTGAACCATGTGGCCTTTTGGAAGTAATAGTGCCGTGTGTGTGTGTGTGTGTGTGTGCGCGCGCGCGCACGCGTGTGTGTGTGTACGTACGTGTACATACACATGCATGCACGTGTGCTCACGTGTTCACACGTGCAACTGGACATTAACAACTGTGTATACAAATGGCCAAGTGCAGCCCTTGCCACCATGGTGTTTTTACTCTACTCGGGAAGATACACCATGCATACAAATGGCCAGAATACGGGTTAATATTTGGTAAGTGTCAAAAGCCAGGAATAGCATTTCAGAAGTAGGTGTAACATTCACACTTACCCCACTTTGCACCGCTGAAGTTATGTTTATAAAGTGTTTTGAAACATTCAGATAGAAAGGATTGTGGTAGTCCAAAGGAATCGTAGCTCTAATCCATAATGAATGTTACTTCTGTCTTTACAAAAATAAAACTTGAGACTTTTGTACCTTGAGTTTTAGCAAGTATGTTAGAGGTAATGAGGGAAGAGAATGTTAATGTTAAAATGGTAAGTAGAGTTTGATCCTTTTTTTTTTTAACCTCCTAAAACAAACTTTCTGCATTGAAGTTGACTTTTTTTTTCTTGGTGTTACCAGCTCAGCAAGGAAGTTTTTTGTTTTTTGTTTTTCCTAAAGTGATGGTTCTTCATGTTTCAACAGTCAAAAGGGGAGTAAAAATTGTAATTTATTTCCTCAGCCTGCTGCCTGCCCGGTAGCATTGTAAAAACATAAATATGCATATCACTGCAAGGCATTTGTCTGGTCTCCTTTCTGAAAGGCCCCAAAGTTTTGCCTACAGTTGATAAAGGTAAACTTTATAACCTAACGGGCAGTTTGCACCAGCGTACAAATTATTTTACCCACTCACAGTCGTCAGCGTTTCTTTTAACTTTACTCCCAGTGCAAGTAATTTTGCATTTGGGACTTCCCTAAAATGGATTCAGCACCAATTCCCTGGAATGTTCAAAATAGTTCAAGGCACAAAGTAACCTAGATATTTAAACGGCCTCTTTACACCTTAGCAACGTGGTTGTTATGATTTTATGAAAACAGTCTTTGTTTCTTTTCTCTGCTAACTTCTAGCTTTAGTCAGCAAAGATTCCTCTGCCTCATTAATGTTGTGAGGACTCTAAATACAATTTTTTTTTCGTGGATTGCTTTTTTGAGTAGGCTTGGTATTGATCACTGATTTCAGTACTTGTATTTTCCTGACACATTTTATAGTTTGGGGAAATAGCCTTTTTGGATTTTGAATGCCCACAGGAACCCTCTATCTTTGGGAAATGATTTGAGCCTTAATGTTGACTTTACTTTTATTGTAGTCCCCCCGAAAAAAAAACAACAACAACAACCCCAAAACCATGAATAGACAGCAAGATGAAAGTGAATGGAGGGGGGTGAGAGTTATCCCTAAATTCTCTTGAAGTATAAGTAACTCATTCTTTTACTTTGGGTATCTCAGTTTCCTAGTGCCTCCCAGGCAGCCAGGATGAAGGTTCAATATTCACACATTTACGATTAGGCATAAAATGGTATATAAGCATAACAGTTTACTAAAGGAATTATATAAAAAGATTAAAAGGCCAACTTATTCATCACTGGCTGTTATTAAAATCAACAATTGGATGATTCAGCTTTATACTAAGGATACACGCGTGGGGGGAAAAGTGCATTTAAAAAGCAACTGCAAGATTTGACAGGAGTTTGAATTTTTCTTTAAAGGTTTGGAAATTTGATGTCAAATTTTATTTTACTTGTGAACTCTGCGTTGCCCTAAAAGTAATGTCCTCATCGGGCCTCAAAGTTGCCTTCATTCACACATTCAATAAGCACATACCTGGCCTGTTAAACTAAGGGCAGGACCTTAGGCTGGGTACGGGCTATTCGGTAGTAAACTACAATAGATGGAAATGGCCCTGCTCATATGGTAGTTGCTTCGTTTTTGTGTATCTGAACATTCAAGGTTAATACACATAAAATATTTGTGGTGTGTGAAACCTAGGAATAAATCAGGATGCGTTCACACCTTCTTAGGGTTCTTATCAGAGCCCTAAAATTGACGCTTTATATGAATTTAGTATTATCCAAGTAATAATGCCATACGAAGATGAATACTTAGATTTAAAATGTTAAAAGCTTGTTTTAGAAGGCCAGTGAGTAACATACTCTCATTTTTCTATCACTATTTCAAGTGCTGCTTGGTAACATATTGCTATGCCGACACCAGCCATGGATGATAATAAATAGGCATTTTTATTCATATTAATAAACCAGATAGAATAAATGGCAGAAAACATCTTCATGCAATTTTAAAATGGATTTTTGTCATTCATAAATATTAATATGTTTTGCAATGCTGAAGAGTTAGCATTAAGGAGTAAAAGCAGGCTTTATCTTGAGGCTTTATGGTGTTTAGTAGATTTTAAAACATGGGTATATTTTAAATAAAGCTCAAACTCCTTTAAGGGCAACTGAAGACCACAGGTATTCTGGCAGGAACGTTATCCTCCAAATGAAATCTTGAGGCAGAGTGTCTTTGTAAAAACAATTGGTTTTAAATTTCACCTAGCTGTCCTTTTTCTTAAAAAAAAAAAGTACCACATTAGCATTCCAAAGATTCTTTATCATTTCTAGTTATAGCTGTTGTTTTATCATTAGCACAGCACTTTCATATGTCTAGCAGGTTTGATTCTAGATAATTTGATAACCCTAAAAGGCACATGCAATTCGTCATAAAACTGTGTTACGGAAATATAATTGTAATTATGGATTTGAAAAATCTTAATTATACAGAACCCCACTGAGTAGATGATGAAAAAAAGCAGTGATTAAGTACAGGCCAATAATGGGAGAATATAAATCCACAAAGTGAATCTTATGCTACCAGGAGTGTTTTCACATACTTAATTGCTAAAATGCTTTGAAGCACTGAGTAATGCTGAGAAGCCCTGAGAAACAATATTCCTTATGCCAAACTTGAACGTTGGGTTCTGTGTAAGATTGGTTCCAGGGTACCTGGGGGCCCAGGCTCTGGCCTTGGGTCTCGGTCTCTCTCTGATGGGAGAGGTGGGGTAGCTCGGTTTAAACATTAACTGACTGTGTCCCCTCCTTATTTGTTTCCTGGTTTCTATTTATTTATAATAATCTAAAAATTCAAGAGCTTTCATTGAAAGCCAATAGGAGGTTTTATCTTTATTTCATCAACTGTTCCCAGTGTTGACAGTAAATGATAGCTATCTCAGAAATTCCAAGTATAAAGAAGTTGACCTTTCATTCATGTTGGTAAGAAGGGCAGAACTGTTCTTTTCTATCTGTTGTGTGAATTGGGTTAGAGTCCCAAGGTTAGATTTTTCTCAAGAAAACATCACCTCTTAATTATACCATAATTACTAAAGTTACATTAGGACTTAGAAGTAGTGCTTTTGTGTGTCTTAGTGACACTGATGAGCAAACACATTTTTAAACATATATTTTTCTTCCGCAACTCTGAGATGGAAGGCAGACAATGGCTATGATGCTTGAAATATATTGTGTTATTGGGATGGGGTATAACAATAGCACTTGCCATTTAAGGGTCATGTTGGCTCATCCTCCATCTAGTGCAGCTTTTCCGTTTTGGGGGAGAGGAAGGGGCAAGTTTCAGTGTGGTCCTTGTTGATCAGCCTGTGAATTTGGGACACATGAGGGTGGGAAATAGGTCCTTAAGTAACCAGTAAACTCTGGCCCTGAACCTGCCCTTTGCATGGGCTCATACATGATTTCACAGGGTCAAAGATGCCAGGGCTGACATAGGCAGCTTGGAGATATATAGGCATACTTAGCATCATAAAAATTAGGAAATGCTAGTAGACATGATTGAATTTCTGGAGACCCTAGACAGAAGATTTCCCCAATTAATTAGGTTACCAGATGTGCTGAATGGATGTTTGTGTGTAAAGGACAAAAAAATATTAGGAATATACATATAACATTAGGATGTGTTTCTTGGCTTGAGAATCATGTGGTCTGTTTTGGAAACAAGAACAGAACCCCATGAATTGGCACAGGAATGACAGTGCCGTCCCTTTTGACAGATATGGTAGCAGCATACCATATGCATATCAAAAGGACACAAAATAAGCAAAGGATATTGATTCTCAACAAAAAGACATTGACATTCAAGACCTGTAAAACTGACACTGGGATTTGGAGCTAGAGTCAGTCCTTCTAACTGTATATGGAGGCATTATAGGAGTGGTAACAGCCGATGTGAATAGGTGATTTATGTGTCAGTCAAAAGCAATTTGGGAATTTAGAATATCATGGTTTTTCAAAGCAACCAGAAAAAAGTATATCCCACAATCAGCCTCAGTATTCAAAAGACAAATTCAGAACTTTTGGGGGGATGTGAGAATTGCCAACATGAATCTTAATACTTAGCAGTTGCCTTTATAGTGGTGGTTTTGTCTTTGAATGGTTAATCTTTTACCATCTATTTTTTTAGGTGAGCACACAGAGTGATTGGAATATTATTGAAATTGCACTTACTCTTTAGAGTTCTGTGATAGGTTTTGCATCGTCTTAACAGATGGTGTTACTGGTGTGCTGCCTGCTGGTTTGCACAGGTGGAAATAGACTGGTCTAAGCTCTGTTCCCCTGACTAGATGCAGTGATACCTGTCCTTCTCCTGTCCCCATCAGCGTCTGCCTCGCATACTCTTGTCTGAACAGAATGAGTGAGCTGCCCGGGTGGGGGTGGGAATGACCCACAAATGTCAAAATAATCCGTTTCATATACCCTATATACTCTTACATTTGGGGCATGTAACCTGGTGATAATGAAATTCTACTTGGTAGTTTACTGAAAGTGAGAAACAGCAAAGTTAGCAGAGAGGGGGGAAAAACAAAACGTAAGTGTATTTTTAACTAAATTGTTAGTGTGGACTCCTCCATTCAGAATAGCCTTACCTGTGGAAATGCAGGGATTTGTTAAGTGCCTGTTGTACTGCGTTTGCCTTTGACAGTTAATAGCTTCTAGGGTTTGGGGGATGAGATTCTCAAAGATATTTTAGGAAGAGATAGGAGGGGATCTGTAACACGAAGTGGAAGAAGAATCGCTCAGTGTTTGAGATAGAACCCTTTATTTTCACCCCTTTGCCCTGTTTCATTCATGCTCATTATCCGACTGGTGTCACTCTCCCTGTTCCTCCCTTTGTCTCTCTCCTCACCTCCCCCTGGGCCTCCTGTCTCCCTCTTCACACTGTCACACCTCTCAAAGGGCCTTCTCCTCTGAACCTGTGCCATCTGGAGCTAAAGCCCCTTATCTCAGTTCCATTGACTTGCCTCCTTTTCTACTCTCTTTGGAAGACTTATCTCCTTTTTTTTTTTTTTTTTTTTTTTGGCCTCCGCTCTGTTCACTCATTTCTGCTTCTATTATTACATTGCTAAATCTCACATTTAACC
>NW_017731415.1:4180161-4188176 GCF_001890085.2 Hipposideros armiger
TATATCTTATAAAACAAGGAGAGACTGCAACTTTTTTTTTTTTTTATCCATCCTGGCTTACAAGGTCAACATTGCCCATCAGATTGTTGCCTCATAGTAGTGACATGAAAAGCGCTGCCAAAAACAAGTGGCTTCCTTGAGTTTACGTAGTAAAGCTCTAATTTACATTTAATACTTTGTGTATCTTAAATCTTACTCTGAAGGGCTGTTTTTAACAAGGTATTATAGTAGGAAGGCTACTTGACTGACATTCCTAATTCTGTTCTTAACTCGCTAGAAAAATTGGGGTGAACAACTCCAGGAGTAGAGTCCTTGTGCTATTAAAAGGGAGAGGAGGTTGAGGATGGGAAATCGCTTTTTTACATCATCTAGGGTTGATAGTCGAGTAAATGGGCTATATACAGAGGGGGCCCCAAAAATGTATACATGTTTTAAGAGAAGAAAAAACGATTCAGATTGTAATACTCAATATATACAGACAACAAAAGATGAATAAAGTCACATTTGACTTCTGCAATTAAAGACTCAAAATGGTTACCATCAGTGTCCAGACACTTCTGATTACGGCGAACTACTGCTTGAGCAACGTTGACCAAAGTGTCCACTTGTATACACTTTTATGGCACCCCCAATATATGAGAACTTTATTTTTTTAACCAGTTTATGTTTTGAAGCTATTACTTTTCCCTAGCAGATTTTGTGGTATTGATGCTATCATCTTATATATTTTCCTAAGATATGTCACATTAGAAAGATAATCAATATTGACTGTTGTGACAATGATATAATACTGAATACGTACTCATTTGCATGAAGAAGATTGACTGTTTGAATTTAAGAGGCTCTGTCCTAAACCTTGAGCATTTTTTTCTTAAAGGTTTCTGATAGTGTGTGTTGGGGTGGGCAGCAGGTATGTTTAATTAGACATTTTCATTTTTAAATGCATTTATTGATTAAAACTAGAAAAAGATCCACTTCCACCTTAACTCATACATTTCAAAGATTTCTCTTTGTGACAGAATGAAATAAACCAATTATATATTCTGCCCAGTATGTCTCTCATCTGTTCCTTTAAAAAATGTTAAAGCGCCATTGAACCAATTTTTATGGTACTATTAATCAGAGTAATCAGTATTAATATACTACTTTACCAGCTCAGTGCCACTTGTCAGTAATATGACAGGGCAAATTTCACATCTTCTTCACAAAGGCTTTCATCTATTGGGGGGGGAAACTAGAGATCAGGATTTTAATTGTTAGCAATCAGAAGCCTATGTGATTAAGACTGGCATTCTGAACAAGGCACGTCAGAGATTATGCTGAGAATGTTTTTCATCCTTTACTAACTCTTACTAATGAATTTGAATAAAGCCTTATTTTTCAGTACCTGAAACTTTAATGATAGACTCACTGGAGAGTAATATGACTGTTAGGAAGATATAAGAGTTTCATGTAAGAGTTAATGGTTTTCAAATGTGGCTCCAACTGGCCTCCTTTCCTCAATGTCTTGCTTTGCAGGTTTCTGAAATGTCCTGCCTGCTTCCTCAGTCCTCCAAATGAGCCTTGTTGATTGGGTTTCTAACATGCATGCTTTTTAACACTTTCTTTAGGTTTAGGGTTATTAGAAGTGTTGTCTGTTAAAATAGAAGTGATCCTTAGAGTAGCCACATGTTACATTTATTTCTAGTATTTATACCGAAGCACAGTTTCATTTTCAGGTGATTAGTTAGCTTTTGAAAACAGGACCCAAAAGAAAAATTTAGGTAAGGCAGTTTACAAGGAGTGGTGGAGAGATGGTTAACGTGCAGGCTCCTGTGCTGCAGGGGTGAAGCCCTTGCTGGAAGGAGCGCCGGTCAGGAGGCGGGGGATCTCTTTACAGGGGAACAGGGAGAGAAGGGAGGCCCAAGAAAGAACTTCTGATTTCCCTGAAGCTGATAATGATGATAGCTTCCTACCTGGACCACTAAACGACAGGTGATGCTTTTAATAACCAGAGGACCAAGTCACTTGCCTAAGATCCCAGAGCTGGGGACAGGAACTCACACCCGTCACTCAGCAGCCCATGAGCTTAAGCCCGGTACTTCACTGGCCCAGCTAACGCTCGAGAGAGTCTCACTGGATGATTTCAGCTTTGCACAGAGATTAAAAAGAGAGAGGGAGAGAGAGAAAGGAAACATCCATTGTCCCCTTTCCTTCTCTGATTTAAAAACAAAAACAAAAAAAATCTGATGCTTAGAAAGTTAGTTTAACGAAGCATGGGTAATAAAAACATCTTTTCATTGTGTGCCGTTTGATATGGCATTTTAATGATTTTATCAGAAAAGAATTATACTATTTGATATATTTCTTAATATAATTAAAAAGTAAAATTAAGTAAACTTCCCTTAATTTGGATTAAAAACCGAATTTCTAGGAAATTGCAAAGTCAGTGATAAACTTCAAATGTAGCTGACAGTTGTACTGGCAGTTTTATTATTTAAACATTTGAACTGGGCCTTTGTGGGAAAGTTAACATGGGATTTGGATTTTTTTTCTCAGAATTATTTAATAACTGCTGCTTTTCTGTACTTGTGGACACATGCCCTTCTTTTCACCAGTCTGCATCTAAAAAGAACCTCTCTATTCTGTGCTTAAAAGTTAGTGAATTTCAGTCAAAGTAGAAGTTGTCAATTCAGCTCACAGTAGTGTGTAGTTATGCAGACAGACTACGTTGCCCAAATTTACGGTGTCTATTTGTATTAAATGATTAAATTGTAGGCAATTTGACAATATTTTTTAAAGTACGATGGAACTGTTAATTAAACATTAAAAACTCTTCCGTGTGTTACATTTTTACGTGCCATGAACATTACATTTATATGTTTCCCTACTTGATCAATTGAGCACGTAGTGTTTTCTTTTCTTGAAACACTAAGGATAAAACATGTCAAATTCAGAGTAACTTAGAAAGCAAAAACTATTTTGTAAGAGCTATTATGTTTCTGAAATCAAAACAAATAACATCCAAAGTGTCACTAAAATATATTGGAATATTGATTTGATTGTTAGAGAAAGTCACCTGTTGGTACAAGATTTTTATATTATTTGCATTTTGCTTATTTTGAAAGTTGCATTTTGCCTAATCTTGCCATTTTCTATACCAGGTTCTAGTATATAAATAATGCCAGGTCAAGTTTGCAATTTGGACAATTGGCAAACTTTTTTGTTTTTCCTGAAGGGAGGGATGATAATAAATTACAGGCACTCTCTTACTATTGTTGTGCGTGTGTGTGTATATGTAATACACAGTAATTTCAGATTATAAACTGTCTTATGTTGTCTGTAGGTTTTATTATAGTTTGTGATATCTAGAAATAAAGAATCAAGATTGGTGAAATGAGTTGTAATAGGTGCATTTCATCCATATACCTTCATACTCATATTCATTCCTTTGAATCTATTCTTGAAAGAAAACAGTGAAACCATTTGTCTTAAAATTAACTTTGAATATGGATTTATAAAGTATAATTAAAATATACTATGAGCTTGATTTTTGAGAAATGATGAGGTGTGTTGGATTGTTTTCATAAATCTAAACCGAATCCTCATTCAGAATACANCTGATGGGTCCTGGAAAAATACACTGTTTCCCAATTAAATATATATATATATATATATATATATATATATGTTTTCCTAAATATGCTCTACACATAAATTTGGATGATTGTTGGTGAAAAAAATAAGTGCTTATTAAAGACTATAAATTTAGAAATTGAGTTTAGCATATATTTAGCTATCAGAGTCTGATAATAAATTTATTAAAGGAGTAAATTGTATGAGGAAGATCATGAACCCAAAATAGTCCCCATTTATAATATATGCTATAAAACAGACACTGTCTTCCAAATTTCAGCTCTTATTTGTTGAAGGATTCAATATTTCTAATATGAATTTACTCACTTCTAGGCTGCTATGAGACTGAGGACAAGCAACCAGAGTTTCTGAATATTAGTAATATCTACCATCATAGTATTTTAACCTAGAAAAATAAAGTAGAAAATTATGCTATCTAATATATGTAGTGATATTTATACTCTTCTAAGTAGTGTTTCTATTTACTTATTTATTGCTGTTTATAAAAGTTACCTTCATATTAAAGAGGGGAAAGTATAACTATTGCAAAATAATATATACTATCACAAACTTAGAAGCAGCAAAAATGACTTTCTATTCTAAAAAGATTTTTAACAGCGTGTCAACCTAAACTCTATGTTAGTGTATTAGTGTTTAAGTAAGAAACATGAACTACTTTTTGAAGAATTAACATGCCCGTCTATATAGAGTCAGTTAAATAAACATTTAGAACTATGGATGACTCACTTGTTTATTCATTCATTTCTTAATGATTTTAACAAATATTTTTAAAGAACATTTACTTTGAGCTATGTAGGCACAGATCTAGGTACTGCAGTGACAAATATATAAAATTCTGCCCCTTGTAAAGGTGATATCACAATAATAATTTAAAGGACTTTTTTGAAAGACTATTATAATGAGACAGCAGAGGATATATAATTTTGGCATTATTTAAAAATAAGATTTGTATGTCAAGTTATAATTGTCCCACTACCATTAGGGCACATGCTTTGAGTTCCTTTTGCAATAGACGCAATGTAATTGTAAAGTTCCTTCCTGTTCTCCAGGGCACCTCATAGGCAGTGATGCATTTTTACATTTCAGCATTCTGAGGGTGGTGTAGTCTGTGACCATTGTACTAGGTCAGGTTTAATTAGGCATTTCTTGAGTGGACCTTCCACTCTGGCTCTTGCCAGGTTGAAAGTTTGAAGGTAAAAATGCTTTGAAGAAAAAAAGTGCTGACAAATAGTGTATTTTCAGTTGGTTGTAGAAAAGGTAGAAGTTAACGAATGGGAACACATAAAAACCAAATTATTACAAAAATCAAAAGAAGACGGTTAATGGCGTAGCTCAATTACAATATTATAGTTCATTGTTTATATTTAGTTAACTAAGAAAGCTACTGTGCTGCAGTTTTGAATTACAAATACTAATTTATTTTCATACCTTAAGAAATGGAGGTACTACTGTAAACCAATGTCATCTGCTGTGTAACATACTTAGAAGTTTCTGTTGTAAAATTATGTTTAAAATTCTTAGTTGACTGTGTGTTTCATTTCACACTCATGAGACTGAGCCTTTGCGCAAAAGATAGCAGGATTATTTTCTTCTGATGTGAATAGATAAAATGGTGTTAGCAGACAGCAGATCATGTACCTTTTTTTTTTTAAAAAAGAGAGATGAAGTAACTCCCTGAACAAATTCCAGCATTTTCAGATTATAAAGCACATTATGTAACTTCATACACCCGTGTAGATCTCAAACAGATTCTTTAATTTTTTGGAAAGGTCTCTTAGCACACTTAATCTACAAATCCTTTCCGGGAGGTGGGGGAGAAGCATATCCTGTTAGATTTGGTGACATAAAGGTCAAAAGATAAACTGTAAGTGATACCTATGTTTATTTTTTTGACAGTGTTAAATTAGCAACCCCTCAGACCTCTTCTGCAGAAGTACAACCTGAGTAATTGAACATGTCACGAGGGAGTATGCTTGGTTAAGCTGATTCCTATTATGTTGACTTGTCAGGGGCCAATAATTAAAGCTGAAGAGCGATGCTCATTAGTGTCTGCAAGATGATTCAAAGAGTAAGAGCGAGAAGTCCTTCAGGCACACCTGCGAAAGGCAGGCATTGCATGGAGGTGAGAGCAGACGGACTGGCTTGCTTTTCTGCTGTGCTAGCAGTCCAGCTATACAAGGGATGCACCAAATTAAGTGTTGCAAATGTATTCTCCTCAACTCAGACTTTAAAATGCGTTTTACTTCTGCCTTTGAACATAATTTTGTTCCACGTAATCATATTCTGCTCAATTATGTTTTTAATGCTATATAAGATGTTTTAGAAAATAGAGACATGTCTATTCAAAAGCACTTTGAAAAAAAAATTGATACTAGTAATCATTTCATTCATTTTTACCGGAAGCATCATAACAATCAGAATCTGCTTTGCTTCTTTGAACTCTCAATACCCTGCACGTAAAACATGTGAGTTATCCAGCTTTGATGAGAAAGCTTTAGTAGCAGACATTTGTCACATTTACTTTGCAAAAATGGAAATGGAAATTTTTAGTGTAAATTTAACATGAACTTGAGCACAGATAGTATATAAGCATTGGTTCTAGAGAAGCCTAGAGGAAAAGACTACATAGTAAGTATAGAATTTAAATTTATCACAACCTGAGCAAAGTTGTGGGCTTTTTGGGAACAAACCCATAGTTTGTAGCACTGGAATGGTATGGAATCTTGAAGCATAAAGCCAGGAAAACAAATTTGTTCCTTTTTTTTTTTTTTAAATTTGCCTTAGGTAAGCTCAATGTTTACAAACCCATCATGGGATGAGGGACTCAGCAGATATCCTAAGTTTTTGGAAAATTAAGACAAAAACAATGTATTGAACATATCTGTATATGTTTTCTTCTATAATCTGGTTTAGAAAAAACTGTTGTGCAGTGGTGAACTGGCTTTTTTGCTTCCAGTGTTGTACTATGAAATCCGCCCTTCACAGTTCAGTGGGAGGGATGTGTGTGTCTTTTACAAGTCCTCAGAGTTGAGGATGGAGCCTTTAGCTTGGCACAGAGGTCCTCCATGTGCTTATCTTCAGGATTCAGCCTTGAAGAAGGTTCTTCCTGAACCTGAGGCTCTCCGCAGAGCTTGTGTCACACACCATGTAAGCCTGACGTGGCCTGTGTTTCTCTTTCCCCAAGTGAACGAAGTCCCTCAAGGACAAGAACTGATTCTCGTTAATATTTCCATGCATAGTGGTTGGATCTCAGTAAAGGTCGGTTAAACTTAAGTTAGTCAAGGTGCGGACGAGATCTTCACGGACAGTTACAGATTTCCAAGAATACCAAGGGCTTTAGAAATCAACTAGAACAACCTCCCACCCAGTGCCAAGAATTCCTTACATGGTGTGTTTTTTAACAGCTCCTTTCCAGGGTTGGTAGGAGATTTCTTGTATCAGAGGGATCACTGCTTTGCAAAGCAGCTGTTTCTAGATTGCACAACTTCAATTTATAATAATAACAAATAGTCAGCAGTTAAAAGGGCTGTGCTTTACATGAA
Organism: Hipposideros armiger; assembly: GCF_001890085.2. NCBI lineage: Eukaryota > Metazoa > Chordata > Mammalia > Chiroptera > Hipposideridae > Hipposideros > Hipposideros armiger. The sequence goes on from NW_017731415.1 coordinate 4,187,340, forward strand.
ATGTCATCTAGTGATTGAGGTACTAATTATTGTTACCTCCATTTTAGAGATAAAGATGCTGAACTTCAGAGAGGTGAGTGACTTGCACAAAGTCCCACAGCTAATTAGTGGTTGAGCTGTCACGGGAATCCACGTGTGTCAGTTTAAGAGCTGGAATGCTTGGCTGCTAAGCCCACAGCTGCCCCTCTTTTTTTTTTTTTTTTTTTTTTGGCCTCCGCTCTGTTCACTCATTTCTGCTTCTATTATTACATTGCTAAATCTCACATTTAACCAGACAGTGAGGGATGTGCTATTCAACGGGTGGGAATCTTTGATGGAAGATGGTGTCGCAGTCCTCATTTGCCGTAATGTGTGGCTGCTTCGGCACATAATAGTTGTAGAGGGGGTTTCAGTTTAAAATGGGAAAAGAAAGCACCGTTCAGTGTTGTCACCTTACAGCAATCACTGTATTTTGCTCACTGTTTTATCATGTTTTTGAGGTAAGATGGGATCTAGGAGAGAAGTGGTCATTGAATTCAGGGCTACAGAAGCGCCCTCTTGTACAGGTACCTTGGGTTGGAAGTGGGGCCCTGGGAGGGGGGGTGGCGGCTGGGGGGCTGACCGTCCTGTTATTTAAAAAAACTCTCTTTTAAGACAGGTGAGGCTCCGCCTTTAAGTGTGTCTACTGAGAGGGCTTGAAAGGAAGAAAAAAATCCTCTCCTATTATTCATGAATGCCTCGGAATGCTGAACCAGTTTTGCAGATTTTCCCCTCATTTGTTTGCTTTGCATTAACTTTAAGAACGCTTTTGAGGAACTGGTTTGGTTTCGTGGATGACAAAGAGCATATAAACTCTCT
>NW_017731415.1:4190911-4224233 GCF_001890085.2 Hipposideros armiger
TGAAACCATTTGTCTTAAAATTAACTTTGAATATGGATTTATAAAGTATAATTAAAATATACTATGAGCTTGATTTTTGAGAAATGATGAGGTGTGTTGGATTGTTTTCATAAATCTAAACCGAATCCTCATTCAGAATACACGTAACGAAATAAACCCAGTATAATCGGTTTTAGTAACTGTAGAATATTATATAATTCTGTTTAGTTGTTTTTATTTTGACTTTAGTTTCAAAATTTTAAAAAAGTAAAATAGTTGACATCATTGAATAAGTTTTATGGTATTTTAATGACTATCTGCTGTTTAAGATTATTAAATAGTGGCTACTACTAATGTCCAAAGCTCTTAGGTAGGATAACTAGTGATAGGAATTAGCTACATGGGAATTAGAGACACATTTAAGAAAACACAGTGTTAACTATGAACTTCAACTCGCGGACCATCCATCCAGAGTACTATTGAATAGAGAGGGAGGAAAAGTATATAATTCATGTGGTTTAATCACACAGATTACCACACTAACACCAGTAGAAGAAACTCTTTAATATGGATCCACAGAGAGCAGCATCTTATGTTTATTTCAGCATATTTGATCATCAAAGTGTAATTTCTTCTTGTGCTTGACTATATGTGACAGGAGTAGTTTCTGACACAACTAAAGACAGAGTAAAAGCATTGTAAGAAAGTATCCTCTAAAACATGCATAGGCATCTACTTCAGAAATGACATCCAATAGCTGCCAATGATAAAGAGATTGATAAGAGAATTTTGTTTAGCGGATTCTCAAAATGCAATTGTTAAAAAAAAGTCTCTGACCTCAAAAGACAGTCCGTAAGCCATTTAGATAGCAGGTACTGTTAGCTGCATTTTAAAATGACTATATTTAATAGTAAGACTGTTAAGCGATATAGGGAAAGATGGAAACAAAGTTATTTCTTACTCTCTTCCTCCTCCTCCTGTCCTTCAATTAGGCTCTGAAGTCCATCCACTGCAGTGGTTCACAAAAAGAAAACCTAAGAGCCCCTCAGAAGTTCCACTGTCTTGGAGAATGAAGTAATTACATTTATAGAGTGACACATTTTAACTAATATGGATATTAAGCATTGGTGGACTTCAGAGTCTCTCTGTCAGGCAAAAATAGCTGTGCTTAGTTTCGTGTTGGTATACGTAACTTAATGTCAGTTTCAATAGTGTCCATAAAATTTGATTTTCTTATTGCTGGATGCCTGTTCATTTTGTTGAGTACAAGGGTACAGTACAAATTCTAGTTAATATTTTCAAGTGTAAGTAGAAGAAATTCTTTTCCACGCTGGGATGTTAGCTATAGCGCCAGCTGACATCTCACCTGACATTGGGGAGACACAAGAATTAGAGTTTAGGAACTCCCGACACTCCCACCTACATATGATTCAGCATCGTGATATAGTCATGATTACGGTGTTCCTGAGGCCAGGCAGGAAGATATTTTATGTATTAATTCATTAAATCATTATAGCAATCCTATGAGATATATAATATTACTCGCATTTTAGTGATGAAGAAAATGGGATCTGAAGAAACCAAGTGCTGCTTGGGAGTGGGGTGGGCTGGAACTTGAATTTGAGATTTGGTACCGCATCATTCCGCTTAAACACCAGTCTCTTCTGCTTCCCTCGTATTGTCACGTCATCAAAATGACACTTTGGGGATTTGAAGTTAACTTCCCTTTTGGCCTGAAATTTCCTTTAAATTCCTTGCAATCTTAGGATTTCATTTCATGTTTAAGATACATTTTTGTTCATTTTGCCTTGTTGAATTGTAAGGAATGATTTGAAAAAAAAAATCCTTGTCTTAACTGCTTAGGATATTTGCATTTTTATGTTTTATTATTAAGGGCACTGTCAGAACTACGTTCCACTCAAGCATCTAAAACATGTGGTTAGAGCAGTTTTAGGGAAATCATTCCTTAAATTTTTTGTCAGAGCAAAAAAAAAAAAAACTTAAGGATTTTTATAAAATGACTACATGATCTATAAACTGAGGAGGACCATTTTAAAATCCAGACTAAATTAGATTAGACTATTACTTGATTTAAGTGAAGTAGCGTTTCATTTCTGGTTCATTTTAGCTTGACCTTCTCATGGTGCATAAAAAGAGAAAAGACTTTTGGCTAGAAACAAATCACTAAAGTGAATCTTGGATGAAGAGAAGAATAGGGACATCATTTTTCAACTTGATAGACGTAGCCTCCATTTTTAAAGTCTTTATTTTGGTAAAATTTGTGTGGTTTTTTTTGTTTTTGTGTAGACTAAAATCAAAGACCTAGTAATTTACACAACCTGAACACGTGATTTTTTTCGGAAGAAAAATCCCAGATGGCTAAAAAATAAAAAAGAAATATTAAGGGGTCTTTGGAAAGCGAATGACTTGGCAGTGTTGAATCATTCCTAATCTTGAAAGAGACAAAATATATGAAAACTTGATATTACAGATGGATGTACATAACCCAACAACAAAAGCAACAGAACCCACGTAAACCAAAATGTTATTTAATCCTCACCTCAGTGTGGTACACTAAGATCTTTGAAGATGCATCTTTTCCCTAAGACCATGCCTGGTCCCGTATTAGAAGAAATGAATAATAGCAATACACCTCATGTATTTTCCTGTGTGCTTCAATAGCCTCAGTCTTTTATTTTGTTCCCCCTCATGCCTTCGGGCTTCCACCTCCCTTAGGACACCACCCTGCATCCAAAGCTGACCATAATGACTTGAGGAAATTGTGTCAAGCTTAAGGAGAGTATGGATTCTCTGCTGCTTGCAAGTATAAGATAAAAGCATGGGTTTTGTTCCCAGTGTTTTCAATAAATTGCAAGGAGAGGGCTAGGGCTGGGCTTTCCTCATGGAACCCTGATCATTTTAGAGGCGGTCATGGTGGGACTTAAACTGGCTTAATTATAGCATTGGACAGTTCTCTTGGAGTAATAGTAGTTTGCATTTATGTATCCTGTTTCATCTTCAAAGCATTTCACAAGCACTAATTAATTCTCACAGCATGCCAGCGAGGAGGGTGAGTATCATCGTCCCATTTTACAGATGTGGAAATTGATGCAAGTTAAGAGTCCCGTCATAGGCCACCGAGGGAAGTCAAGAGTCTAAACCAGGATGCAAACTGAGGAGTAGCTGGCACTAAATCCCCTTCCTTAGCCCTAAATTAGGCCCCCTCCCTCTTCCTCTGCGTCTTGTCTTTTTTTTTTTTTTTCCAGCCCTGGAAGGGACGCTGTGTGGTCTTTCCCTTTTCAGACTCCCCTTAGAGAGTAGTTTTTTTAACACTGCCCCAGAAATAAATAAATCATCTTAATATAACAGCTTTAAAGGCCTAATATGTCTAATCAGGATATAAATATTTCGGAAAGTCAGGAAATGAATTAGGTTTGGGTGCAAGAAGGGATTCCAAATTATGTTTTGCCTAATAAATATTGCATTCGTAAACAGTAAAAGTAATGATAGTGATTAGTGAACAGTACCAAATAAAACGTGCATTTGAAATGAACCTGACCAGGCGTTTTTGTGTCATACTGACTGATGTGTACACAGTCCATTCTTTGAAAAATCAAGGCGCTCATTTGAATTGTAAATTGCCAACATTGTAAATTGTAAATTGCAGTCATCTTATTGTGCTGAGATGTGACAAATTACAAATGGAATATTGGCTAGGCTTCCATAGCGTGCATTTCTCCTCTACTTGCTGCTACTATCACCATTAATCTCTTTTGCAGAAGCTGCATGGAGAATTGTTCAGGACATGGAAAGGACATTAATTTGCATTGTTGGCTTTTGCAGGGCTCTGTGTGGCTTCTCTGACCTCTAACTTTTCATATTTGTGTAATTCAGTACAGTGCTACTCATTTTGGGTCCTGCTGTGTGTGGACATAAGAGGTTCTGGCACAGTTAATGCCTGACAGCTCACTTAATAAGTACTGTGTTACAGTCCAGGATTTTGGCTAAAATGTGTCAAGTATATCTTGAAGTGGAATGTGGTCCTTAACAAAAAAAAAATTCCATAACAGAATCATAAAATGTATCAAGGATGAGTGGGTTCTTGATCCAGTCTCTCATTTTACAAAGGAGGAACCTGAAATTGAATGTTCTTACTAAAGATTGGTTTTTTGGATACGAGGTAGCCTATGTGATTGTCAGAGCTAAAGAGTGGAGTGTTTTCAAGTGGAATCCTTGACCTCTTGTACCTGTTTAATTTTTCTAGTTGTTAAGTTTTCATCTCTAAAACATAAATTCTGCGTATAATTTTGGAAATGTGTGTACATATTGAAGTTCATTTTTTAGGTGGGAATTGTATTACTGCCTTGGCGTAACCAATGAAATCGGTTCCATGACAATAGGAGTCAGCAAACTTTTGAGATGGAAGAGCCAACCTTGTCCCTCACAACAATTTAAAAATTATTTGAGAGCCATACAACAAATGAAATCATCATTATGTGAATAATGTCCTTGAAATTTTTGATAAATGAAACTATGATAGCTTTATTTTCATTTTCCATTGTACTTCAGAGCCACATGTACATACCCAAAGAGCCGCATGTGGCTCACGAGCTGCAGTCTGCCGACCCCTGCACTAGAAAAAAAATTAGTTATCGTTTTTGTTTTCAGTAGTTCATTGTGAAGCATGAATGTGTATTGGAAAGGAGGTGAAGTTGAAAATGTTTCACTGTGATGATAAAGAAGGATGGATATTACAAAAGTACAATAGAAATGCTCTTCATTTAATCTTGTTTAGCCAGTGCTCTCCGGACCCTCTAAAAAATGGTCTACAGCATGCTGAGGGCCTTTGGATGATAGACTGTATTTCTAATGTCACCTGTAAACACTTCAGCTATGACTAGTTGACTTGTGTGTGTACCAAGAGTCGGTGGGGATTGTGCCACACCTGACTGAGCATTTGAACTTATTATTATAATGATATAAATAAATTAAATATTATATAAAAGTATGGCATCTAAGAATGAAAAGGAAGTTCTTCCATCATTATGAAAAGCAAGTGCTTCAGAAAGATTTAATAAAAGTTTATCACTTGAAGTACCCGATTAAGTATGAGCGAGATCACTGTAAAAGATTGGGGAAAAGATCACAAGCATTCAGAAATTTTAGAGGATCCATTAAGGACATGGGTTTGTGGAAGAACAACTTGGCATCTCATTGAAAGATTGGCAAAAAATGTATATTTTATGTTTTTTAAGATATGATAAATGATTATATTGAATACTATAACTGGTTAAAATTCAAATGATACTGTATATAGCATTTTTAAATGACTCCCCACTTCAGCTGACATTTTCAATTAGCTGACAGCTGATCAGTCAAGTGGTAAGGTGACTTCTACAGGAGCTGGAAGATCACAAATTTTTTTTTCACTCCATGCTCAAAACCACCAGTCATCTATTGGTTGTTTGAGTTTACTTAGCTTAATAATATCATTGTTGTTGTTTTTTAATATCCCTTAAGATTTACCAGTGTTTTACTGCATTTTCTTCCTAATTGTATACTTTCTCACTAATATTCTACTTTGACTATCACATTTGTGTATTTTAGATTATTGGTATTGATAAGAGTATCCGTTATGCTGCTTCGCTATTTTGTACAAAAACTTAAAGATGTTAGTATTTCTTCCATGATCGAGTGTATAACCCAAGAGAAATAACCAGATTATGAATTCTAAATTCTGAGGGATGAAGAAAGATTGGCCTTTGAAGGAATAGAATAGAAACACTACAGCAAACAGGTGGTGTGAGGAAGTTTGAAGATTTCTCTGGCAAACTGTACCTAACTCTCATTCAACAGAAAAATAATCCACACAAAATTTGAAGAATGCGAGAAACGTGATTGCTAGAAGCAGGATTTCAGGTGTTACATGATAGATCACTGAGATTACCCAGTAAATTAACCAGTAAAATGAGGGGGTGGGATTGAACATAAGGATTTAGAAATGGTGTCAAAAATCGGATAATTGAAGCTAAAATTATTGAATTAGAGTCCAGCGATTTTTTTTGAGCTTTAGATTAGAAATTAAAAATGAGATTGATCACGAACCTTTTCTTGTCATCCTTGTTACTTTACCAGTAAACCTATCATGCTGTATTATAGAAATCTCTTTGCTGATGGATCTCTTGCAGTGGAGCAGGGAAGCGTTCTTTGTTTCTTTTTCTTTATATATCTAGTATTGGAGACAGTATAGACCCTCAGTAAATATTAGTTTAATGCAGTAATAAATCAGGAACTAGAGAATTGTTTTCACAGGCTTACTTTTCAGTTGACTCAGTTTTAACATGATGTAATATTTTTAGGCATCTAGAATTTAGTGCACATGCATTTAAATTTTCTTTTCCTTGTGGTTTCCTTTGATGCAGATCTTCATGGTAAGTTAATTTTTTTTTTTTGGTGTTGTGTTGGCAAGGTTGGTTGAAAAAACTCAAAAGCTTAAATATAGAAGAACTGGGTCCAAATTATACATCTACTACCTCTTATTAGCTCAGTGGCCCTGAAACATGTTACATGTATTTTCTAAATGTCACCTTAATAATCTGTAAAATAGGAGTTATTATTCTCACCTTTCAGTGTTTTTTGAATATTTATAAATAGAAATTATTAAATTACAGATCCTGTGGTATCTGGCACACAGTAGGTTCTCAGTAAATGTTTTCTGATTCTAAGTATTGCTTACAGAATAATGAATTCATCTCAGAAAAATGTTTGGAAGCTTTTTTATTTTCTGGAATTTGGGCGAATTTGTCACTCGATCTCCACTACTTCCTCCTGGTCATTTAGATAATTTCATTGTCTTCCTTATGACATATAGATGGCAAAGAATGGCCTAAAACCCTGAGAAGTACAAAACAGCAATACTAATGCAGTTCATGAACATTTTCCAAAATTTGCTAGCAATATGATCTCTAAACTGTCATTTGCACATCTTGTTCGTAAAACAAACAAAATAATACTTAACTATGTAATAATATACAGTATTAAATCCTCCTGGGAAAAGAGTTGGTTTTAAATACTTTGAAAAGAAACTTTCAAGTTAGTGATTTACACAGTTAATTATAAACAACAAGGCTTGTAATTAAGTGTTGCCATTTTGGGTGGAATTGGTTTCACCCATCACTAATCCGTCTATCCTTGTCTTTGGCCTTTGAGAGATTACGGGAAAATGCACACGATGAAAAGTTTAACTTGTCAAGTATAAATTTAGATGCAAAGTCCGGAATATCAAACACCGCAAGTGATAATTATCACCACCTGGAAATAATTTGTACCACTGAGTTAAGTAAAGAATTCTCCCTTTCTGCTGATGGGGAGTTTTTAACCTCCTGATCACTGAAGCACTCCCTGCCGTTTACAGTGATGTATCTTGTGGTTCATTCCCAGTAGTCAACATAGCACCAAGCAATTAGTAGAACACAGGAGGATAAGTGTTAGCTTTGTAAAATGTGACTGAGATTAAACCCGGAGCAAATTAGAAGCAAGGATGATTGTCCAGTTTTTCGTTACTCGAAGTCCATCCAGCTCAGTTACCTTTTACCTCAGGTTTCAACAAAGCCTGGAAACTTCTGTTTAAATAAATAATAAATCAGAAAAGTTTAAAACAATGGAATTTTCTGGATTATCATAATATTTTACATATATAATTTCTCCTATGTTAAAAAATCATTTTAAAGTCTTAACATGTGTCTGTTTCATAGGAGACTTAATTTGGAGTTCCAAAACATGGAGATCAGAGGATACATTTTTATAATAAATAAATGTAGGTTTTAAGTATATTTTACATAGTTAACCTACTTAGACCTAGTTAAGGTTTTTGTGGCAGAAGTTGTTTTTAATGATTGAGTTTGAGTGCCTTAGCTTTATTGAGTTTTTGTGATTGTTAATGGTTTTTCTTATAGCCCTCTAGACAAGAGTCAATTTTGAAAGTTTGACTGCTTGTGTTTTTTTATTCCCATTCTCAAAGATTTACATGTATACTTCCAAGAACACATTTTATTTAACACAATATAGTAAACAAAATGAATCATAACTATGATCATTTTCCAAAGGCGTTCCTTAAATAAGTTTTATCAAAAAGACTTATGAGAAGAACATAGATATTTGAAGTTAGCGTCCATGTTGATTTAAAATTATCTCTGACTTTTTTTTTCTCTGTATTTTATAAGATTTTTTAAAGTCTTCTAATAGGAAATTTAAAATAACCTTTATTTATCTATGGGAAGGAGGAGACAGGAAGAGAATAGAATATGTTTGAGCTCCCTCTGTTGCTTTGTAATAGCATTTTATTCATGATATATGATGTGATATTTAAACTTTTGCTAATGTGTCAAAACAAATTGACTTTTTTCCAAAGGCAATTTATGACTTTATTTTAATAGCGTATAAAGGAAATGACCTCTCAATGCAAGATTCTGACCTTCAAATTTGTGTTAATATTTTTAAAGTGATGAAAACATTAAAAACACACCATTTGTCACCAATGAGAAGGAAAGAAACTTCAGCTCTATTTAGGAAGCACTCACTTAACTCCTAAACATTACAGTAGAATGCAGTGTCTAATTCTGTGAGCTATCAATTTGGATTATGTTAGATTGGTGAGATATCCTACTGAATTCATGCTATTAGTAAAAATAAGGAAGTAAAATATGAACACACACACACGCACACACACAAACTTACTACTGAAACTGAGGAGTTATTTAAAATTATATCAGTGACATTTTACAGTACTATGAAGGACTATTTTTATGATAACCTATTACAGTTGTTTAAAATATGCCTTAAAAGTTTAGGGTTAAATGAATTGCATTATATAAATATCTTTTTCTGTGTTAAATTTCTGTGTGCATTTGTGAGTGATTTCAGTAACAGATTCCTTACTTGCTTTACATTTGTTGGCTCAGTAATTTCATATTTTGAGTAAGACTCAGCTAATTTTATTCTTTTAGGATTCAATTTTAGGAAATTCTCTTATGATGTGAAATGATAGAACCCTTAACTGTATCTATTTGTGTAATAGTGGGCAATGTAATCTTGACTCATAAAATGAAATGTGAGACTTTGGGGTTTGAAATATTACTCAGATTGTAATGCTCTGCAACTTCTAATAGCACTTAAGATTTAAGGTGAGCTGAAGCACTAACTTGGTCTGATATCCAAAGTAGGTAAATCGAAAGTCTTGACTCTGATGTGTGAACTACTTTTTACCCTAGATATTGTTTTTTGTAACTTTTTTCCCCCTTCAAAAACCCAAAACATTCATTTTATGGGAGGCAGTAGGGGAAGTTCCTAGTGTATTTCTAACTTTAAAAAGAATATTTATATTTTACCTAAATAATTATTACAACTGGTAATTGAAAAAGAAAGGAATGTATAATACAGGTTATATCTCCATGTTTTTCTCCTTCTTCAGACTCAATCCAAGTCAGTTAGTATCATATGTCTTTAACAATTTCTGAAATCATTGTTGTTGATTTGCTTAACAAATCTTGATGTTCAAAAAGGGAGGAAAAGGCAAGAAAGGGGTTGAATTTTGGGGCATTGTCTTTTTTCTCTTTACATGATACAAAGCATGTGTTGAAAATGTTTTTATCTTCAGAAGTCTTTTGCTGTATGTTATGGACTGAATGTTAATGTCTGCCCAAAATTCATATGTTGAAGCTCCAATCCCTAATGTGATGGTATTTAGAGATGGGCCATTTGGGAGTTAATTAGTATGGTCATGAGGGTGGGGCCCTGGTCTAATGGTAGTAATGCCCTTATAAGAAGAAACACCAGAGAGCTTGCTGTCTCTGTATGCACTTGCGTACAGAGGAGAGGCTATGTGAGCACATAACAAGAAGGCAGCTGCCTATAAACCAGGAAAAGAGTCCTCATCAGAAACTGAACTCTGGCGGAACATTGAGTTTGGACTTTCCGGCTGCCAGAACTGAAAAAATAAATTTCTGTTATTTAAACCATCCATGCTATGGTAATTTTTATGGCAGCCTGAGCAGACTAAGATATGAAGCTCAGAGGAAATTTAAAATGAAAATTACTTTTAACTTGACAAGAGAATGTAACTTCTTTTGATATTTAAGAAACAAAACATAGGTGCATAGTCTGTAGGAAACCCTTATGCTTTTCTCCTAATTGTGTAAGCATCATACCCTTGGGACAGTTTGAACACTTGAAATGTTTAATTTTAGCTCATTTGCTGTCTTTTGGAAACATGTTTTCAAGGAAGAAGAAAAGAAAGACAAGGTAGATTATGAAATAACACCCTTAAAATGTGGCCCTGTTCAGAGTCAGAACATTCATATAGGTACTCCATCTTGACATAATAGATAGGTTTTAATAATTGACAACATTCCAAGTATTGGGGCTTACTTCCCACCGAACCCTGTTCACAAAGGGGTGGGAAGGTATATGGGAGTTATACCAATATAAGTATAGTGGACAATCTAGCAGGTAACCCCCACAGCTCGAGACTATGAATCTTCCAATTTTGAGTCATTAACAAGCTGCTGAAAGTTTTATTAAGCTAGAATTTACTCTTATATCTCAGCATTCACCAGTGTTGCTCCAGTATAAAATTTTGGATCATCCAGAAGAAGTGCAGACAACCCAGAGCTCCTCATCTGTGTTTCTTTATCTTTACTCACATCTGATCCATCACTAGTGTGTCTTCTCTTCCATTTCTTTGGTTTAGATCCTGTTCTTTTTTCTAAAGTTTCACAGTAGCCGCTGAACTCCTCTTCTTGCCTTTGGGTTGGCTCTCCGAAATCCATCCTCCACTCTGCCAACCTTTATGACCTGATATCATCATCCTGGTTTGCTGTTGATTAAAACCCTTCACTGCCTTCTTATCATCGACATGGTTTACAGATGCCTTCCCTGGGCTGGACACTCTTTTCTCATGCAACTTTCCTGACATTCTGCTCTCATGTCTTGCAGCCCACTGAGATTCATTCATTTACTAATCAAAAACGGTTAAGTAATTTTTGTGTGGCTAGGGATCCTAAGGTAATTAACACACCATGCCTGTGTTATGAGTGGTCTCAGTCTGAATCAGATTCATGCTTCAAAACTCAGCCTGACCTTTCACATCCAAGAGGAAACCTTCTCCAGTTGGTCTTACTGTTAGATATTAGCTGTCTGTGGATCTTACTGATAGTTCTAAAATTATACCATATTTACGCTTCTATCATCCTTCGATTCTAAAGTTCTAAGACAGAGACTGTGCCCTATCCATATGTTCCCTGTGCCAAGCTCAGCGCCCGATTGAAGTAGTCTCTCAAACAATATTTATAGAGTCGAATTGTACTGAAATAGTTCTGCAAACCTGTCTTCAGGTTGTAGATTCTTCCTCTGTTCTCTGATTTATAGTTTCCATCAGTCAAATATTCAGTCTGTTGTTACCATATATTATTAAAATTACATTCCAATTTCAATTCTGTCTCTTCTCTAGGTCATATAGACTTGTTTTAGAAATATTGGGCCAACTGTAGCTATTTAAAAAAAAATCATGGTGCAAACATTTATTATCCAGGATCTGATTATCTAATCTGTGGATTGTTGTGTATACTTAGTGACTCTTCCAATATCTTTCCCTCAGAATGTCTCAACCTCTTCAGTGTCAGTAACCTTTATATTCCTTTTCTTCAGCTTTTTACAGATATACAATACCTCAGATTTCATCATTCCTCACAACGATGTCCCCTTAAGACGAAGAACTCAGAAATCCCCATCTTTGATCACATACTCCCATTTTTTTCTTTTACCTTATCTGTGTCCTCAAACTTTTTGAAACAATTCCCAGTCTCCATATCATCGAATACTTTCATGTCTTTATCCTTGTTGGGCCTCCATTTATGCTCAGCAACCCTTTCACTGGTCTTTGACTATGATATTTCTCACAAATGAGGACCTTCCTGTTTGCCTACCCTCTCAGTTATCTATTCTAAACTCTCTTACTCTTTGTAAATAATCGCTTCTATTTTACTGAAAGAGCTCCTTCAGCTTCATCTCATCCTTGTTAGGGAAAGACGCATTCTACCTGCTTTCCTAACCTGCTGCCTTCTTTAATTCCTTTGATCTCTCCACTCATGACTTTTTCATCAGTCTTTCCTTTTCAGCCTTCCCTTCCACCAACCCATTCACATCTGCATAAATACGTATCAGATTGTACCCTATCTTATTAATAGTCTTCTCTGAATTGTTTTGTTTTGTTTTGTCTTTCCGTTTTGCTCTTAGCCTCTTTCATTTTGATAGTTGTCTGGAGCTCAGTTTAATATCATAGCTAATGGATTCAACAAGACCTATATAATCAGTGTGAACTGGCTAGTCCACTACTTACAGACGTCTTGGGTTATAAGAATACTTTGAATGTGTAATAATTAGTACAAAGTTCAGAACTAGGTAGTCTAATGTCTTTAAGGAACCTTCTTTAAATATATCAGGCTACCTGATTTTTTTCCTTCTCTCTATTTCTTGGGCACCTATAGCATTCACTTTAGTAGCTATCTTTTGTAAATTCATACAATTAACAAACCAAAAGTTCTTTAGGCATCTATTTGTTTTAATATGAAATTTAATTACATATTTTTAGGGCAATTGGCATGCTTACTAAATGGGTTCTGTTTCTAATGTAATTACTATTTTTATCTTGATATTACGTCCATGTTTTTACATTGATGTGCACATATATCCAAGTTTGATAAGCATGTATCACTCCAGTTCTATTCCTTACTCACCAAGAACCTCAAAACTAGGTAGTTTCCTCGTACTGGTTAAATGCTGTTTATTCATGCCTAATTTTCCCCCAAGTAGCCTTTATGTTCTACCATGGCTGGATTTTTATCTTTAATTTCTCTTATCTCCTCTGAGTAATCCAGCATGGTACTACACGTGGAATCAGCACTTGGTGAGATATATATGTCATGATCTTAAGAAAAGCTCTAAAAAAAAAGGCAGGGAAAACAAATGTCAATACATTCTTTGTAATGCAGTATTTTGATGACATTAAAGGCAATTTTCAAAGAATAATTAATAGCATAAATGGTCAGATTATGAAATTTCTTGAAAAGAGGACTCAAGAATAACATGAGGAATTTTTTTTTAAATCATTGAGTTTTCCAGATTAGAAGGAAAATATAGGAACCATATAAGCAATCTCAACTTTTTGATATTCTCTTTTCCCCTTCAGGCCTCCAAAGTGTGAATGCTCATTTGTGGCATCTATGCTGATTTCATTTTTCAAAGATCTTGTATACCCAAAGCATCTTTATATTTCCCTATCAGTTGCTGTTCTGTATCTGTTTTTGTGCTCTTTGTATCCTGTGCACATTGTGGAACTGGACTTTCTACATGCTGCTTTACCAGCTGCTGAAAACTAGTGTTACGAGGAACGACCTGGTGTTGACCTCTTCTCTTCTATCGTCCTGGTCATCATGCATATTGTTCATCAAAACATAAATACATCAAAGACTTTCTGTCATGTAATACAGACTTTATGCTGTGGGAACACCTCGTGGATGATTCCACTCTCGCTCACATAAATGAGGTACACACTTGCATGCAGTGTCTGATGAGGCTAAGTACTGAGTACATAGGTATTATTGTACTCAATGTCCTAATATGAAGAGATACACATTAGGTTTATAGTTATGTAAAAGACATGAGTGTAACACCTTTTGTCACCTGAATTGCCCAGCTTGCAAGTTATTACAAAGTTTAGTAAATAGTTAGCTTTGAGTTTTACTTTTCCAGAAAAGGGCAGATCTGTCTTTTGTGTTGCCTATTTGGGTTATTTATTTACCTTTTTTCTGCAACGATTGCTTCTTAATGCTAAAAGCAGAGAGAAGATGAGCATCTAAGTTTAAAACTATCAATTTGGGGTATACCAACAAGTAATTAATTAACACTTTGATATTTTCCAGTTTACCTATCCGTTGAAATCTAAGCCGGCTCAAATAAAAAATTGTCCTTATTTCCTGGTGAAGGAATAGGAAGGCGTTCACTTTGGGTGCCTTTGTCAGATTTTGACACTTTGAGAATGGTTAACAGTGACCATTTGATTTTTATGTAGAGGAAACAGTTTATCTCAACTCTGTTAGCTCAAAGAAGGTAATGTCAGCTGAAATAAAATACCAGAATGGCTTCTTTTCATTAATGCTCAATTATCTTGAGCATTTGAGGAGATAAGTATCTCCTCATCTATTAACTGCGTTTTTTTGTGGGGTTTTTTTTTGTTTTTTTTTGTAAAGTTGACTTTTCTCTTCAGGACCATTTTCAAGTGAAGGTATAATTGGCTAGTGAAAGGAACCTTTACCTCACATAGTTTTCAGTTTTATTGTAAATCACCCATTAGTACATTAGAAGAGAAGTGCAAGAGTGAGTGGAATTATAACTGTTCTTTTATTCTCTTTGTTCTAAGCCTGCCACCAAATCTTTCGTCCTTATTTTTTTATGTAGGAACTCAACATGAAAGATGTCGGGGCAACTGAATGCATTATTGGTTAGATTGTCAGAAAAGGGTGATCCTTAAACATCCATTTTTCTGATTTCTACAGTGAACAAAGCTTCACACATATTTGGAGTTAAATTAGTTCACTGTCCACATTAAATATAATTTTGCATATCTGAAAAACAGATGGTGATGTACTTACCTAAATGATGTCATTCTTATGGAGAGCACACATTTCCTTGGCAGATTAGAGATTAGGGAATAAAGATTTAAGTGGCTGTTACAAATGAACACTGGTAAAGTCAGAATGAAAAAAAAAAGCTGATGGTTGAAATCTGTTTATATCACTTAATAATCAAGACCTCCTCATCAAACTTTTGGACCCACGAGTAATGAAAATTCTGATTTACTGTGAAACCTGATATCCCCTGGAATACATGGATACAAAATGCGCAGTCTTACATTTCCGAAGGATGAGGGACCCTTGGGAGAAACACATAAAATACACACTTTGAAGCATAGGTAGGTAGCTGGAAAATTTTTATAAAAGGAAGCCTCACACCAGTATCTCTCTCCTATTTGAACCACTCAGATTCCCTTTTCTAAAAATTCCTTGGTAGAAGACCAAATTTGAGTTATTGTTCAAAATTGGGCTACTGGGCAGTGTTTCAGGGGTCAGTTTTGCAATTAATCCTTATGTGACTAGCTAATTTATTGCTACTAGAAACAAATCGTCTGGTTCTTTGCCACATAACTTAAGGCAGGGCAATCTGGGATTCCTTTCCTAATGTACTAGAACTAATGTTTTGTCTTTAGCACACAGTTTATTGCTTTCTCCTAAGTGAGGCATGAATTTGTGATTTTTAATTGTGATTTTATTATTTTTAAATTTCTAGTAGTTAGGCATGTTCTCTCTCCTCTCTCCCTTTCTCTCAAAAGTAACTCTTTTTAACCTCTTTCTAACTTTTTTGTCTTTTTCCAAATTATAGAAGTAGTGGATTGTTGGAGAATAGAACAAAGACAAAACAGATTTAGGATGTTGAAAGATAGTAACACTGGTGCTTTTTTCCTTTTACCTACTCATTCAAACATCTTCAGGTTATAGAAAAATAGACCCAAACAGGGTCAATTTATAGCATTACCAGTGTAAACTAAATGACCCAGAAATTTCTGAGTATTTTGCGTGTTTCCATTTTAGCCTGAGTATTTTTTACTGTTTCCATTTTAACCTGATTTCACCTGATACTGTTTTTTGCCCCAAGTGCACAAAGTCTTTATAAATAATTTCCTGCCCTATATTATCTCTCAGTATGTACTTTGCAAGGGGCACCATAACCATTTTAGGTGAAAGGGTTGCTTAACAGACAGTTGTCATTGTTGCTATTTCAGTTATGTCTGTTACTCATACCCAACAAATAGTCTGATTTAGATTTCCACTATCTCAACCCATCTAAACTTTAGTACCTTTAGCTCCATTCTATCTGTACTCTCCAGTAGAACTTTCTGTGATGGAAGAAGATATTAACTATAATCCGTACTGTCCAAATATGGTAGCTGCTAGTCACATGTGGCTATTAAATTTAAATAGCCACTTATGGCTAGTAGCTACCATAGTGGAGAGCACAGCTCTAGAAAATTAATCTTTATTGCCACTGTTTCTGTTATGTGTCAGAACTATTTAGTTAATAAAGTATTTTGATCTTAAATTAAAACAATATAGTAGTTTTATAAGATCTAATCTCAATTAGTCTCGGACACATTTCACAGTCCTTTAATCATCTTTGAAAAACAAAGCACTTATGCTGCATATTGATCTGGGTTACATCTGTGTTATTTGTATCATGATGTAGTTCAGAAATTCAAAGTTCCTCCTTCCCATTATATCATTTGATCTTTCTTTTCCTTTCTCCTTTGAGATCTTGCTATATCAATTATGCCCCTCCACTGTCTTCATTTTCAAAGTGGAACTTGGTTTACCACTCAGCTACCAGCATGAAATCTCTCCGCTTCTAATGTGACCTTAAAAAGACTGTTTCTTCGACGCTTCATACGGGCAGGGACTGTGCTGGGGGTGTTACGGCCCCAGTGCTTTGCATAATACCTGGATCAGTACAAGAGTTGAAATTCATTTTGTGAATGAATAAACAAATGTTATCTCCCCACCCCCAGTGCTTTGTAACTCAGTGCAGTGAAAAGACACAGCTTTGAAGTCAACTTCAAAGACAACTTTGCTTTTTCTGAATTTTGTGTTTCATACACACACAAAAAAAAACAACAAAGAAAATATTTCTGTTCATAAAGTTGAATGATAAATAACAAACTTAAATAATGAGCTAATATATTGTAATAAACTGTACTGGACTAAAGAACAAATTATAAAATGTGGCAAATAGTGGTTGCCCATATTTGTTGAACAGATGAATGACTTTCACAGATGTTACTGTTGGTATTAATTTATGAAATTCAGAAGAAATAAGTTACTACTTACAATGGTCAACTCCCATAATCTCTCCTTTGTATATTTATAGAAATAATAAATTATTGGATTTTTAAATCATCTTCTTTAATTCATTTTATTCTTGGGCAATGTGAGACTGATATATGACCTAATAGGTGCATTATACATAAATCCATAGCATATGTTTTCTGCATCACAGTTTGAAAATAAGTGTGAAGACAGCATAAAAGGAATAACTGGTGCTGTTACATTTTTCCACATCCAGAAGCTTTGACTCTACCCACTTTTTCACACCACTAAGGTGTTACCAAAATAGAAGCTATGGTTTTTACGGATCCATCACATAATCAGACTAAATGGTTTTTACCGTTATACCTATTAGCTTAAAAAAAGAATGTGCTCTTGTTGCTTTTTTCTGTTACCTGTCCCACCACCACTATTTTTAAAAGGGGAAATATCTTCTACGATAATGGATTGTGCTTGTAAGCATAATCGTCACAGCAGTGTGGGTAACGTGTGAGCTTATTGGAGTGTAGTTCTGCTTTCCCTGCTTCTTAATCATGTAGATGAATCTTTATTGTATCTGAGTTTAGAAGCCGATCAAAACCCTACTTAAATTCAATTTGTAGGGCATTGAGTTAATTGTGAGTTTTGGGTTTTTGTTTTCATATAGGCTTTCTTTATTTTGTGGGAAAGTTTTACTGTGTACAGCCAGCCCCATGTGTACATAGGGAGAAATTATCTAATTTCACTGAATCCATAGCACACCAAAATGCCTAATCAGAAAATTGTCCTTAATACTCTATTTTTGGTAAAGTGGGAAGATTTAATGCTCAGATAAAATGCTTCAGATGCTTTCAAAAATGTTTTGAGTACATTTTTTATCTTTAAGAGCTGAGCTTCTATATGTTGGCAAAAAAAAAGCAACCTTTAAAGTACAGAGTTATTGAACTTAGGACTCCTTCATTAGTAGCCATACAAAATCTTCATAAAAGTTAGAGAAATTCCAAATTTTGGAATAGTGTAATCACTATTGTAGGGTTACTTAAAGTTGTAAGTCATCGCTGGTCTGAGCCAGTAAAATTTTGTTGACAGATATTAAGATAGCTTTTGGGTGCTAGTTAATTTAATTGCATTTGTGCACCATTATTCTTTTTCATGTATTAATAAATGACATTTTAATGCCATTTTATATTGTTTTAGAACTTTGTTTCAATTGTTTATTTACTACAGATTTATATTTGGGAGGAAGAGTTCATAATACAAATAGCATGTGTCCTTTCTAACTTTATTCTTAGAAATGAGAAGAAAATGCATCCAAAACAAATGTTCGTATTATGAGAACTTTATATGGTATGAAACAATTCAGTAGTCTATCAGCGCGTGCCAGTTATACTGAAGGATAGACAATAAAATGACCTGCTTAAAGCCAAATCCTCCCTTTTTAAAATTATTTTTCAGTTACAGTTGATGTTCATTATTATTTTATATTAGTTTCAGGCGTACCACATAGTGATTACACATTTATGTAATTTATGCAGTGATCCCCCGATTAGTCTGGTACCCACCTGGCATATATATAAGTTGTAACAGCATTATTGACTATTTTCTCTATGCTGTATTTCACATCCCCATGACTGTTTTGTAACTACCAACTTGTATTTCTTAATCCCTTCTTTTTCCCCCAGCTCCCCAGCCCAACTCACCTCTGGC
Source organism: Hipposideros armiger (assembly GCF_001890085.2). Lineage (NCBI taxonomy): Eukaryota > Metazoa > Chordata > Mammalia > Chiroptera > Hipposideridae > Hipposideros > Hipposideros armiger. The sequence goes on from NW_017731415.1 coordinate 4,209,565, forward strand.
AAACATTAGTTTATTCACTGTATCTATGAGTCTACTTGTTTTGTTTGTTTACTTTGTCCTTTAAATTCTACATATAATGAGATCATATGGTATTTATCTTCCTCAGTCTGACTTATATCGCTTAGCATAATACCCTCTAGGTCTATCCATGTTGCCACAAGTGGTAAGATTTCGTTCCTTTTATGGCTGAGTATTATTCCAGTGTGTATAAACACACACACACACACACACACACACACACACACACACACACACACACACACACACACACCCCCCATATCATCTTTATCCAATCATCTATTGATGAACACTTAGGTTGCTTCCATACGAGTATCTTGGCTATTGTAAATAGTGCTGTAGTGAACTTAGAGGTTCATATATCTTTTCAAATTAGTGTTTCTGATTTCTTCAGGCAAATACCCAGAAATGGCATTGCTGGGTCATTATATTTTTATAAGTAGTTATATTTTTAATTTTTTGAGGAATCTCCAAGCTTTCCCATAGTGGCTGCACCAATTTACAATCCCACCAACAGTGCATGAGGGTTCCCTTTTCTCTGTATCCTTGCCAACGCTTGTTTGTCGATTTACTGATGATGGCCTTTCTGACAGGAGTGAGGTGGTATCTCATTGTGGTTTTGATTTGCATTTCTCTGATGTTTAGTGATGTTGAGCATCTTTTCATGTCTGTTGGATATTTGTATGTCCTCTTTGGATACATGTCTATTCAGGTCTTCTGCCTATTTTTTAATTGGGTTATTTGGTGGGGGGGGTTGGTGTTGAGTTATGTGAGTTCTTTATACATTTTGGATGTTAACCGCTTATCAGATGCATCATTGGCAAATATCTTCTCCCATTCAATAGGCTGTCTTTTCATTTTGTTGGTGGTTTGCTTTGCTATGCAAAAGCTTTTTAGCTTGATGTGGCCCCATTTGTTTATTTGTTCTTTAGTTTCCCTTGCCCAAGGAGATACATCAGAAAAAATTGTTATTAATAAGAGCAATGTCAGAGTTTACTGCCTAGGTTTTCTTCTAGGATATCTGTGGTTTCAGGCCTTACATTTAAGTCTTTAACCTATTTTGAGTTTGTTCTTGTATATGGTGTAAGAAGGTGGTCCAGTTTCTGGTTTTTGGGTTTTTTTTTTTTTTTCTGTGCATGTATCTCTCCAGTTTTCCCAACACCATTTATTGAATAGACTGTCTTTAACCCTCTGTATGTTCTTGCCTCCTTTGTCACAGATTAAATGATGTGGGCTTTCTATTCTGTAACATTGATCTCTGTGTCTGTTTTTATGCCAATACCATGCTGTTTTGATTACTCTAGCCTTGTGGTATAGTTTCATATCAGGTAGTATGATATCTCTAACTTCGTTCTTCTTTCTCAAGGTTGCTGTGGCTATTCGGGGTCTTTTTTGGTTCCATATAAATTTTTGAATTATTTGTTCTAGTTCTGTGAAAAATGCCATTGGTATTTTGATAGGGTTTGCATTGAATCTGTAGATTGCTGTGAGTCATAAGAGTGTTAAAGTGATGTTAATTCTCCCTATTCATGAGCACAATACATGCTTCCATTTACTAGTCTCTCCTTCAATTTCTTTAGTGTCTTATAATTTTCCAAGAACAGGTCTTTTACCTGGTTGGTTAAATTTATTCCCAGGTATTTTTTTTAATGCAATTGTAAATGGGATTGTTTTCTTCTCTTTCTGATAGTTCATTATTGGTATATAAAAATGCGACCTATTTCAGAATATTAATTTTCTATCCTGCTACTTTACTGAACTCATTTACCAGTTCTAAAGTGTTTTTGTGGAATCTTTAGGGTTCTTTCTATATATTATCATGTCATCTATTTTACTTCTTCATTTCCAGTTTGGATGCCTTTCCTTTTTTTTTGTCTGTTTATGTGGCTAGGACTTCCAAAAATATGTTGAATAAAAGTGTGGAAAGTGGACATACTTGTTTTGTTCCTCATCTTCAGGAGAACTCTTAACTGTTTTCCATTGAGTATGATGTTAGCTATGGGTTTGTTGTATGTGGCCTTTATTATGTTCAGGTATGTTCCCTCTATTCCTACTGTGCTGAGAGTTTTTATCATAAATGCATGCTGGATTTTCAAGTACTTCTGCATCTGTTGACACGATTATATCATTTTATCTTTCATTTACGTGGTGTATCACATTAATTGATTTGTGGATATTGAACCAGCCGTGCATCCCAGGAATAAATCCCACTAGATCATGTTGTATGATCTTTTTAATGTTTTGCTGAATTCAGTTTGCTAATATTTTGTTGAGGATTTTTACATTTGTGCTCCTCAGGGATATCAGCCTATAATTTTCTTTTTCTGTAATGTCTTTATCTGGTTTTTGAATCAGGATAATGGCGTCCTCATAAAATGAGCTTGGAATATTTCCTTCCTGTTGAATTTTTAAGAATAGTTTGAAAAGGCTAGGTGTTCGTTCTTCATTGACAGTGGTAAAGCTCACTTGTGAAGCCATCCGATCCAGGACTTTTGTTAGTTGGGAGTTTATTGATTACTGATTTGATATTGTTAGTAGTAATGTTCAGATTTTTTATTTCTTCTTGATTCAGTCTTGGAAAGTTCTATGTTTCTAGGAATTTATTCATTTCTCCCAGATTTTCCAACTTGTTGGCATTGTTCATAATATTTTCATAATGTTCATAATATTTTCTTAAAATCCTTTGTATTTCTGTGCTTTCAATTGTCATTTCTCTTCTTTCATTTCTGATTTTATTTATTTGGGCCCTTTCTCTCTTTTCCTTAATAAGTCTAGTTAGAGATTTATCAATTTTGTTTATCTTTTCAAAGAATCAGTTTTGGTTTCATTGGTCTTTGGATTGTTTTTTTAGACTCTATTTCGTTTATTTTTGCTCTGATATTTATTATTTCTTTCCTTCTACTTACTTTGGGCTTTGTTTCTTGTTCTTTTTCTAGTTCCTTTTAGTGTAGGGTTAAATTTTTTATTTGAGATTTTTCTGGTTTCTTGAGGTAAGCCTATATTGCTATGAATTTCCCTCTTGGGACTGCTTTTGCTGTGTTCTATAGATTTTGGGCCATTGTGTTTTCATTTTCATTTGTCTCAAGGCATCTTTTGATTTCTTCATTGATCTCATTGTTGACCCATTCATTATTTGTAGCATGTTATTTAGCCCCCATATGTTTGTGTGTTTCTTAGTTTTTTCTTGTAATTGATTTCTAGTTTTATACTGTTGTAGTCAGAGAGGTGCTTTGATATGGATTCAATCATTTTAAATTTCTTGAGACTTGTTTTGTGGCCTAGCATGTGGCCTACCTTAGGAAATAAATGTTCCATGTGCACTTGAAAAGAATGTATATTCTGCTGCTTTGCAGTGAAATACTATAAAAATATTGATTAAATCCATCTGGTCTAGTGTGTCATTTAAGGCTTCTGTTTTCTTGTTGATTTTCTGTCTGAAAGATCTACCCATTAGTTTTAATGGAGTGTTAAAGTTCCGTACTATGATTGTATTACTATCAATCTCTCCCTTAATGTCAGTCAATATTTCCTTTATATAATTAGGTGCTCCTATATTGGGTGGATAAATGTTTACAAGGGTTAATTCCTCTTGTTGGATTGACCCCTTTATCATTATATAGGGTGCTCTTTGTTTTTATTATAGCCTTTGTTTTGAAGTCTACTTTGTCTGAGATAAGTATTGCTACTCCTACTTTTTTCATTTCCAGTCACATAAAATAACTTTTCCATCCCTTTACTTTCTGTCTGTGTGTGTCTTGCGATCTGAAGTGAGTCTCTTATAGCAGCATATGTACGGGTCTTGTTTTCATATTCATTCAGCGCCCCTATGTCTTTTGATTGGACCATCTAATCCATTTACATTTAAAGTGATTTTGATAGATACATAATGATTGCCAATTTATTACTCATATTTATGTTCTCCCCCTCCCCTTCCTCTTAAAGAAGCCCCTTTACCATTTCTTGTAATACTGGTTTGGTAATGATGAACTTCTTTTTCTTGTCTAAGCCAAATTCTTTCTTAAAGTACGTACTAAGCATCTATATGAGCAGGTGAAATAAATTCTTAACTACTTACCTGATTATTTAATAACCTAATCATAGTAATGATTTAATAAATACAGTTATAGATAGCTTTTTAAGAAGCTTGAATAAAAGAAATTTTGTGGAACTAGAGTTTTTGTTTATGAAAATATTACAATATAAAGTATCCTGCTAGATGCATTGTTCTTTTTAAAAAAATTCCCATTTACAGATGACATACTGTATGGTATTTATTTCACGGGTGCAACATAGTGATTAGACATTTATATACACCATATGAAGTAATCACCCAGAGAAGTCTAGTACCCATGTGGCACCATGAATATTTATTACAATATTATTGACTATATTCCCTATGCTGTACTTTACATCCTTGTGACTATTTTTATAACTGGCAATTTATATTCTTAAAACAACTTTAGAAAGAGAATGGAAGATTCTTTCATGTATCTTGATATCTTGAATTTGGCAATAACCTTCTTAACCTTCCAATGTACAACTGAGTTGAGTAATGTTCCTGATAGTTCATTGGTAAGCTGGAAATGAATCTTCCTCATTTAACAGCCAAACTTTAACTGGAGACTTAACCATATACCAGCAGGTAACATTATTATGATACTCTTTTAGGTAGCTTTTTTTAAATTTGGCTTTGACACTTAGGAAAGCCCTGGTCTCTAGAGAAACATCTGAATAATCAGAATGAAATTTTAGGGATAGATAATATGGTAGCAAATAATTCGTAGGCTTCCTTTTGTTTTATATCATGAGTAAGTCTATCAACTTGCCAAAATTTAGCACAGTTTATGACTTTCTTCAGAATTTTTATTTGCTGGTATTGCCATACCAATTGAAATATTTACTCCCCTCGACCATTTTTCAACTTATTGTATACACTTATGTTTTATTTTGCACTATACTTTTTTATATTATCGATCAACTGGACACTTTACTTTGAAAACTACTTCCTTTTTATATTTCCCCCTGATAAAAGCATATTTTACAACACTCTTAGACAGTTGAACTTTTTGCCACTATTGTTTATATAGTCTTAATCACCCATATTAACTATAACGTTTAACCAAACTAAGTAATATCTGTTTTACAGATATAAGACAGAAGAGGTAATTTGAGATGTGCTTATTCACAATCATGTTAGCATATTTGCAAAGCTCATAAATGCCATCACACAAACTCCTACATCACACTCTAAAGTAGAAAAAGTGAATCTCACAGTATAATGACCCAAAGATATAGCAACACTATAATTTTGATAGATTAGTGATCAGTTTACTGATACACTATATTACTTAGAAAGTCACCAGTGATCTATAGATTACTCATTACCTCAATTATGTTTAACCTTCAAATTACAGAATGTAATTATTGTTGATATTAAATTTTGACTGAACATGTAATTTTATATTTTTAACAATCACAGACACAATTTTGGAGACATGCTAGCAATAAACCTTTTCAAGAAGTTTAAGAAATTCTGATTAAATAGTCTTTTTCATGAAAATACAAAACTAAATTTCATGAGAAGCAAAGCATAAGCTTGCAATTTACATATGTAGTGTTTTCTACCAAAATGATCACAACACTCACAATAATCCAAAGGTGCACCTCTAGTATATAAAACCTAGATTTATATTCTTATGTAAAAAATGCTCCAAACTAGCAGATTCTGTAAAGATTATCATTTTGTTCTTAAAATACTGGCTCATTTAAATTTCGGAAGTTCAGTTTCTTGATTTTTCTTGGAATCTGGGAATATTAGAATGAATGTGATTAGAAATCTCTCCAGAGCAATCAACAACATACTCATTTACCTTAGACATGAACAATAATTTACTAATACACTCTAGGTATAGGAAGACATTATAAACTGAGGACAGGAGATGCAGTCCTTTCTCATTAGAGACAGAGCTTTCAACTTCAATTCTTCAACCTCAGCCATGGTTCAAGAATAAATAAACACTAAATTCACTAGTTGAAATCTGAAATTTTGTCCTGTTTTCCACGGGTATGAAATGTGTTCTTGCATAAGCAAATCAACATAAGAGACTAACAAAATGGAATTTCTGTTGTCTTTTACCCAACTGAGACTAGAACCCCAGTAATTAGAGATCACCAATAGCCAGTAATAGGATTCCCTATCATTGGTGTCACCTGTGGGGAATAACTTATTTGCTATGTTCACACCTGAATCAGAACCAAATCACTTGATCAAGAACCAGAAGCAAAAACTAAAACAGAGAGTTAGAATAAGAAAGAGATACAGAACCATTGAAAGTAAAATTTTATTGTTAAGTTTGATTGTTGTTTGGGATTCACTCCTAGGGCCAAAAAGAAAAACAAAAACAAAAACGTGTCTTTGCTTAAATATTTCTAAAAGGTGAGTCCACTTGGGCATCTCAGTGGAACCTTCAAAACTGTCAAACAATAATTGTGAAAACACTTAAAACAGCATACTTGGACAAATGTAGAATAAACATATTTTACAGATTCTTGTTAACTCATTAATAGAAGAGCAAGTAAGATGGCAAAGCTGTTTTAAAGGAAAATTAGATGAACTTGATTTATATAGTCCTTCAGGAGTGACATTCTGACTTAGAGACAAAACCAGTGAATACTGCCCATTCGGACGGACAACAGAACCTTAACATTTGGGATTATCATTTCTTTTGGACTGAAAATGAACGTGTTATTTCACAGAATCCGAGCCTTTAATTACTAGTAAATAGTAAAGACAAGTGCAGGTACATTTCTCCGGATAATTAAGTAATCCTTTTGTGAGCCTTTAAATAAACCCCTAGTATATAATTAAAAGAACATGCTACCTACTTTTTATTTTACCTTATTTCCCAGTTTTATATAGCTTTTCATAACAGTATTAATAGAGAAGAATTTTAGATGCTAGCTTAAAAGTGGGCATGTTTAAAATTAGGTTGTCAGTCCTATGTACACAATAATTTTGACTACTGAATACACTATATTTATCATAGTTCATCTGTCCAGTATGTTAAATGGCTCGACCGTGAGTCAAGAATCCATAGCTGGTTATAGGAAGAAGAGCTGGAAGATAGATGATCCCAGATAAGCCAGGATAACACCCAGCCCTATGTTCTCTGTTCCTATACTTTTCTTGTTCCTTAGTTGATTTCTCTAGGTCTTGTAGCACACAAAACGTGTGTGCATATGTGCATTCCTGGAATTTAAACTTAAGGAAAATTGTCTTGAAACTGCTGACAGGATAAAAACCCCATATAATTAACATTGTCAATCATAATCAGGACATATATTAATGCTGTTTTTTAAAAGTGTTTCCATCTTTTCTATTGATGAATTAGCAAAACGATCATGATTATATTGACAGTGAAGCGGTATGTATGTGAATCAATATTTAGAATCTAGACGTGTGCTTCCCCTTTTGCTGAGTTGAACATGTTAGCTGGAATCAAATGGGAACTAGAAATGCCACGAATTGCTGCCAAAATATAGTTAGGAACTTTAACAGAAATATTTCATGAAAAGCATTCTAGATTATTGTGTTCAATAGTTGCTCTAAAGTTTTGGTAAAAACATTTTATCCATTATAATTGACGCTTCTTTTTTTTTGAACTGTCACAGAACTTCCTTTTTTAATCGATGTTTTTAATAAACATAGAATTCAAATAACAGTCTTCATTTATTTGTTTTCTTTAGTTTATAAATTCTTTTTACATTATCATGAATACAGTCTGCACAATGTGAATGAAACAAAGCCTTTTGAATTTAAAGTTATGATATAGAAAACATTTATATATATACTGGATTTCATGGCCAAATAATTTAGTATTTTTTTGTTGGCTTCACATCTATTGTGCATTTCAATACATTGGAAAGAACAATACACACATATTTTTTTAGTTGCAACTCTTCAGGTTTTGTTTTGTTTTTTTTTGAACTAATGATCATCTATTGAAATGGACTTGGAGTCACTAAGTAAATTATCTTGAAAGAGAATCTTTTTATTAGATTTTAGTTTATTTCAACCCCTTAATTGGAACATGATGTCTAAAGGCAACATATTTCAAATTTACATTGTGGATTTCAAAGTTAATTAAAAATTTAAGTTCAAAGGATTACTCTAATGAGCATTTATGAGGGTAAATCCTCCCTAGAAATATTGTTAAGAAGTTATATTCATCTGAAAGATATATTTCTACATAGTTTTGTACAGTGGGTGCTTTTATGACTGAAATTTGGTTTATTTTTCATGACACATGTGGTTTTCTTTTATTTTTCTCCTGTTGAGTTAACTGCCCATGAAAATACTACTTTTAAGTTAACAACAACAACAACAACAAATAGCAAGCAAAATGAAGTTGAAAATTACTATAAAAATAATATAATACATAAGAGAAATCTTAGTGGAATTTTCATCATATGAATTTGATGGACACATATATGTACATACAATGAAAATGGTCCCTGTCCTTTAGGAAAATGTTGCAGAATGACACACAAGGTACATGACCTTGGCAATTACAAAAGGATAGTAGGGTTCATGATCGACATATCTTTACACAATATACCTGTATATGAACAGTTATTTGATTTGTATCTGTTGATGTTATGTGATAATAACTTTAAATTTCTGATTATTTGCTTTAACGTTGGCAGAAAGCACCAAAGGGAAAGTCACTCTTTGAATGTCTTAATTTTTAACTTTTTTCAGATGGTTACAGCTATGCCATATTAAGTTTTGGGTTTTTTTTTTAATTTAATGACAAGTATATCTAGTGTCCCTAATAATTTCCTTCACTTAATTAGCATCTACAAGGATGTGGATTTAGGTTTTGTGGGGACTTAAAGCTAATAAAATTTGGGGATCCCCTTTTAAGAAAAAATAATTCATAATCATGGGTACACAGGCTAAAAATGAATATTTGTTTAGAATGAGAAAAGAAATCACAGCACACTGAATTATTGAATTATAGAAACTTCTCCTGACACCTATTTTTATTGTTTTAATGTTATCTTGCTAATCAGTGTTTCAGAATTCTTATGACACCCTTTGGCATCCTTATCTTATTTTAATAGCAAACTATTGTTTCAAAATTACATGGGAAAGAAGAGGAGATCCTGGGTATACTTTCCTCTTATGGGCATGAGAAGAATGTCTTGTTAAATTATCTTCCAAAGAAGGTGTGTAGTCATGCAAAACCTCTCAGGGTCTTTTTAAAACTGAAGAGTTATGTGATTTGAATAGGAAAGTAATTATGGTATCTATATAAACAACAAGAAGAAATCAATGATAACAGGCTCAATTCCATCTTGAAGTTTATATGAAGACATCGATTTTATGTTCTAAAACAATTTGTAAGACATTTCAAAGCAGAAGATGTTCTCTGTTTTTGTCACAAACTAGTTGATCATTCTAGATTCAGATGAACAATCATATATTTTGGTTTAAAAGCAGAAAAGTCTAAGATTATCTTCTTGCACTAGCAATGTACATATCAAAGGCTATGGAAAAGGATTTTTTAAGCCATTTCCTTGCAAAAATAGAATTAAATAAAAATTTTCTCCTCACCGTTTGCTTTTTTAAATGAATGACTAAATTTTTCAGGCATTCTATAAAATATAATTTTTATTTCTTTTTTTAAAATTCAGTGCTGTGGTGCTATATAGTAGAGAACACTGGATTGGGATAAAGAACTGTGTTTTAGCTTCAGCCTCAGATGACCTTGTTTTTATACTCTTTAACTTTGTTGAGCCTCAGAGTTCTGCGCTCTAAAATGGGATTAATTACAAATACTTTGCCTACTTCTAAGTTTGCTGTGAGGACCAAATGATAGAATGTACGTGAAAATGACAAGGAATTGTGTCATCCCTGCAATTGCTATTGTTATTTTGAGACATTAGCAAGACATTAAGGAATGATTAAACTTTTAAATCCTGTTTTACATATTTTTATTATTGCTAATGTTCTTTGTTGTTAAATCATACAAAGTTTCAACAGCAGCATTATGAACATTGGGGGAAAATAATTACTTGTTGTGGGATGTTTAGCAGCATCCCTGGTCTCTACCCACTAGAGGCCAGTAGCACCTCTCTCCCCAGTTGTGACAACCAAAAATGTCTCCAGACATTGCCAAATGTCCCTTCTAGGCAAATGTGTCCAACATTGAGAATGACTAGATTACTAAGTAGAAGATTTTTACATCAGTTGATTATTGAACAGGCAATGATAAAAGACAACATGCATTAAAGCAGGGAACTATTTGAAAAGTTAATACCTTAAGCATTTTATTGCAACTGACAACATATAGAACATGTGATCAGTAATTTCCTGAAGTAGACATTTTCTCTGAGTCATGTCTGTTGATTGTAGCCTTACCTTCTCTTTTTTTTTTTCTAAACCAATCCTTTAATGCTTTTTCCAATTTGATGATTTCCAATTTTGAATAGTTGAATAAAAATGGAAAGGTAGTCATGAGATAATTTCAGGGTAGAAGTTGTAGGGGAGGAGAAATAATTTCCCCTCTACCCTTCTGGTTCTTTGCTGAGACCCTCCATTTAATAAAGACAGATTAACAGGAGGAAAATATACATAAGTTTAGTAACATGCATACCTCCTATTTACATAGAACATACCCAGGAAAACTGACTAAACTCCTCCAAATGGCCCAAGCCACCAGCTTCAGTACCATTACAATCTAGACAAAAGAGGATGTTGTTGGGATGAGGAGTCAGTTATGGTTTGTTACTAGGAAAAGCACAGTAAACAAGATTAAGTTCGTTATGCAGATTTAAGTTCTTGACTTCTTCATTTTGATAAGTAAGAGTCTCTTCCTCTTACAGAGAGAGAGGGAAACACCCTGACAAAGGAGATGTCTCTTATAAATGTAAATGTCTCTTACAAAAGGATAAGGGGTCTACTCAATTTTCAGAGCTTCTCCTATGTTTGTTGTTTATGAAAAATAACCAGCTCAAAATAATCAATATGCAAAAGAGGCATATTTGGGAGTGTAGTATATTTTACTCCCCTTCAAGCATTTTACAATGTTTTTGTATCTTTTGTACATATTATCTGTATCCCAACCAATGTTCACTTTGTGGCAACTTGTCTTCTTAGAGTCTTTCCAAAGATTTTAACTTAGTTTTCATACAAATATTATTTTCTTGTTGTTGGCATTCACCTTTTGACATTGTTTTAAAAGGTTACTGAATTTCTTAAATTTCTAGGCATAGTGACTAGAATTCTATATAAAACATAAAATTTAGAGGCAAATATAAAAACATATTTAAGGTCCAATTCTGAGTATTTTAGACCCATTTGTTTATTTGAACAAAAGGAGCTCAAATAATTTTAATACAATAGCAAAATTCATTTATTCTGTAATCCTATTTTTCAAATGCCTGCTGCCATAAGTTTCTTCAAAATTTGTCTTAAGATTGTTAACACATTTATACTAAATGCTATTTAGTGTGTGTGTGTGTGTGTGTGTGTGTGTGTGTGTGTTTGTTTCTCCCTCTCCCCCTCTTCTGTATACCATTTTGTTAATTACTTAGTGAATGTCTGCATAGATTTAGAGAACCGTATACGTGGTAACTTTTAATGAAGCACTCTAGTATGCTCAGGTTAAGGATTAATTTTTTTAAAAGGATGATTGCTAAGTTTGTTTGTCCTACACAATATCATGGGGTAGAGTTGGAAAGTTTTCAGGGAATCAGAGAAAACTGAGTTAAGAAGAGACTGGTCTCAGAACCCAAATTGATTTTTTACTCTGTCATGGATTTTAGTAACGAGTAATGAGTGGTAATTGACAGGGAAGCATTAATGTCTATCCAGCTAAAGTTAGCATTCAGTATTTTGCATCGTAATTAGATACAGCCCGGGCACAGGTATGTACATCCTCTTTTATTACTGTGGGGAAGCAGAAACTTTCCTCTGCCCTTCAAGGTTCTTCCAGCTGGTCTAATAATCAAATCTACATGAGACAGAGAAAATAACCAAATTTAATTATATACATACGCATGGGAGCTCCACATACATGAGAGATTCAAAGACAGAAAAAGAAAATGAGGTAGATATGACATTCTGAGCTGAGAATGAGGTAAGGTGCCTTGGAGTTTCGGAGGAGAGGAAGGTCATTGCTGAACAGTAAGAAGAGCAGATGTTCAGTAATTAGTAGTTTGCCCTGCCCTATAGATAGGTCAGAAATGTTATTTCTAGTGATACCTCTTACTATAGGCAAGGCTCCTAATTTAAATTCTTCTAGATAGTTAAGGAGGGCAGGTGTGGAGAAGTTTCTATTGAGCCCACAGGGTTTCGGTTACCTTTAGCTCAAAACAATCCACATACAACAAAGGCACAACTTGGAGGTGACTCGTTCCGAACCCCTGCAACTCCTGCATTACTCTATAAAGATATTTAAGGCATAATCAAAGGTGAAGCAGGTGCTCTGTTTTTTACCTTCTTGTGTCCACAATATTACAGAACAGACATTTCCTCATTAATGTTCATATGAAAGAACAACCCTTTTTGACATTTATTTATTAATCAACACTAGTTCTTTATTCAAGGAAGAATTTAGACCATCTTACAATTACACCACATGTGATTTTCTATGCTATAAATATGAATTACTTAAAGCTTATTAAAAGATTCAATATATCCTGATTTAGGTTAGTTATACAAACAAGATATTGATTTATCTGTTTTTATTAATGCTACATGCCAAACTAATTACCCGTACATTTAAAGTTATAGGAAAGAGAGTATTTGGCAGGAATTTAATTTATACTTCATGGCAAAATGCATAGATTAGTGTAATCTGCAGATTATTAAAATGTAGGCTAATTCTAACTTTTTATACTTGTTTATATGACTGCATTAAGTTTCTGAATCCATTTGAACAGTGACCCAAAGAGGAGTTTAGTAATGAGAAAATCAGATCTCCTTGGCTTCTATAAGATGCCTGTCTCCGGTGTGAAAAAATCAAGTTCTTAATGATATTTAGACAACATAAAGTAGGAGAGTTTGGGCAATGAAGATACGCATACATCTTTGTATTCTAGCTGTGTCTCTCTCGCCAATGTACTCTTTGGCCCTGGAAGTTATTTCATTTCTCTGACTCCCCAGCAGATTTTCTGTATGTACCACCTTAATTATTTCAAGTGTGATACTTGAGCACCTCTGGAGGGTCCTTCTAGCCTTAGAGTCTAATAGTCTTTGTCATACAGGAAACACATTAAAAAAACAACATCAAAATATATCCTGTTTGTCTTATATTGGAATTGACACATGGCACTGTAAAAATCTTTTGATGGTAGAAGTCACGCATAAGAACATGAGAATATTAATGGAGCCATGGTCATTTCCTAGCCTATCCTAAGAATTTTGCCTACTGAACTGTTTTTTCAAACGGCAGTGTTTATTTAAAAGGCTGAAGTGGAATGTATTTGGAATTGTAGCATGTAATATTTAACTGCAAAATTGAACTAATATTTATGAATGAAAAGTAGCATCAGTATGATAAGCTAAAATTGTTGTATTAAATAATGATAATGATTTAAGTAAGTTTTTAAAATAAATTTGTGGAAGAAATTAAAAGTGGTGGCAGCTCAGGAGTAGAACATGGGATAAAAGAGAAGGGAAAGGTAATTTCACTTTAAATATGTACTTTTATCTACTAAAACCAAATTTTAAACACTCATTACACCTACTCCTATATTTTCAATGAAAATCTTTGAAGTGCGAAAGATAACATTTTCACTCTGATTTTTGTGTTTGATTTTTACATCAGAATAAATTATCGCTTTTGATTTAGATTTAACATGTTCACCTCTTTTCCTTGTTTTGAAGTTCTTCAGACATTGATCTGTCCAGTCCATTGAATTCTTTGTAGCATTTATGTCCTACCAGCTTCTAGTAAGTAGGAGATTAGTGACAGTTGTGAACCAGTTGAGGTTGCAATACCAAAGAATACGTATTAAGGTGTGAGCCTTCCATTTTTGTGGACGCTCGAGAGGACTTGGATAACTGGAGCGAGACCAGACCATCTTGCCAGGCCAGGGGGCCGGAGCTGAAGGCAGGCCCTCTATGGTTCAGACTCTGGAGTGTGGTATCAAGTGGTGGAATAGTACAAATCCATTAAAAGAGAAATGATTAGAGAACTCAGACATGGAGAAATGGACTTTAGGTTTTAGAGTTCCACACTCAGGTAATGTAGCCCCAAAAGCAGAAATAACACCTCTGTAAGGGAAGGAGGGTGCATTCTGGAAGAGCAAGGAAGGGCTCCTGTATTAGCAAGACTGACTTGTTTGAGAAAGAGGGCCACAGTGGGCCTGAGGGAAAGCTTTGGGGTGATGAAAGTGTTCTAAAACCAGATTGTGGTGATAAGGTGTCCTAAACTCAAGTATGGAAGAAAGAGAATAGGCTTATAGAGACCACCTTTCCTGGGAAAAAAACAATTCATAGCGGGTAGTGGATACAGACGGTCGGTCACATTTGACGTGTCTAAATCCACAACTAAATTACAGGCATCTTGAAAACAGGAACCATACCTTATTCTTTATATATATATATATATATATATATATATATATATATATATATA
>NW_017731415.1:4224360-4289954 GCF_001890085.2 Hipposideros armiger
TCCCCATAACAATATTTGGGGCAGAGTAAATATTTTTTGAGATGAAACAATAATTAAAATTCTCATGTATATTGAGAAATATTTGATGCAATACTAGACTAATCTTATTGAGACATATATTTAAGATATATTTTTGTAAGTGTATGTACCATAACTTTACTTCACCATGCATGTATTTATGGAATTTAACATAGGCACACAAAATTTATGGGAGCTAAATTTTGACCAAAAATGTAAGGCTATGGTAGAGAATGGCAAATAAATAAAATCTTCATTTATAAGTTTTTGGTGGAGACTCAGATAGAATATATAGTATTCTCTGACCAAAAGTACGATGGTGATTCATTGAACTTTTTCACTCATGAAAATAGCTTCTTTGGCTCAGAAAAAAAGGCAAAGTGATTGCATCTATCTTTCATATCCATTTTTGAGTGAAGGAAGATATAGTTATTTCTGGAAACAATCTTCTGAGAACAATGAATTTCTTCCCTTCATGTTAGGGTCCATTTTAGATTATTTTAATTTATACTGAATTCATAAAGAAACATGGCCAAAATATGAATTTATAGTGTGCAAATTTCCATTTTTAAAAACAGACTAGTTCCTGAGGAATGCAGTTTTTTTTTTTTAAAGGCTACTAAAACCTCAAAAATTCTCTCCTTTTTGTCTTCTTATGCTTAAAAAAGTACACGAACATACTGTTTTTAAATTTAGGCTTTAAAAAAAAATATCCTCATGCTGAGTTCTTATTCGCCAAGTTTGAGCTTGGAGAGAATTTTTATAGTTTTTAGAAACCCCTAAAAATAGAAATTTTAAGTGGAAATCCTTACACGCCCTCAGTGAGGGCCACGACTCCTGTCACCTTTTGAGAATGAACGTGACTTCATTATTTAGATAGATATGGCAGCCATGACTTGATGCCATAACTTTCCGAAGGACAAAACTTTTGTTTAGCTGTATGTTTGTTATGTTTACTTTTATATGTGATATAACATTTTTAAACTAAAATGCATTTGTCCTCAACCAAGTGTAGTTTATATGTAGAAACTTTGTCTTACCCATCTTTTTGATGTCGCATATAATTTAAATTGTTAATTAAATATATTTTGTGATAACTGCAAAATGTGGTTTAGGTTCACTCTGGAAGTTAAAAAAATTTTTTTTGTAGTCTAATTGATCATGGTGAATATCTTTGAAATATTAAAAATCCCCTCTAGAATCCTTTGTCCTCTCACTTTTATCATGCAAAGCAAAGGGTCGGTTGTTCTTTGGGGAAACCCAAAAATGTCTGGTCTTTGATATCCCAACTCTGTTGTGGGATTTTTAGGCCATTGTAAACAGAAACCTCACTTCCAAAGTGATAACATGTGGGACTTGACTGCAAGCAGGGGTCAATTGTATATTGGAGAACAGAAAGACAAAAAGCAAATGATTGAAGGCTTGAGCACAGAGAAAGTGCAGTGCTCGGAAGAGAACAAATGAAGCAGATACCCAACAGGGACCATTGGTCATTTTTGCATGGACCTAGCAACATTGAAGACGTTCTCCTGAACAAAGGCCAATCAAATGTATGCATACTATTTTGACTAGCTATCCCCTGAATGAAAGATTTCTAGTGCAGCAATACATGTTTATTTTGAAGAAAATCTGGTAGAACAGAATTTTAGTAATGTAGAAAATTTATGGACATCTCATAAATTTTGTTCTAGCAGATACTTCACATTGAAAGAGATAAAAGCTCTTGTTTTTCCTGATACATGGTTGTGGCTTCTTTCCTCCACCAGAAAGACGGTAATTTCACACTTGGCAGGAGGTAATGCTTTTTAAACTTTTGAGGTGCATACTCTCTGGCATAAGTGCCCTAAAAGAACACCAACAGTATGATGAAGGATGACTTGAAAGGAAAAAAAGCAAAAGCAAAACAAGTTACTCTTAAGACTAATATTTAGTCCTTGAGATAGGTGCATGGATTTGTATGGAATATTACTTGACTGCATCCTTAAAATCCTGTACATTTATTTCTTCAGTTGAATGAGGCTTTCAAACATCTGTATCTGGAACTAATTCTGATAACCTTGACATTCAGAATGGAGATAAAGGACAGATAGCTTTCCTCAAAATGCTTCAATATGGCAGGAAGAATTATCAAATATTGATAAATAAAGCAATGTGACATCTGTGTTGAATTCCAAGTTGACTTGTTGAGCTGTGTAAGAGGTAAAAGAAGGGACTTATTTGCAAGATGTGAAATGCATTTGGGAACAGCCAAGGTCAAAGCCAAAGCAGGACTCGATGCAAAAAATTTTCAAGCTTAATGAAAACCTCTTTCAAAAAGAAATTGACAGTTGAGGAAAAGTGTCATCATCAGAAGTTTAACATTCCTTTTTAGGGCCTAAGATACAAAGTCCCAGAGAAGTGAGTTGTATTAATAGCTGGCTTAAAATTTATGGCTTAGGAAGAACAGATGAGTAGTTTTGGAGTAAAGCCTGAATTATGACCTGAGCTCTGGCATGAGTGATCATTCAGTTCTGTGGTTGCAACTGCACGGTTTTAAGAATTCTTACAAGGTTCCTTTTTTGCCACTGAAAAATGCATCATAAAGGATAAATCTGTTACAAGCTAAGTTTGGTATATGTATTTGTGTAGCTATATAGGTTCAGTATTCCTATAAAGCAGAAAAGCAAGTGGTATGTCAGAGAGGCTTGTTTCTGATGTATATTAGAGCATGTGACTGATTTGAGCTTTGAAGGATGGGCAGGACTAAGACAAGTGGGATGGATTAGATATAGTGTGGGTACTGGAGGAGGACACACAGTCTAGTTTGGATCTAGGAGACAGGTAGAAACCTTGTGCATCAGGCTAAATGAATTGAACTTTACTTATTAGTCTGGGTAAAGCTATTGATGTTTGCAAATGGGAGTGTTTCATGCAGATTAGCCCTGCCACCCCATTAGGGGGTGGGGGAGCAGCACCCTGGAAACCTGCCTGAATAGCAGGCATTAACTACTATACTATAAAGCCCAGGCAGAGCAGTAGAATGGTGGCCATGGAGAGAAAGGCAAAGATGCAACATGGATGAAAGAGTTGCTAGGCTCTATGAGTCACTCAGGTTGAGCTCCACTCACTAGGACATAAACAGGTTCCTTGTTTGTTTTCTATAGCTCACTTCTTTTGGAAATGGATCAGCTTTTAAGCTTCTGTTGTGAAAAATCTATTGTTGTATTTTTTTTCCTCTGTAAAATGACAAGAACTTTAGCCTTGAAGGGACAATTTACAACACTGATATAAAATTGACAAAAATGGACTTGGGTTTATTGGGTTTATGAGTTGGCCTAAACGCGTATGTTCCACCTGTTATGTGCAGCAAACATTTCAAGGTCCTGTGGTGTTTAGTGAGTCCTTCCCCCACACTAGACAGCAAATTCCTTGATATGGGAATTTATGTCTTATCTGTCTCTATATCCCCAGCCTTGACTTCATGCCTGGCACCAAACAGGTGCTCCATAAATTATAATTAAATGAATAAATGGAGGCCTGATATGATGTCTAGCATTGATTGGTTTGTCATAAGCCATCTCGGTGGAATGGACTTTGTTCGGTTAGGAACTCCTTTACCTTTTTAAAGAGATGGTGAGAGTTTGGCTTTAGGGTAAATATCATGTAGATTGGTTCATCATTACTTTGCTTGGATGTTGTCACACAGGGGAAAAAAAAATATGACCCTGAAACATTTATTACTGGTCCATAACACACTAGGATTTTAACTTAGCATAAGGAGTCGTTGAGTGAATTTTATGATGTGAAGGAGAGTATTTGATCGGCCAATATTTTTATTTAGCTCAGGAGAAGAACAGGCAAAGCCCCAAATGCTGCACAGACACACACTTAAAATTCAAAAGCTTTTTTTCAGAAATGAACAGTGACCAGTCTTTCCAGGGTATACTGAAAGACACATCAGTCGTACATACTCCCAGGGAAGTGGATCAGAAGGTGGAGAGCATTTGAACTCACTGCCAAATGGCTCTCTCTGTCTTCAGAGTTCTGCAGTAGTAAGCTAAAGTTCTAGAAAGGTCTAGGCTCCGAAACCATAGAAGAGTTAAAAGAAAGGGTTTTCTAGCTTCTGTTTCGTATGCCATTCAACAAGATTTAGAAGGAAATGCAGCCAAATTTAATGGTCGTTACCTGATGAAAAACAGACATCCTTTGGATTATACCCAAGCTGCACTGAGCAGGACTCAATGCAATTAGGAGACTCCAGTGAGGCCAAGATGGCTGAGGAATTACAGAAAAAACAACTAGACACAAAATATGGCCTCGTCCTGTTAGGTAACTGATGCATTTTCAAAATAGTATTATAGGAAAAGTATTAGAGGAATTTACTCCATAATGAAGTGCATATTAGATTCTATTGTAATGTTAGGTCAGCAGGTATGGAGAACTTTGATTTCAGTCAGCTCAACCAAGAATGGAGGAATACTTTCAGCGGTGTGTGATCGTGCTCTGTGTTACCATGTTTAACGTTTAATTTTTTTTTCTAAAAATAAAGATGGTGCCATCTATGTGTTTCCCTTATATTTGTGATACATGATACTTTTTGTTTTGTCTTTACAGTGACAAATTCTTTGTATATCTTTGTAGTAAACTTGTTTGATTTTTTTCTGATGTTGAACCATGCAGTAATTTCTACATGAAATGAAATACCGGGCATATCTGTCTAAATAAGTCTGTTAAGCTGGTGTTACTATTCAAGAGGAACTAATGTTTTGGTTTTTTATTTAAGAAGGCAATTATTAGCTTTTTTTCCCCCCCAAGGAACAAAGTAACAAAATGATAAGAATTTGCTTCTGAAAAGCTAGACAGGCTCTTTTCTGCACACCATTAGTGACATGGCAGTACAATTTAGTAACTTCAGCAGTGTGTTAGGATTCACAGCCTATGCGAGCCTTTACCCTCAGGCCAGACCTATAGTCATTGTAAGAAAATGATTTATGTGTTGTAATAAATGTTACTTCTCAATCTGTTTGCTTGTTCAATGGTTGAGGTCCCAAAAGAAAAGGTCTATCTCAAATTAGGACTGGCATGTATTATCTGTCAACTTTATATAGTACTGTAAAAGTCATTCAGCTGACAGTAATATTAGCAGAATGTTTTATAGGTTTTGTACTGTGTGAAGCCTTGTCTGGGTGAGGAAAGGTGATGGGTCTGTGGGGCTCTGTGGTCCGGGATAAAGTTGCGTGTAGATGAGTCGTTTCAATGCTTCTCTGTAAATGAACATCTGGCTCCCATATTGATTCCATGTGTGAAAATGAGATCAGCCCATATAATGACCAGAATCAATCAGGCTTCAGCCGAGGAGTAACATACACTGGTCTTGATTTGTTAGACAACCAGAATTGGCAGCACCTTGCATAATTTGGCACCAATTGACAAAGATTAGGCTGTTTGGGGGCCTGGGTGGTTATTAATTTGAAACCCCCCTTAAATATTTTGCAGAGTAACATCAGCTGTAACTTATTTGTCCCAACCCCCTCCTTTTCATACGAGCTCTAATTGTTTTAGACAAACAAGTGAGCTTGCGGCCTGTTCACTTTACACAGGAAGACATGAATTCTTTGATCCATACAATATTCCTTAGCTCAACCTTGGAGCTATTTACCGAGGAGATTTATTTGCAGACAGACAGTAGAACAGTTCTTTGTGAATCGAAATGAGTACAGCTTATTTGGGTTTTCAGCTCATGTTTCTGCTACTTACTGTAAGAGAGATAAAATTAAGCGGTCTTTATTTTGAACGTAAGTCATTCTTTCTTTTTCTTTTTTAATAGTTTTGAAAATCGAGTTAGACTGTCAACCTTTCTGTTTTCTCCACGTACTTTACAATTGTTAGAACAGAGATCGAACCCAGAGAATTATCAAATACCATTTCATTTTTTGCCCTTTGCATAATCATGAAGAAAAAAATTGTGAGATTTAAAAGAGGACAGATGTTGATTGTAAACATTTTTTTTCAAATATGTCTCACTCGATTTCTGGGTACAAATGAAACTACCTGTGCTGTATTACTAGTAGATATTTAAAGAAAAGAGTAGCTATAATTGTTACATGTAGTTTTAAAAATTGATTATTGCTGCCAAACCGCTTTAAAGATATAGACTCATTTACTTTGAATTTAGATAATCTTATTTAGGTTAAGTATCTAAACCAATATTTAATTTTTCCTGCAATTAAATAAGAGTTATTTGAACAAAGCCTCTCTAAATGCTTTAGATATAAAAGACCAGACAATGTAATAGTAACAATAACAAGACAGTTCTGTAAATATGTCTTTTTATAATGATGTAAAGTATGAACTCCATTAAGACTATTTGATTTCTACTTAAGATAGAGAAATTTGATTTATGAAATCAGTTCTAGGGATAATCTCAATTCTTAATTATGTCTGACAATGAATTACTAAACTATAGTCTCTTTTGTCATCTCAGAACTTAATTTTCTGGGCCTCTTGATAACCAGTAGATGAAAAGTCATCTCCTTCCTTTAAAATACGTTTTTTCTATACCAATTTGTAAATGGTAATGAAAAATGTGTTTCTTTAAGGAAAAGTCTTTCAGGTTCTCTGATTTTACCTCCTGGTCACTTAGTTTATTAACATCATTTATGGCACTTTTTCCTTTGTATTTCCTTTTGAATAATTTACCAATTACTTGTAATTTACTCCTTTCCACCTCTATATGTTTCCAGATTCAGGAATATAATTTTGGGAGGAAAACATTTTCAATCACTGAAACACACTGTTGTTGTTGTTATTGTTATTGTTAATCAGGAAGCTCTTAAGTCTAAACAAGCATTCAGTCTGTAAGTCTTATTTTTCAAAAATCTTTCAAATTGCCTCCTTAAGGCTTAGGAGCTAACTTTGAGAAATAAAAGTACCTAGGTTTTTGCCAAATGCTTTACAAAATCACTTTGCAAGAATAATGTCCAAAGACATTGGAACCAATGCATACCTCTGGTAAGTAGTAGTTAGATTATTTGTTATTTGTAAAAAAATAAAAGGATTAGGACAAAACTTTAAGAAGGAATGCTGATATAGATAGGTAAAAATAGGCAGACCAAAAATATTATAATTTCAGATCATCAAATAACACAATCACACATACACTTAATATAGAAGATACACTATCAAAACATCACATGCAGTTGACATTTCAGAAATGGCGAAGTGTGTGGTTGTCTCACACATTAAAACAATTTCAGCACACATGTGCCTTTTCCTGTCTCTTATGACTCGCCTCAGGTAAGAATTCTTGCATATTAAAAATATTACCACTGTGATTTCAAAGGGAGGCCAAGTCCTGTTACGGGAATGTGTGATAATTTACTGTCCTGTCTGCACTCTAAGTGAAACCATGTTAACAGCAGCCATGTTTAAACATGGTTTTCGTTATATTTTAGACATGGTGTGGACAGCTTTATATTTCATAAGACACTTCTTGATTGTCTTTTTTGTACATTGGTTAGTTTGGCATCATTCTTTTTTTTGAAATCGTCCATAAGTGCTAATTGATAATGACAATAACCTCTGGAGCATTCTATAGATACCCAGGAAAGGACTGCCTTTTATTCCACTTTTATTTACAGAGACTTGTTTGCTATGGTGAGACATATTTTTGCCAGAATAGCAGATGATGTGTGGCTCTCTGTCTGGATATTGTGGCATATATCTTATGCCTCACAAAAATGCCTACCAAAGTATCTCACACGGCTGCTGTGTCTTTGAAAAACACATTATCTGGTGGTGGTTTTGCAGTCAGGCTTTCTTAACACCTGAATAAGTTCTCATTTTTACTTTATTTCCATTTTATTTTAGTTCAGGCCTAATTTTAATATATATTAACGAGCTAGTTACAGAATGAATTCTTGAGATAGGTGTTCATGCATTTCAGAAGCAACAATCTTTGGGGGATTTCAGAAATAAATATGCCTAACAGATAATAATTTCATGGAAATGAGTCAGTGCTATCAGTATCACTCATAACCACATGGCCTGACCTATGCTAAGAAAATTATTTCCCTTAACAAGATTATTGAAGCGGCCTCTTCTGCCACATTTTTTTTTTTTAAACAAATGTGTTTAAAGGTAGGGAGAAGAGAGCCTGTTCTCAGCTGGGTTCATGAGAGCAGTGAATGACATTAATAAAAAGTTGTTTAAGTTCTAATGGTGAAGGGGTCTTGAATACTCTGAAATCATCTGAACTTTATTTTTTAGGCAGTAGGGATCATTATTCCTGGCCTTGTTGCACCCATGTGGCATTCAGTAGCGGATAAAAAAAGGAAAAAAGAAAGGATTGTGAACAACAGATGTTCACTAAAGTAGTCCCCCAAATTCACCAGTTTCTTGAGAGAGTGTGCCTCATTCCCATTCTCTTTGTCTTAGGATGTCTTGGGCCTTGTAACCCTTCTTCCCACAAAACCAGAAACTGACTGAATCTATTTTTTAAAACTGTCTAGGTAAGACCTAATGACTTTCTGATTAGGAGCATTGTAGTAGAGTTGACCCACAGGATTTGGTGACCAGTTTGCAGGGAGAAGGGTTTCCAGAATGATCCAAAGAATGCAAAGACGTTATCGTGCCTCAGGTAAAAACACAGGACTATAGGTAGGTTGGATAAGAAATATGTAGATGTCACAGGGAGAATTGAATGACACGTTCACTTGGGGATTTTACACAGGCCCTTGGAAAAATCTGTAAGTTGTCTATAATTATAAGGGAGCGTGATTTTTACCCACTGTCACAAAATACCAAATAAGGTAAAACACAGTTTTCATTGCAGTAATAAGTTGGTTGTACAAATTACAATATTACCATGTTAACGGTATGTTCATTCTTTTCTATCAACCCAGAAAAAAATTCCAAAGTCAGTCAAGATGATAAAAATAAGTGTATTGTGTGTAGGTTTGTATCTCTTTAAATAAGTGAGTATACTTTACCTCTGCCCAAGTTATTTTTAACCTCTTCATTTTGTCAATGTGCATTATCATTTTTCTAGAGCTGACAGAACGTCAAAAAGCTTGGCCCAGCCATCTAATTTTGAAATAAAAGTTCATTTTGTTATATTTTTAATTTGGAGGCTTATGCGCTAAGCTATCCTATATTTTGTTGTATTTCAGGGTATTTAAATTTATTCCATTGTAGTTTATCAATTATTTTAAAATAATTCTGAAAGGCCTTTTTCTTAAAATATAGAAAATAAATCAAGAGAGCCTTACTCAAACCCACGATGAGATTTAAGCTTTTTCTTTTAGACTGTTGAGACTTTCTTTTTCTTTTTCAATTTGATAGCAGTTTTTTGACAGCTAGCACTGAACAGCAGTTGAATTGAATTGAACTGAATTGCCTAATAATTCACCTGCACTTGTGTGGTATCTTAAGTGTCATTCTTAGAATATTTTACAGACAAAGAGAAACACCATCAGGTAAGGATTTAGCATTAAGCTATAAAGCAAGGAAGCCAGATTATTTCTCAGCACTTGTATTGAAGACTTAAGAAAATAAATTATGAAAAAAAATCTGCTCTTTGAATAATGACGAATGTCTATTTGACTAATGAAATAGTAAATAAATGAGATGTCATTTCAAAAATGTGTGCACAGGTCCATATATGTGTGTTTATGAATATCCTATGCATGATTAATGGACCTGTTGTTTTTAACAGTTTCACTGCTGCTTCTTGGTGTCTGTAATTGGCTACTGAGCACTCAATTTCACACAGCGCATGTTTGTTGAACATGGGGCCAAATACAGTGTATTGTTTCCAGATATTGTATTTTAGCTCTGGATTTTGGTATTTGCATGGATACCCTATAATCTGTGTTATCAGAGAGAGGGTCTCCAGGTGCCTTGACACCTAAAGCAGTGTAAATGTCCACATTTCTGTATTTGTGGCTTCTCTCTTCATAGCTCCTGTGTTTTGCCTGGTCCTGCATCAAAGAGATAAGGGAAAGGGAGTTGATAATTGGGGATAATAAGCCTTTCATTATTCTAGTTTTTGAAGTTAAGGCTTATTAGTGCTCAGGCCTCCAAGGAACTCACATTGCTTTAAGTTGCGGGATTCCATTCTCTGTTGACTTTCTCCAATTTTGATCACTGTGTTTCAGAAACCTAAAACCATAACTCAGAGGAGTGTGTCAAATGATCTTACCCTGATTTTGTGACTGTACTTCGTTCTAACAAGAAAAAAATGGGCTCGAATCTGCGGCATATCCTAAGGGTGTACCTTTCTGCTCTTATGATTCCATTCTTAGCTCACTTTCAATCCACAGAGGAGAATTTTTCCACAAAGTACTTAGGTATGTGTTGGCGCCATCATGCCAAGAAGGTCGATTTGAAAACCTTTGCTTGATAGTGAATCACGAAGTTTTAACCAGGACGAGCACAAGATCGGATTTACATTTTAGGAATCTTCTTCTGCTGATAGTGAGGAAGGTAAATGAATGGACAGCATTGTAGTGTGCAGCTGTGAGGTGGCCAGTTAAAAATCAGTGAAGACCTGAGCTAGGCAATGAAGTTGATTCAGAGAAGGGTGGTGGTTCCGAAAAATGGGAGATGTGAAGTTACCGAGACTTGGTAAAGATTAGATTCATCCTATGAGAAAAAAGGAAAATGGCTTCCTTTTCTGGTCCTGGCCAACAGTATGAAAAGTTGTACCCTTTACAAAGATAGAGAACTAAGAATTAACTGAGTTTTTTTGTACGTGGGGGAGGGGAGGGGTGGAAATCGTATTGGTGATAATGATATTGTGTGTTTGTTTTTTAATGAAGTCTTTGAATTTCATATGTTTGGGTCCACGCTTTAAAATTATAAGCAGGAGAGAGTGTGGCTGCAGGACATTCTTTTGTTTGGGTTATGCAGATTTGGACATTAGGGCTATTTAAATTAAGTATTAATTGAAACCATGGGCATAGATGAGATTTCTCAGGGTTGGAAGCTTTCCCTTTAGTTTGTGGATACTTAGGTGATAGTAATTATACTGTCTCCTCTTCTTATTTGCATGTTTATCTCCCCCACCAGCTCATATACCCCTTGAGGCCAGAATTGTCTCTGTTCTTTTTATCATCTCTGCCCTCTCATACAGTCCCTGGAACACGGGCAGGCATTCAAGTATGTGTTTAGTGAATGAATAAGTAAATATATGAGTAAACTGAAAAGCATGAAGTGAGAAAGCAGGGACTCTGGGAGAAAACGTGATTTAGAAACAGTAGTACTGTTTCTGAAGAGGGTCTCATAACTTGGTGTGGCAGCTGGAATTGATGGGTGGGTGTATTGCTGAAGCCAGGGGAGGAGAGAGTGACAGAATTAGGAGTTACCGATCAGAAGGCTCATTTAGCCTCTGATTCCATGAGAAAGAGCAATGAAATAAATTACCCTATAACAAGATCTGTGCATATATTGGGAGTATGTTTGTTTCATATGTTCAAAATTTGGGATCCTCTGTCACTGTCAAGAATGCCTGCCATGTCTGGACTATATTGGCATTAAAACCAAGTTCATCATATTCAGTTCCACAGAATGACTGACAACCTGTTTTGTGTTTTTCCACACATCAAATGATAAACTGGCAGTAATGTTTTAAAAAACTACTGTGTTTGTGTCTTCAGAAATTATTTGAAGGTACAGTTGTACAGCGTGAAGATGCGTGCTGAATTCAATGAGGGTGTATTATAACATGCCAAGCATTTCATGTTAGTTGCTTTTGTAATAATGGATGTGGATAACTGAGACATATCTAATTAGACAAAATCCTATACGGACTGTTTTGTAATGACAAAAAGAATGATGCTGAACTTGTTTAGGTAACTTAAGAAATCAAGTGAGCATTTTTCTAGAGCACTTCATGTCATAACCCATTATCACAAATAACTTCTCATTCTATCCTAGCTCCCTATATCCCATCCAGTTGTACGAAAATATATTTACACTGTCTAATCAGTTCTATTGCTCAGAGACAGCAAACAAATTCAATAATTTCTCTTAATCTGTGCTCGTTAAAATTTGTTTAACCTACAAGAACACGAAAGCAGAATTTCTTCTGCCCCCAGGATGGTATGGAAACACTTCAGACAGACTGACTCCGTTACTAAAGAAAATTGTGTTTCAGGAGACACCCCTAACTTATGGTTTTGATTAGGGCTTTTTCTTACATTCTCATTGCTTTTAACGTTTTTTGTTGTTATTGTTTTGAAGTAAAGCCTCATCTGTAAAAGATCTCAATTTGAATATCTTAATGAAATTTTAAGAAACTAGAAAATTTTGCCTTCAGTCAAAGTGAGTGTCCTTTTGAGGGTAGAATGTACATAGGAGAGAACGAGAAAGGAAAAGAGGAAGCTGATGTTAACACACAAGAAAGATATTTGTGTATCATTATGAAAAGAGCCCAAAATTGTTTTATTTTCCAAAGAAGCAGGGCATATTGATTCATCAATAGTATATTCGTAGCACCTTACACTTCCTGAGAATTTTTGCTCAATAATCTTAAAACACTCTATAAAGAAGCAAGAAGAATTCTGTTGGTAGATAAATATAATAAATTTGTCTTTGCCATGTAGCAACATAATTTCAGACTTGAGAAAATAACCAAGAAGCCTATTGTGTTAATGTAGCTCCATTCATTTATTTAATTTATTCTTGTAATAAATAAAAGTGAGAATGATAATAGTTATATCACAAATTCTGCCTGAGGCATCAGAATATCAGTACGTGCCAAAAATATTATGTGATTGCTGAGAACTTTTGCTTTTTTTAACTTAATTTTTCAAAAGACTTAATACCATACTAAGTAGGTTAAAAGAGTGAATAAACACTTCCAGTTTAGGGAATCTATTCTAAAGTCTACCTCACCTACCAGGTGATAACCTCATAATACTTGTGATAGAAACGTTTTACAACTTCAGTGAACAACCAGGATTTGCTCATTTCGGTCTGGGGTTATATATGTTTTCTCTTAGTAACAAGAAGCGTATTATGATGAATCATGGTTCCATCAACCCTGGCATTTCCTCAAATACATGGCATGAAGTTTCTTTAGTGTTTTCAGGCAAGGTTTGATTTTCTTTACTTTGCGTAACATGAACCTTTTGTTTCAAATCATTAAATTCCACACCTAGAGGATTCGAATACATATTTATGGTTTCTACTACATTGTGTCATGTGTTTTTTGCCCAGCGGGTCCTATATAAGTATAAAGTTTCCAAATTCTGAAATTATTCTCTAAGCTTAAAACTGAAAAAAAAAATTTGCAGGGGAAATATTTTTAAAGTATTTGGTAAACTGTGCCTAGCTGAAGCCAGTGAATTAACTGTAATTTCTTTTGTGACTTTATTGGTATCACGGAGTAGTAGTGCCCATTGTTCTTCCTAAGTTGCACTTGTCTGATATGTTTTTTGAGTTCTTTTGTGTGTCTCTGACAGTTTTCTGATCGCCTTACCTCTGACTAATATTTCTGCCTTGCTAGTGTTGTCAGATGACATACCCCACCCTTGTCCTATCTCTGATGCTTCTAATCAAAAGGACTTTGGAACGGTATAGTAACAGAAAAAGAATCTGATTAAGGCCATGACCAGTTTTATTTTTGATAAAGATATGAGCTTCGTAAGAAGCTTTATATTACCTTTTGGACATTTATCTTAATTTTGGAGAGAGGATTTTTTTCTCATTCTTTTTTCAAGAATATTCCTACAAGAGAATAGGTCTAGGGAGCCAATATAACGTTCAGTCTTGGGACCCATTGTCTTTTCAAACAGTAGTCTTAACTTTCAAAAGAGCAAAGAGACTGGCCGAGTGGCTCAGTTGGTTAAGAGTTCACTCAAAAGTGCGACCTCTGAGCAACAGCGGTTCAAGTCCCGGCCCGAGTTGAGCTGCCGCTGAGCTGTCAACAGGTGGCAGGATGGCTCAGCAAAATAAAAAATAAAGAAAAGAGCAAAGAAACATCAAGGAAAGCACATTCACTAACTAATTTTCATAATCATTTACCAACTTCTGGCTATAGTTCTTAAAAACTGGTTCGAAGTATCTTAGTGTAACAGACTGGGAATGAAAGCACTGGTAGGGGCATGAATTCTTAATTTCTATTTAACAAACTCATTTCTTACTACTATCTGATATTGTTCTAGGAAGACACTAGGGATACAGTGAATAAAAATCCTCAATTTTATGGAGCTCTTTTCTATGCTGAGACATCACCGAAAATATGCTCAATTGTTAACATTATACATGACACAAAACTATCGCAGGTTAAAGTTATGTTACATGGATAAGCCTTTGTAAGTGGCATCTATTGGAAGCTTAGGTTTTGATTGTGAGCATATACCAACAAGGTCCATTCTTGCGATATTAAAATATTACTTAAATGCAAATTAAATCAATATTTATTGAGTGTGTATAAGATGTGAGAGGCGCAAAAAGAAACAGACATTCTCAAAGCTGTCAAGGAGCCATGAGCCTGGATGAGCTCAATCAACTGAGTGTATTCCACATACAAAACCCTATAGTAGATATAGAGATGTTTAAGAGTTGGACCCTGTCTATACGGGGTTTAAAATCTAGGAAGCAGAAGATTTACAAAATTTTCTTTACAATAAATATGAGTTTGCCCAGTGCATATTAAGAGAAATACAAGTGTTCTTAGCGTATAGGTGGAAAGGAGAAAAGAATAGAGTTTACTACTGTGTTGTCTTATTCCATTAATTGTATGATATTATATGAGCAGGAACAGAAGCATTTAAAGTAAAGACCTTATATTTTCGGACACTGGAGCCCACTATCTCTAGACTTGATATAAGCTAATATAAATGAGAGAAAGAGAATGATGTTTTTTTATGGCACAAGCAAGAACTGAATTAGGCTACTGTGTTTACACAGAGTAACACTCCATGAGCAAAGTGAAGATGCTATTTGATGCTCATATGTTTTTGACTTCATTTAAAAAATTTTTCCCCTTGATTTGTCCACACGAAAACACTACTTGACAAAAGATATTTTGAGACTGAAATTTGGTGATTTTGCACGTCAAAACTTTAAGAAGCAAAACTTGGGGTGGGAGGTATGTATAAGAGTAAAAATACATTCTTATGTATATATACAACATACATGAAAAAGCTTGATCTAAAATTGAGATACAAATTTAGGAAATGGCTGTTATAACATATTTATAGAGACTTCACTATATGTATTACTAGCCACTTTTAAAAATTCAGAGTTCAGTGGGGTTTTGTGTGTGTGTTTGTTTGTTTGTTTTGTCATGAAGTTGGCATTGTTTCTTCACAATGTTGGGAAATTCACCCTACTTATGTTTTTCTGAAGGATTTAAATTACCAGTAAAATTGTTGACAGCAAAGTTTAATTTAGTAGATTTATTTTCTTCCCCAGATATTTTGTAGTAAATAGCAATTATATTTCAGAATAAAAAAAACAAAGTGCTTGCAAAGTTTTTAAATGATCAATTTGTTATAGCATGTTAATCACATTTAAAGTCTTTACCTTTGTTTTGTCTAGAATGATTTACTTTTCTGTCTTTTAATATTGATATTGCTATAGCAAAATAATTACCCATTTGCAAAGGAAAGAATGCTTATTAAGGTGTAGGCTATGTTTTTAATATTTAACAATTTCTTTTATTTAAAGATTTCATTATTTATTGCCATAAGACAAGAACTACAAAATGCTCTTTTTTTGAAAGGCAATCCATCGGTTAGAAAGAGCTTGGTTTTTGGAGACCAAAGAAGTGGGTTCAAATCATGGTTCTGCCAGTTAGCACCTGAGTCTTATTAAAGTTCCTTAGACTTTATGAGTTGTAATTTTATTTTCCACCTCGTAGAAACAGCACCTATTTTTGCATAATTATTGTAAGGATTTTCAAACACAGGATTTGACATGCTGTAGTTGCTCAACAGATGTAGCTATTAATTTATTATATGAGCCATGAGAAGCTGTGGGAAGAGTTGATGGGATGGTGGTGATGGCTGGAAGGAATCTAAGACATCAGATCATTGACTTTTCTACAAAGTGACAATTGGAAATAATCATCCAGGAAAAGAACTAAACGACCCCAAATACTCCCTTTTTGAAGATACCTAATAATTCAATAAACACTGTGCTCAGCTCAACTAAACATTTGAACTCTCTATTGAGTTTTGTTTGAACAGTGTGATTAGCTCAGTGTAGTTCATTATTTGGGTTTAACCTGGTCCGCTGGTTTTCCCAGAGCCTTTTTTAGAGTTTCATTTCATGTTGCACAGGTGATGGTGAAACACGTTGAGTAGCTGGGTAGGTAAACCAATCCTAATTTACATGAGCAGTCACCCTCTTGTATAAAGAAATAGTTTCTATTTTTCAGTTGGAAAACATTCCAATTTCAAATTTTTTAGGAGTAGGAAATAAGGTCCCATTCCAAAAAATGGCTGACTTAGACCTGTCTTTTTTTCTCCCTTGATTTCCGCCATCATTTCGCTTTTCTTTTTCTGACATAGGGTCTGTTAGGCTACAGTACAGGTTTCGTCACAGAAATAAATAACATCATGTTTCCTTGGGAGCAATTGAACAACAGAATAAAACAGCACTTACTGTTTTTTTAAAGTTGTGTCAAATTGTCATGGTAATACAGAGTTGTATCATGTTGTCATAGCAACCAGAATTATAAACCGAATTTAAAGAGGATGAAGAGATACCCTTTGGTGTTGTGATTCCTTTAACTTTACAGATTTCATTCCTCCTCTACCTCTGTTATTTCATTTTGCCTCCTTTTTATAAAATGTGGAAGGGGGAGCGTGGCTAGCGGGAATAACATTGCAGCATAAAGGCTGAAGTCATCACATGCTCTTTGAGGCAGGTAGAATTCAGGGTCTGGAACACGCAATCAGATACACTGCTGTGTCAAGCCACCCCAACCCAGAGCTGGAGGAAGTTCCACTGGCGTGGGTTGAAAAGGTATTTCGTCTTTCTTTATGATTATTCATGACTTTCCTTTCAAGCCAAAGCATCCCAGGTTTCCTCTGAACAAAAAAGCAATATTGAGTTTTGGGAGCTGATTCATCAACTTTATCAGGCTTTGGGAAAGACTTTCTTCTCTGTAATTAGAATGATTTAGGTTATTATCGTTGTTCAAGAGGTTAAACTTTGACCTTTGAGGTGAAAAACTAATTTCAATGCTATACCATTTCCATTCCACAGTGGAGACCGGAAAAAAAAAAGCTTTAAGAGGTAGTTGAGATATTTGTTGCTGGAGTGAATCTAATGACAGATTCTACAAAGAGTAACTATTGGAAAAAAAAACAAAAACAAATTTGTTAACTGGAAAGGTTTGTTAAAACTCAGTTGTTTTAAGTGTGCCTTCTCTTAAACTGAGCTCTTAGCCTCTTGGCAGAAGCAGTTTGCTTTCATTCTCTTTGTTGCTTACATCGCCTCCTCTGCACTGGCTGTTGAACAAACTCTTGTGATGCAAGTTGCAGCAAGTTGTAGGCATTAATAGTGGCCAGGTAGTATAATACTATTTTTAATGAATGTCTGTTTTTTTATTTTTTACCATGCTTTCTTTGGAAAGATGCCCATGAAACAAAGTATTAAGAAAAACAGACGGCTGCCCTGGAATGTGTGTATTAGCTGCAGATTATTTCCTATTAGCAGATTAGCTGCAAGGCTATTGGCTCAGAATGGTCTTTGAGAGTATTGTGTTTTGTAACTGATTCAAGCCATGGGAGAGAATTGCCACCATGATTGGAAAGAAGAATTAGCTACTGTTGCCATGGACACTGGAGTTCACAGTCCCATTGTTAAAATCTAGTGCTTCAGAATGAGATGCCCCAGCATGAGTTCAAGCTTTGTTAATGAAATGATCGAATATATTTTTCCAGAGCTGTGACAGAATCTTGTGAAAGATATGTGAAATACACTTCGGCTACACACATATTTAGTTTCCTTTATAAATCAGTGTGTTCCACTAAAACAAAATAACCCTATGCTATAGCACTCTTTGGAAACTAATCCATCCATCCATTTAAATCTTGAATTACCTGTGTAATAGGTACTCATTTATAGTATGTGTTTGAAAATTGTATTTTGTTTAAATATAGAAAAATAAATAAATTTTCAAATGTTCAAATTGTTAGAAGACCTGTACCCGTATGCTTTCTAACAGTATAAAATAATGATGGTATTATATGTTAGGTATAACTTTTAAAAAATTCTTCATGGAAGAGTGTAGATCAAAGCTTCCAGTATGTTTTCAAGGTGGGCTGTAGACCATGCTGTGACATACAATAGATTTTTATTTTTAAAACTGGAAAGAATTTGTGAAAGTTAAAGACGGGTAGTTTATTATGGTGATGTGGATGAGAACCTGTGAAGTTCAAAGGGAAAGTGACAAAATGGTATCAGTCCCAGACTCCGCTAATAGTCCAGTCAACAGATATTTAAGTGCAGGCTAGAAGCCAACCATAATGTTTTGTACTTCAAAGAGAGCTTGTAGTCTTAACGAGGCTTTCTTTCTTTTATTTTTTTTATTTATTTTTATTTTTTTAATATCTTGCCCTTCCTATCCATCAAAAGCCTTAGTTCCATTTCCCCCCCCCCCCTTACAATACTGTTCCTTTACTTTTCAGAGAGACCTAGGTTCAAATCATGTTTCTGCCACTTATTCATCATGTGACTTTGGGCCAGTTGATTATCTCGTCTCAGCCTGAGTTTCCTCATCTATAAAATAGAATGACGGGAGCACTGCCCAAAAGAGTGTGGTGGAATGAATTAAATAAAAATGGTAACGATAGTGCTGCAGGGTGCTTGGTACTCAATAAATACAATTGTTATGTTCAGAAAACCTTTTGGCTCTGATTTCTCACAATCTGTTGAGATAGTCTAGCAGTGAAACTCAGACTATTACAGCAAACTTATCTGCCTCTCCAACTAAGTCATGAAAAATATTTCTAATTATTGCCCCAGATACCTCCCTAACACATTTGGTGACTATTCTTCACCTCTGTCTTTGCTTAGCAAAGCCCCCCACCAAGAGCACCCTTCCCCCTTCTTTTCTGCCTAGAGTCAGTATTTTCTTTAAGAGACTCAGTCCCTGAACTATTTCCTGACTAATTAATCTCTCCCCCCTCAATTTTTTGTTTCTCATCTCAGTTGTTTTTTGTTTTTTTTTGTTATTTGTTTTTTCAAATTTTTAAATAGATACGTTATGGCCTCATTGCTGCTGGATTCTTGTCAGCTGGGAGGATGGCAACATCAGGCCTTCCATGATCCCTTCCTGTTAGCACTGTGATGGGTGAGACTATCACATCAAACCAAAGCTGAGCCAATCGCAAGCCAGCAGTACTTCAAAATAAAATGAGTAATAATCTGATGTGCTATTGGGCTGTACATAGTCTCTTTCCAGTGGAATCTCTTGGGATCTAAGTCGCATATAAATAAATGTAAATAACTCCCTTATCTGGTGGTAAAATCTGGCTGCTTCAGCTACCTGCGACATTTCTAAAAATGAAAGGGACAAAGGTCTCATCAAAGAGGCTAGTGAGGAACATAGCTGCACAAAAAGAAATTGGAACCATCTTTGGCAAAGTCCAGTTATTACACAGAGTAAGTTTGGATGTCTACTTTATCCGCCAGTTAGCACTTCAGTGGGAGAGACAAGAAAGTGTTACCATAAACTGATATCCTGAATTTAAAAAAAAACATACTGGAGAATTTTCTGAAAAACCAGAATTCAACATTTATGTCCTCATATTTTGTTATGATGGTGCCTGTATGCTGTGTGTTTAGATTACGGTAGAATTAGAGTCTTACAAGTACAAAGGACCCTGCCAGTTCTATATTCAAAGAACTGTAGTCTCCTCTGAATTTAATCTGAATTGAGGAGCAGTTGCTTTCCAGTTACAAAATAATAAACCAACCCACCCAAAAGCATTTTTTTTAGTTCTTGATATTAACTTAAAGGAAAGATTTTTAAAACGATAATTACAGTTTTCAGTTCCATGAGATTAATTCTGTGGTCTGAGACAATGGAATTATTTGGACAGATAGACCTGTGCCTGTTGGCGATAGTAATAACAGACAAACACAAAGAACAACAGCAGAAAGGTAGTCGTTTGAATCAGGAAGGACACAAAATAAAAGGCTGAAATATTCCAATTGTTGTACTCAATTTTAACCTTTTCTGGTGGAAATATGAATTTATACGCTGAATTCCAGATTGTTAGAATGTATTCATTAGCTCTGTTAGGAAAACGTTATTTTTGCATGCACAAACCTTTTTACATTCATGTGCCATGTATAGTAAGTTTTTTATAGATGTTAAGGTGCAGATTATAATAGAAAAAAATTTCAACAAATATAATGGCATAATTGACTATACCTCTTTATCCTCTTATAATAAAGATACTTTCTCATCTTAAGGAAAAATTGTGATGCAAAAAAGTTATTTTATAGACTTACTACTTATTATAATTTCTGGATTTTATGAGGATGGAGACATTTAAGAATTCCCTGTAACAGCTAATCTTGCCCCAGTAACATCCCCTCGTCTTGTTAAGATAAAAAGTTTGTTTGACAGAACCTCTGTGTGTGTGTTTTGCACCGATATCTACATAAAATACAAGTGTACAACAAAATGGAATGAAATATAGAGATAGCCTCAGCCACATTCCACAGATATTATTTCATTTTTGTTTTCTTATACATTTACATTTAGGTAAAAAAGCAAAATTGGAGGATCAGTACTTTTGGGGTTTTTTTCTTTTCCCCATAGCAGAGGATGGACGGATACAAAGCAGGCATAGGAAAAGGCTTACTAAAATAATTAAGTTTAAGGTAGATCTAGAAACTTATATTTGAATCTTGCTAGAGATAGGAAAGAATGGTAAAATAGGATACACTCATTCTTTGAATGTTTTTAAAAATACAATTTGAATGTTTCTGAAAGTTGAAACTTTAAAGGAGCTCTTTTGAAAAGCTGAATTCATGCTAATAGGGATTCTCATAAAGTATATTTCTGATCAGATTTACTGTCCTCAAAATGTCATAGGAACAGTTTTTTTTTTCCTGCCTAAAGCCACACTTTGCTTTGAAATTAGAACATAATGTGTTCAGCGCATCATAATTCATGATCTTTGATACAAATAAATGAAAACAAAATGCAAAATGTACGCTCTTTAATTAATGTTTAAAAATTCAACTCTTTATTAGTAAAACCAAGAAATATGTAATTGTTGAATTGAATTCTGTCAGACAATGGTATGCTGTAAAACTTTTTAATTAGAGGTGATTGAATGTTGCAGGAAGAATTCTATGCCTTTTCTCAAAAGCAAGGGCAGAGTTGGGGGGGGGAGCTTTAATTTGTTTTTCCTTAATAGCTTGTTATTTTTAAAAAGTAACTTTTACAAAGACTAGGAGTCAACCAGCGTTTTCATTTGGTTTTGGATGATGGGAGTAAATGGGCAATGTGGCCATACAAAAATGGAGTAAGAAAATACGTTCCCACATGCTGTGATGAAAAATGTTAACATTTATTAGCATCCCATATATATCTCAACTCTTTCTAAATGAAAATGTATGTACTATGTAATTCCCTTTGAGACTAAGCATGGACCCGAGTTTAGACAAAAACGGGGGCAGGATATGAAGGCCAAACAAAAGTCATATAGACTTTAAAGTCAGCAGACAAAGAGGGTCATTATAATGGGGTGAGGTATAAAATCATTAGAGTTCTTTTAGTGGACAGGATATTGTCACTATTAAAAGAGAGAGAAAAGTAGTTATCTACCCAAAATAGTATGCCGTTGTTTTTTTTTAATGAGACTATGTTTTAAGTATTAAAATATATATAACCTAACTTTAATTATAATAAGCCTCAACTACTTTATGAGCTGATTATTTTAATTCTGAATTAGCCAGTGTCTACTTTTATCATTGTATATCTTGTTTTCTGCCTTTGGGTATGAAGTCTCCAAAGTCACCTTGAATGAGAAGGAAAAATTTAGTCCCTGAAATATTTGAGAGGCGTGCTCTTTTGAAATGGTCCGTTTACTGGTTGGTGGTCTTATACTAAGACTAAACGTATTGATTGATCACCAGGGACCTCCCCTACAGATACACAAAGGCAATTAAAAATATACCAATTATTATTATTTTTAATGTTGAGAAAACCATGCTTTGTAATCAATCCTCTGCATCAGTGCCTCTGAGTGAATGGCTTTAGGTCGGCGCCTTGATCCTAGCCCTGAAAACAAGCAAGAGACTGTATGTAGCTGCTGGCTACATTTTGACTTTTAGATGTGGTTTAGGTTCTCTGCTCACGCTTCCATTCTCTATTACTGTCCCACTAGATTTCTTACGTTTGAGACAAGTAATACAAACTTTGTGCTATCTGGAATTACATTATTTGTCTGCTTGTTTACTTCCTGCCTTCTCCCAGAAGGCAAGCTCAGTAAAGACATGGCATTGGCTTTGGTCTTTGCATTATCTCTAGGACTTGCAGAAGTGCCCCGCACATAGGTAGGACCCAGAGAACATGTGTTGCATGAATGAACTGCAAAGATTCCACCACCCTCTCAGGGAGATATAAACATATAACAGTGTGATGAAGAGGGCCATTTTATCTAGTCTTCCTTCAAATGTGTCATGGCTGATTCCTTCCGTTTCATTCCCACTGCTCATCAAATGCCTCTTCCTTCTCTCTTGATTTATTGCTTGTAGTCTATTACCTGGTCTTTCTGTTCTCTCTCTCGCCTCTCGTCCATCCAGCAGCTTCTGCCAGAATATCTTCCCAAATCTAGCTCTCAAACTTCTAATGGCTCCTGCTGGAACTTGGGTTGTCACTGAACTGTTTCCTGTGTTGGTGTGTTATTCCCTCACCAACGCAGTAAACCCTGGAAGGGATCTGTGGCAAAGTTTTTTACCATTCCTCCAAAGCGTGGCATATGTAATATTGATCATATAAGGTGACAATATATAGTAAATACATTTCTGTATATAGTATATGATTCAGGAAGCATGGGACACATTACAAAATAAAGGAGCATATTGGTTTCCTATGGCTGTGTAACTAATTACAAATCAAGCAGCTTAAAATACCACCAATTTATTCCCACAGTTTCTGCGTAGGTCAGGAGACTGGGCACAGCATGGCTGGATACTCTGCTTAGGGGCAGAAATTGAGGTGTCATCTAGGGTCGTGGCGATCACCTGGGCTCAGAGTTCTTTTCTGAGCTCACTGGTTGTTGCTAGAATTCATTTTCTTGCAGCTGTAGGACGGAGGTCTCCTCCTACCCCCTCACCCCTCAACTTATGACCAGGGACTGTTGGAAATCCCATGCCTTGTGGCTTTTATAGAGGTTTGCTTTCTTTTAGGCCAGGTGAGGCACTTCTCTCTGACATCTCCTTTTGAGACCAGCCAGAGAAAGCTCTTTGTTTTTATAGGACTTAAGTGATCAGGTCAGGCCCACCTGGATAACCTCCTTATCAACTGATTTGGGATTTTACCTCTGCTTGCAAAATCCCTTCACAACAGTACCAAGAGCAGTATTATTGATGCCAGGGAAGGTGTATGTCCGCCAGGGGCCAGGAATCTCAGAGGGCCACCTTAGGATTCTGCTGCTCCAAGGAGTTACAGATTCCATAGTCTCAAAAAGAAAAATAGTTATAGAGGTGATCCCTCAGGACCACCCACCGCTTCTTCAAGATTGATGGTGTAGTCTTCATTTAACCAATATTTCTGGAAGTTTTCTTGACTCACATCAACACTACTCTAGGAGTTTTTACATGCTCATCTAGTGAAATAAAATTGGAAAACTAATATAGCATCTTATTCAAATGCCAAATTTTGAAAATGGAACTATGTAGAAGGTGTTATTTCCAGAAGAAGGAAAACATTTGTAAAGGTTTTTAGTTGAAACTGAATAGTTGAAGTATTCTTAATTCTTGTATAATATGTTACAAAGCAAATAACACACTCCAGATATGGAAGCAACACTCTAAAAAATTGAAAGGAAATAAGACAAGGATTTAGGAAACCTGACCTCTACTCCCCAGTTGCTCTTGTGGGGCGATGTTTGAGATGTCTTTAACATGTTGGTACTCCAAATATTTCTTCTATCATGGGGACACTGTATTTGAACTGCTTCTTTCAGGTGAATGTTACAAGAATAAAATTTGCAAATCTATATGAAATATTAACTCATCAAACTTTTATTTAATCTTTAAATATTGAATATTAGATATTTAAAATGACTAAAAGGTAGCCATATTATGATACTGGTAGCCGTATTATGACACCTATATTGTCTGCCAGAACCTTATTTTAGGCTTAAGCTAATGAAAATATGACATCATTACAATAGTAGTTTTAAAGATAGGTGGGCTGCTTAGATGTTCTAGTTGGAAGATAATCTGCCTTGTCTTGAGATACAATGATGTTAGTTTATTTTAATGAACAAAGCTTTAGCTTTCTCTAATTCTAAAATACTGGACTTATAATGATCTCATCACATTCTATAACAAGAAAAAATTTAATTTTTCCCACATTTATAATATTACCATGATTAAAGGGGGAAAATATATTCTACAGAGCAAATATTAAGTGAAACACACTTTTCAATGAAAAAAATGTTTGGAATCAGAGAATATTTTCTCAGTTGTTTACGCCCTAGAAGAAATCCAATTCATGTCACTTATATGCCTTTCAAACCGTCACTCGTGTTAAGAGACTACTGTGAGCTGAGTATACTATAATTTCTGTGCTAAGTTATATGTATGAAGTTTGCAGCCTGGTATGTGTCTGTACCTCTACATGGCTTAAAATTTTAGAAAAGAGGTAGGTTGTGCCTTTTCCCATATGCCTGTAGTGTGGATCTACAAAGGTTTGGGAATCAGACCAGAATTTGAATATTGATCCTGCTACTTACTAGCTCTGAGAGCCTGGGCAAGTTACTTAACCTCTCTGAGATTAGATCTCATCTATAAAAGGAGATAATTGTTTTTTTAATCATGGGATGCTTGAAATTTAAATAAAAAGGTAAGTACGGCGGGACATGATGTCTAGGACATTCTAATTACCAATACTTACCATTTCCTTCTTCCTCTGTTTTAGAGTCATGATCACATGTCTGTTTTGATAGTAATCTCTATTCACTAGCAAACAGTGACTGAGTGTGTATTCTGTACTAGGATTCTGTGTTGGGTGTTGAAAATATAAGAATGAATAAGACATGGCCTCTATCCCAAAGAGGGCAAGACCGATTTATATGGGAGAATAACGAATATGTGTATAAAATGCAAGACAGTTAAACAATATTCATATGAAATTACACTTAAATAGAATACTGTACAGGGCAGCATAGTATAGTGCTTAAATATACCAAATTACAAACAAAAAAATATAATTGTAACAAGTTTTATTGATCATGTGAAAATAATTACATTAATCTTTCTGGGTTTTGCCATGGCTTGCCATTCATTTCAGTTGCAGTTAAGGTGGGGTTCTTTTGGGGCCGGCCGAGTGGCTCAGTTGGTTAAGAGCTCGCTCAAGAGTTTGAGCTCTGAGCAACAGCGGTTCGAGTCCAGCCCGAGCTGAGCAGCCGCTGAGCTGCCAACAGGTAGCAGGATGGCTCAGCTAAAAAAAAAAAAAGAAAAAAGAAAAAAAAAAAGGTGGGGTTCTTTTATCTCAGATGCCCACAGGATATGGATCCTGGCTATTGAAGTTATATTCTTATTT
Source organism: Hipposideros armiger (assembly GCF_001890085.2). Lineage (NCBI taxonomy): Eukaryota > Metazoa > Chordata > Mammalia > Chiroptera > Hipposideridae > Hipposideros > Hipposideros armiger. The sequence goes on from NW_017731415.1 coordinate 4,250,114, forward strand.
CCTTGGATGCTGTAACCATGTTGATGGTCAACTGAAGCTGTTTTCATACTCTCTCAAGATTTGATCTTTGATGAAAGGAGCCAAAAAGAATTCAAAGGAGTTACCTTGCCTTAGGGACTTCCTCCTACTATTAAATTGATGTATCCCAAACTTCTTGGGATTTAAAAAAAAATACTAAAAGGCCCATGTTTATTCTGTTTGGACTCGAAAGGTGGGAGGAGCGGATGCTCTCCTAGTAATGCTATGTTTGCATGAGTAGATGTAGCCATTCCTCATGATTTAATGCATAGTTTCTTACATGAAATATTTTAGATATCCTTCATAATGGAAGCAACGAAAACTGCTTTGTAAAGTCCAAACATTAATTCATTGTTTTTTACCATAAGATTTTGCAAAGTCAGAACTGACCTGCACATTCAGTTACGATGCAGTAGAATCCATTTTCCTATGTAGGCTAGGTTTCATCTTATGCATAAACAAAATGTGGCAAGCTAGGACTGTAAATGTCTGTACATGCATATATTTACCTCCATTTGAAATCATATATTTTTGTTTTATCCCCATTGAGTGGTTAGTTTTTATTTAAAGCTTTTATTCAAACAGCAAAGTGAAATGACCTGATGTGGGAATTGGCCCAATGAATAATATCAGTTTGGGGTCTGACTGAGCCCCTTATTTATGCTCAATCATTACCTCAAATATTCTGTACCTCCTTTGTACTTAGCATTTTATGACGTATATGAAAACCACTATCCTATGCTGCGCTGTACAGTATTCTATTTGTGTCGTTATAGTTCCTAATCATACTGAAATTTCCCAAGGACTGTCTTTCATCTCTATATTCATCACAGTGTCTTGTGCAGCACCTTATCCAAGTGGCACTCAGTAGAATTTTCCTTAATCGAAGCCTAAAGCCAGAAGTTTGATATTTGAGTTATACTGAAATTTTAGAAAAATTCAGAGGCAGAAAAAAAGGGGAAAAAAAATCACTTTCTCAGCAGATATACGTATCCAGGTTTCCACTGTGTTCCTGAAAGCAGCTCTAAACATAGCCAATTTCTGTTCCGCAAATAGTTATCCTCTTTATTTGTGATGAGCAGGCAGGAGCTTCTTTAAACAGTGAGAGTAGTTGCTCAGATTTTGGAATGAATAGAGTTCTCATAATAGTTTTTCTGCCCTAGTTTTCTGATGATCTGGTACAGTTAGAGGAGGCTCTCTAGTGTTTGAATTATGAAACATTATCACTTTACTTCCAGCACAGTCTAAACCCTTGTGATTTTTTAACGACAACTAAGTAGTATCATTACTCAGTATTGGAATTTTGAGAGAATGGTAAGGTTTATTAAGAGCAAAGGACTGTTTGGGATAAAATGAAGGATTGGTAACAATGCTGTGAGCTCCGTTTGCTAGCACCACAAAAGTTTGGAGACAACATTGGAATTTAAACTCCATATGTTGGATGAATTGTATTTGGCTAGGTCACACTTCACTTTTTAGTTTCATTCATTCTTAGCAACCAGCCTTTTGCAGAGCTGTTTATGAACCTGAACTTTCTGATCTAAAAATGGGCAAAAAGTGACATATGGATGTAGCTTATCTACCAAACAATTACCTTCTTCTGAATCCATTCCATCCCTTGGTACTTGGAAAGAAGGATCGGTACTTGGAAAAATAAAAACAGCATATTGACAGGAAAGAAAAAGCTAATAACACATTGCAGGGATAAATCTAACGTAATACTTTGCGATGATAAAAGGAACGTAGCATTTAATATTTTAATCTAAAATATTTTATAGTAAAAGTTTTTTCTAACCAATGGTAATAATTCTGTCAACTTATTTCAGTGGATGGCATGCACATAAATTTAGTGTTCGTACTGAATTAAATCATTAGCTTAAAAAAATTGCATAACGGCAAGTCCTATTAACTGATTACGCTAGATTGACACTTCAGAAGAGGTTCATCACATTCAAGTATTATCATTTATGGAAAGGAATCTTTTCAAAGAAGCCTTCTATTTTAAAACTTGTTAATGAAAGGTATTAAAAAATCGATATATATGTATGTAAAAATTGTTTCTGAGTATAATATATGCATCCTTTACGTGGATTCCTCTTCCAGTGAGAGGTTACACATTAAGATAGATTGTTTCTCCCTTTGGTGTAGTGTTCCAATAGATTTCTGAGCTATGATAACAGTGAAGATAAAGGAAAAAATGAAACAAAAGGAAGAAAATAAAATCAACCCCTCCTCTTATAAAAATTGAACATACCTAAGAAGGCATCGCTTTTCTTATGCCTTAAATATTGATCCTTCGCATTGAAATTAGCGAGTCTCAGAGCATAATTTATAAAATGACAATTTTTCTGTAAATTCTGTAGAAGACTATAGACATGCTGAGAGCCTTTTTAATATTGAGCTCCTATGTTTAAACTTCTTAATAATAATAGCTACCACTTATTGAGTGCTGTCTTTGGACTAGGTACTCTGCTAAGTGTTTTGTATAGTATTTCATTTAATCTTCCTCTTAAAAGCTATGGATTAGGCAAAGCAGCTCAGAGAGGGAAAATGAATTTTCGAGATCACATGCTACTAAATGGAATCGGGATTTGTGCTCATGGTGGTCTGTCTGACTTCCAAGGTCATCTTCAGTCTGAACAGATGGAAATCCTGGACACCTTTAAACCGCACCATATACATAAAGAAAATTGAAACAAATGCTGTGCAATCTGAGTACGTGGATATGAATAAAAGCATATCCCTATGAACCCTGCTTTTCAGATGTTTCCAGCCTCTGCGTCATTGGGGAGTGAAAAACCATCCCTCTGTCCGGGCGCTGTAATGTTATCGAGTCCTTTCTGTGTGTAACATATTCTAAGGGCTTTCTGATGTGGTGGTCAAATGTTTGGGGGCAAATCTTCTAAGAAATATATTTGGAGCTTATGTCATGCTCTCATGTTCATTTTTCTGGCTTCAATTATTTATTAAAAGCAAAATCTGTGACAAGTTTCCTGCTTATTAATAGAAGAGCTTTTCTTTGCTACCCATTTATTCCATTGATATGCATGTTGACATCCAAGCTGTCAGTGATTTGTGATGTCATAAAATACAAAGAAATGCATAGAATAGGGGGTATACTTAGGTATAAGATTTTACTAAAGATCAAATTCTTTAAGAAATTGAGTCTTAGGTTTTGTTTTGTTTTATACTAATCATCTCCATTTAAAAAAATTAGCTCATAAACATTTTAGAGGGAAAAGGAGATGTTTTCCCCCTTTATTTTATTTTATTTTTTTCGCCATTCAGACCACTGATTATTGCTTGTAGACATCAGCTCCAGGCCAGATACTATTTGGTCTATGGAACTTTTTAATGCAAAGGAATCTTTATAACCCAGTATGTTCTCACTTGAATTACAGTTATATCTGTCCTGTTGTGCCTTCTAAACTAGACTACAAATTACATAAGGACAAGATCAACATTTAATTCACCCCATAGTCTTGGGTAAGTGCTCAGTTAGTAGTTGTTGAATTGATGGGTATTTATTATTTCAAATAATAAATCTATTAACTGCGTAAAGTATCATATTAATTTTTTAAAAATGCCTTCCTAGGTAACTTGAGAACATAAACCCAAGTTAGGAAATTGTGCCTAATTTATTTCCCTACCCACAAACACTAGCGACTTACGTGTGGAGTATGTTCAAAAACTGTTTTCTTTAAAGTTAGCTGAGTGACATTTTTAAAGTAGAATTTTGTAACACATCCTTTGTGCTCATGTGGAAAATCCACCTGCTTGCATCTACAAGGAAACAATGTTAAAAGGCTAGGAGTCTTTCTCTTTATGATTCAGTTTACCGTGTGTTTGAAACATTTTTCCGGAGAAATGGATTTATGGCACCAAAACGAAGTCAATAAAGTTTAGAAAAAGAAGAAGAAATACAGATGACCAATAAGCATATTAAGTGAATTTTAACCTCATTGCTAATAAAAGGGAAATACATGTGAATAAAAATGAAATTCTGTTTTTCTACTACATTGCATGGGCGGGGGCTAGTGAGTGTTTTGGTGATATAAATTGGTCTATCATTTTGGAGGTCACTTGACAACGCACAGTAGAATTTTAAGCCAGCATGCCTTACTAGAAATTTAGCATGTCCACTTCTAGTCATTGAGCCAAAAGAAATCACACATGGAAGGTGTGTCACATATTGTTCGTATTAGAGCAAGGAATGGAGAAAGGGAGCAGGGAGGAAAGAAGGTGGAGAGGGGACTGGGAAGAATGGAAACATGGGATAGCACAGACTGTACTAAATACACCACTTATATCTTAGCATGGATAACTATTCACACATGAAAAAGGACGCTGTGGATTGCTCTGTTTATTGGCATGAGATGATGTTAAATGAGGGGAAAATGTCCATTGAAGAAACGGTCTGCCAAAAAGTAAGACCTTATTGCCTTTTTTTTGAGTACTTGCAATATGATACAGGGGACTAAGGGTGCAGATAAAAACAAGAGGCCAAGTTCTAGTGGCACTTACTAGTACTGTGTGTAACTCCGAACCTAAGGAGCTGACGGGGGTCATTTTACACTCAAAAGATAAGACTTGGGTCTGAAATTGTGGGTCTGAGCTAGAGAAACATCAGTGTCTTTACAACACTGAAGCGTATTAGAGGTTGGAAATTCATCTCGGTGGTAGAGCTCCTAATTCAGCCTTCTGTTAGTTTCTACTCAGCTGTGAAGAAATCACGGGATAATAGAAGCTTATAAAACCTTGTCCTAGAAGCTGAAGATACAGGAGCAGCTCTAGATACGTGTGGGCCTCTGCAGGTTGTAAAGGAAACCTGGCAGCCCAGAGCTAATAAAGCAGATGCTGTTTGAACATTACTATAGGATATTGGTATACCCGATAGCATATCTCTAATTATTTTATGCTCAGAAAATACATTCCTTACTGCTCTTGTCACTTTCTTTCTAAACATCTGTTTATTACAAAGGTATTCATCTCCCAAGTTTCATGTTTTCTTACACATTAATTACCATCTTTTTCTAATTCCGTATTTGAAAATGATAAATAATATCCTGGTATTTCTGTGTCATGTTTCTCACATAATCCAGTCAAATGTTTTGTTTTGTTTTCATTTCTTTAGTTTATGATAGCTTATGGATGCTGAGGAAGCTATTCTAACTTAACCTCAATGTATTACTATGTTTCTGTAAAGAAACTATAAAATGTAAGGTTACTTTATGTTGTGATTCTTTGGTTATGGCTATAATTATGGTTGTGCTTTTTAAAAAGGTAGGCATGTGAAGGAATGACTTTATTTGCAATATCAGCTAGAGAAAAAGTAAGCACGTAAGTGTGTTAAGTGGTTTTTGCACTTTATTTTGAGGGCATTTTCAGAAATAGAGGATACTGTTCTTCATTCTGTGTTCAGACTCTGGATAGAAATCGGGGTCATCGGATCAGCTGCAGCTCCCAATATTTTTATGGTTCTCTCTTTTGCTTGATCGTGTTGGTCCTTTTGAAACTCAAACATTTATGAAAATGTATAACTTTGTGCAAACATTGAAGACCCAGAATTGCAAAGTCTATATAAATCAAGAGCTGCTGCTTGCTGGTTAGGCAGAAACTAAATTTCTGCGTAGCTCTTCCCTGCATTTCTCATTAGAATTACTTGTTTGTTACAATATGATTTTCTTCAAAAATAGATGCTCCGAGGCAAAAGAGGAACCACAGGCTATATGTTGAATAGAAGGTTGATTAATTGGCCAAACTTCAGTAGTGGGAGCCTGCCATGCTTCTTAGGGAGATAATTCCTTGTCTGAAATTTTACTGTGCTAGTTACTAGTCCCAATTTGAGTTCAATATTGCCAACACTAGTTTTGTAGTTGCTTAGGAGTCCGGTTCAACAGTTTATGCATATTTTCTTGTGCTTAAACAAATAAAAATATGTTTTCTGCACATTCCTTTGTAGTAAAGCATATTTCATAATTAAAAACCTACAATTTTATGTCATTTTTATTTTGTTCCTTTGTTTCCTTTTTTCTTTTTCTTTTTTTTTAACTCTGCATGCTTCAAGTTCATTGAAGCTTTATGAGCTAGAGCATATCATAGATGGTAACCGTAGAATAGGTGGTATATGTAAATTCCCTTGCACATAGGAGTGAGATAGGTGACTATTTTAAATAGTAATTTACAGCATGAAGCTTTACCTGAAGGAGCATCAGTATGCTTTATTTATAAGACACATTCCCAGTATTAAATGATAATTATTAAGGTGTTACTAGTTACTACTGAAGTGTAAGACTGTGGCTAAAGACAAACTGGGAATAACAGAATCTTGGAATAATATTTGCTTTTTAAAAAAAACTAACATATTCACTATATTGCCATGTCCTTTATTAAGATTAAACTGCTTGCTTTTCAAATTTTCTGGACCTTATCAGGCTTTTGTTTTGTGTGCCGTGCAATAAAGGTGCTTAGGCAGTTATGATAGTTTCCAAGAAGAATTTCAAATTGATACCAGCTAATTGCAAAAGCAAAGCGATTTGTGTCGCACAAGGAAGGAAAAGATGAAGGGATATGGTGTGTGTGTGTGTGTGTGTGTGTGTGTGTGTGTGTGTGTGTTATAAAAACAACAAATATATTGTAAAATTATTTGCCATCATCCCTAGAAGTTATTCAAATTTATGCTAACTTTATAACCAGTGCATAACAAAATTTGTGTTTTATGACAAGAAAAGTTCATAAAATAATACTTTTGTTATGGTACTCTTAAATGCCGTATATGCATTTTTCATGAACCTGATTTTTCACTTGATCCTCTGCTTTATGCACTTAGAGTTTTAAAAGTTCTGCAGTAAAATGTTATTGTCTTTAGCTTTCCATATTTTAGTTCAGGAAGAAAGCAAGTTCATTGTACACTTAATTTTAATTTCTGGGGTTTTTTTTATTTTTATTTTTTTTAATCTGGGATGTCATTACCTTTTTATCCTTATTTCTCAGTGACCAAAGCAGCCTGCACCATTTTGGCTTGCTACTTTTGTAACCTTATGGGCAAACAGAATTCTTATCTCTAGTCTTTTATAATACTCCCAATTCATTTTTGTTTTACTTCTTTAAATTTCCGTTACTTGAAATTGAATTTTTTTCCTTGATTTTCCATCTGTGAACTACAGAAACACTTTATGTACTTTAATATTTTGAGACGTGAAATTTAGATGCTGATTAATTTGTGATACCATCGTACATTACAGTAACTCACCTCTGCTCACTAATGAACCACTTTTAAATAAAGATGCTTTTCACTGCTCTAAGAAGACAGGAGGTGCTGTTCTCTTTTCTCACAGATAATGGAACCAGAGAAGGATTTAAAGTGCAGGATGAGAGAGAGAGAGAGAGAGAGAGAGAGAGAGAGAAGTATACAAGCCAGTTCTATAATAGCATCAATGGCTGAAAGAGCCTTTGCAGAGTGCTATGAATTTTCCTGCTCTAGAAACTCCTCCCTTCATCCTTTCCTTCCATCCATCCATCCCAGAATATGTTGCCATGGCTCAGTGGATTTATTTAGGGTAGCCAAGAAACAGGGCATTCTGAGGACTTTTCTATCATTATTATACAGTGATGGAAATAAACTAGTCTCTGAAAAAGATTTTTCTCTTTCATACATTTTATGAATTAACTTCCGAGAAGGTTTAGTAATTTAAAATTTTTCATCTGATTTTTTCTTTTTTTGAGGGGGATTATCTTCGTTTCTCTAAGGCTATCAGAATTTTTAATGTTATTTTAGTAAGATCTTGTACTAGTAAACCCTTGACAATCTGTGTCTTGAACAATTTTCAGGAAATATTATAGAAAACTGTTATTTACAGGACTCCTCATGACCAAATCATGACAATAATTTAAAATTATTTATGTAGATGCTAACACTGTAATGACTCTCAATTTCCTGCTTTATGCACAAAAATCATAAAATGGTACTTCCGCTTTACACTATGGTTACAAAACTTACAGCACAGACTATTTCATCTAAATCTGGCATCCTCCCTTCTTGTTTGGAATTGCCACTCATAACATGAATAATTTTGAAATTCCCATAGCAGAGAGTTTTGCTTCCTTGTTTCTCTCTGAAAGACTTATTTCGAGTGCTGAAAACTGCAGCAACTCCTCAGGGTATGAGGTCAGCGCACACAGCTTATTCCAGACCACTCCTCTCAACATTAATGCAACTTGCATGAATCACACGTAATATATACTGCCCCCTTTGTGCTGGAAAATGCCACACTTTTTATAGCTGTTGCTGTACAGCTAGGATAATAGGAACCCAAGTCGTAAAACAGTAATTAATACACTTCAGAAGGGAGCTGCTTTATTGGGTAGATGCTAATTAAGGATGATAGATGGCAGTGATTGAAAACAGCATAAACTGTTTGGTCAACAAAGTGAAAGGTCAGGTATCATCTTAAATGCTTTAATGAAGGATGCTCTGCATTTGCTTCCTCTTTACATATCTTCCTGTCTACATATCTGAAGAAACGTCAAAGGAAAGGTCTGCAGGAACTAAAGGGAAAATGATATGTAGTATGTGGCCTGAGGATTAAATAGTTATATGTTGCAAGTTCTGATTGACCTAGTGAAGTAACATCATGCTCTGCAAGAAAAATACACGGGTGCTTCCTTACCATGACACAAATCAGCCACATCTTTGTGATTTTTTTTTTTTTGCATTAATCATGGGAGCCGAGCAGTATGTTATGGAGACAACTGCTACCTACATTTAAAGACTCGATGCCCAGAATTAAACTCTGAAAAGTTAGAAGCTGGCTAAAGATCAGTTTCATCTAATGGAATGCATAAGATCTGTGAAATCATCTAAAACACAAAATGAAGGGAACTTCCCCAAAATGCAAAGTAATAAAATCTAAGACGTTTCCATGTCTTTGGCATACAGAAGATGAGCCATAGATATGTTAGTTCTTAACTTTAATTTGGCAGCTGCCTATTACCGACTTGGTTACATTTTTTTTTACAGTTGCCTTTCTTAAATGATACATAATGCTATCATTATATTTAATAGAAAGGTTCTTCTATTTCAGTAGCTAATGTTAAGATGTCTTAAATGGCTGGCCTTTAGTAAAACTACATTGACCAGACAAAACAAAGGCACTTACATTTTAAAACCAAACGAATGTCTGATTATAATAACACACAAGTACTTGTCATTCTGTCTATATTACATACCAAACATTCATAGATAAAGCTATTGTTAGACAACAACCTTCTATGGAATCATATGCCAACATATATAATTGGATTCATAATATGTAAAAGCAAGTATTAAAATGATTAAATAAATGCAACACAAGAATAAGTAAACAGATTTCCATATTTTCAAATTTCAGTAGTGATCAGATCTTGCATCGAATTATTATAATTGTTACATGGTATTATTTCTTATTTCAACTTATTCATCTTAGTCAAATATTGGAAAGGACATTGAGTTTAAATCAAGTATGATTTAAGCTGTTGATCCATAGAATGTTCCACTCTGAGTAGAAACCCTAATAATAATGCTGCTGGAAAAAGAAAAAAGAGAATGCATAAGTGAGAAGTCCTCAGTAAGTTCTTGAAGTTAATATTACTCGTTGCTAGGGAAGCAAAGAGTAAAGAAAGATCGTCCTTTAAAACCCTGTTTTTGTTGCCTAATCAGAGATAGTCAAGCTATCAGCAACCAAAGCATGTACAAGACTGGACGTGGAAATATTCAATCTGGATTCAGTAATAGTCTTTTATGAAGTTGAGAGATTTATGTTTCCAGAAGCTTTCAAAGGAAGTGGACTAGCTGTGTAGCCAATGGGTAGTATTGATGTGGTATGGTGGTTGATTAAAAAAAAAAGAAAAAAAAACCCTGAGTATAACCCATTGATGTTCTTTGGAAGAGAGGTGATAATATGATTGTGGCTGTACTCATTTGGACATCATGGGCAAAGGCATAGCTAGAATTTTTTTTTATCCCTCTGAAATTGCCAATTTACTGAAGACAACACCAGGCACTGTCTTCTTAGCACCAGTTAATGACGTTCTAGTTAAATTGTAACTTGCACAATATCTGTTCTTGCTGTTGCTGCCAAGCATATTGCAGATCAAGGAGCCTGTTATGCAACTGCAAGTAAGAATCTTGGGCCACTTCACACTGTTTCATCTTGTCAATTGGGAGTTTTGTTTGGTTCAGAAAGAGAGAGAGAGAGAGAGAGAGAGAGAGAGAGAGAGTTAACTAAAGTATGATGACTTTAAGCAAACAAGTAATAGACTATACCTATCCCTTTTTCAACATGTATTGTGACTTGTATTAGTTCTAATTACTCCCTATGTTCATGTATGCTTTGGGCGGAAAAAGATCAGTATGCATACAGTTTTCTTCAGCTTTTCAAAATGATGGGCTTTCGAGGTCGCCACTGTTCTATTCTTCAGTGTTTTTTGTGCTGCTGAGAATAAGAAACTTTTTTTCCATATCATTTTTATTTAGCTTTGGCAAGGGCTTTTTATTGTGCATGGGAGAGTATCTCTAATATGAAAATTCTTCATAACTAGACACAGTAACCACACAGTTAATCTGTGGCTCATGAGAGGCTGGAAACACTGCCCACTTTTTCCACCCCCTCCTTTTAATCACTTTTATCGCCACTTCCATTTCATTCTGGGAGTCAGCATTCATGCAGAAGTACTATTTGCTTGTTCATATGTGCAAGGGAAATTATTTTTTATTCCTAAAGCATTTCTCCATCTGAAAATCCTGGATTACATTAAGCAAATATCCCGTTTATGTAAACAAATGTTTAATTAAGCAGAGTAGGTAACAATGTCAGAAACAATAAAACGGATGATTTGTCAGAAATAAACTGCAGGGCATCTGATCCTTTGAAGATAATTGAAAGTTGACTATTTAAAAACATGCATTGAAAAAAAAATATGTATACATGGATCTCGATGCGTTAGTTACATAAATTACTGTGGCATTAGTATTTTGGAAATTAAAAGTCAGAAACAAACTCAGTGCTCTTAATTTGTCACTACTCATCAGTGTGAGGTGTTTTTGTAACAAGTAGTAGTGGCATCTTCACAGGAACTTTTCTGTAGGCAAGAGAAAGCTCTAGAAATTGTCATCCATGGGGGAGGATGGCTCGTTCGTTCTTGTTTATGTTGTATAGCTTAGATCACATCTCCGTTGCACTCAAGGTGATGATTTTTCTTCAGTCACTGGAAGAACTTCACTTATGGTCACCCTGATGGGAGTGGGCGTGGGGGTGGAGGGAAATGACGACACTCCTTGCTTAGGTAGCAGAGAAGGTTTAGGTTTGCTAAAAAGTGTGGGGTTATTGATGTATTTAGATAGTGAGGTAAAAGTAGTGATAAGAAATGTTATGTTGAAGGCTGGTTTCTCATCCTGTTGCAGTCGTCTCATTTCCCTGAATGGCCTTATAGCTTGCCAGCTATCACATTTCCATTCTAGCCCTTTTCATGTCTGTTAACATCATTTTCAACACTGGACTTCCATCTTCTCCCTCCCTTTTTTTTTTTTTTTTTTAATCTCTCTGAATCTCTAGCTGGGCTTTTGGATGCACATATATCACTTAGATCATTAAAAAAATCACAATAAATGGGCTTTATTTGTGTAGAAAAGGCAAATTAAGAATTTTGTTTTTTTAATTAACAAGAGGCTAGATTTCTTCCTTTCAAGAGGTTCCTCCATTCATACCTCTGTACCCCTGATTTCCTAGCAAGATAGCTTTTTCTGGATCAGTTTTTGTCACAGGGTAGTTACCATAACTGCGGTGCGGCCTTCCCCACACCAGAGCTGCTTTTGTAAAGACGGAGGGGGATAAAAAATAAAAAGAAAAGACAGTACCACTTTATATGAAGGAATCAAGTAACTTTGAATGTGATTTTTTTTGTTTTGTTTTCGTAACTTCTCCAAATTTTAAATAAATCAGTTCTGGTTATTTCCATTATGTAAATGATTTTTGGGAGAAATAAGAACCTGTTATGGGAATACCATTCAAAATTTCTTTTTGAAAAATTCAAAACAGGCTTCAAAAACAGGTCTACAGTAGTTACGTTCGCACTAACCATTTCAGTATAAGATTACAATGAGAAAATTATTTTTATTCAGTTCTGAGGGGAGGCCTATTCAAGGAGTGCATAATTTCAGAGTAGTTCTCTAGAGATGAACTTTTTTTTTTTATGGTGAAACGAAGCAATGTAACATAACGCACATCATACTACCATTACAAAAGGGAAATTGAAGTTGGAAGAAATCTGTCAAAATATTGTGAAAGTTGAGGAGTCAAACTTTATTACTTTATTTTTAGAATTTGCAAAGATGTTCCATGGTAGAATGCCTCTGGGCATTTGTAAAATGGGAAGAAAATGAGAAGATCAGGCTTTACTAAAAGTGCCTGTTAATTCTTACTCTGGCCGCTTACCTGCTGCCAGCTAGATCCAATAGCCAGGATCTGTCTGTGAGGGTTTTGTGATTTCAAATGTTTCCTGGGACATGAGGCCTTTGGAGTGCTCAGTGTGCCTCAGGTTGTCTAGTTTGCATTTCATTAGAACCCTTCATGACTTGGAAGAGTTTACATTAAGGTTTCAGAAAAATTCTCAAACTCTCTAAACATTTAAGGAAAGGAAATAAAGCACTCGCCTGTATTACCTTTTTTCAGCAGTTTCCTTTTCTGAAAATATTATGACAGTTTATGATATTACAGAACTATTTGTTTTCCCTTTAACCTTTCAATCAAACTACTGACACCATTTTCTTAAAAAAAAAAAGAAAAGAAAAGAAAGAAAGGTAAAATAAGCACTCTCATCTACTGTTTCCCTTTGCTTTGCCTGTGGAGTAACAGCGTTATGAATAAATCCTTTTTTTTTTTTTAATTGAAGAAGCTGAGCAGAAATTCCTTTAGCCACCACCTTCCCTCTGTTCCTTGTTGATTACCGATACCGATTATAATTTAGAAATCGAGCCTAAAATATTGAGGGGACAATAGATAGTGAGTTTATTATGGTTTCAGCAGTTTGAGAGTTCTTTATTGAATTTAAGAGCATGAGCAGTTTGTGCCCTGTGATTGTAATGGCCGGCTTTTGTAGAGGCAGCCTTTCCACCTACAGTCACAAGCCGTGAATTTATACTCTTGACTATATAGTAAACTTCTCAATTCTTTTTTTCAGTGTGAAGACACATCCTTAATTTTCAAAATTCGCTATAATAGGCATCTGAGACACCAATTAATTTTATAAATTATTGCTTTTTTTATAACAAGACTATAGTATATGGGAGCCTTTATATTCTGAGATAAGATGAGCCCTCATCTTTAAGTAGATTTTATAAATGAGAGCTCAGGGCTTCTGTGTCATATTCAGTTGTTAGGTGTACAATGAAAGATCATATAGCTTTGTACAGAAATTAGGTCTGCTCTGGAATAATGTTGCAACAACTCATTTCATTCCCAGGTGTTTAAACTTCATAATATTACTGAGGACAGTTTACACATTTATTCTATTTTGTATATACATATATATTTCAATGTGTATGTACAAATGTATACATTTTCTATATAGTTACATGTATATATAAAATATTAATATTATTTATCATATATAATATACATTTTATACATAATATATAAAGTATATGTATAGTAGGTCAAAGAATGTATATAAAAGAATACAACAGAGACTTTTTTTTTATATAGATTTAAGATTTGAGAGCTTCAAGGTCTTAGAACTTAAAAGCTCTGTCCTAGTTCCCTTGTGCTTCAGAATCATTCTTTACAAGCTAAATAAACTCCTGCTTTTGATGGTTTCTGTGGGCCAAGGCAGAGAAAGCCAAATGTATTAGAAAACTTTATATTGAAAATTTTTAATAATTTATTTAAGCACACATTTTTGATGCTGGGACTATGTTGAATTGATTCCCAAAAGCATTCAGCATTTTTCTTAAACCCTGGAGAAATCCCTTTTGAAATATTATCCCGATTTACCAACACAACATAGCAATTATAATAGGACACATTGTAAAGATTTTTAATTTTCCATTTGTGATCTTATATTCTTTGGTGGTTAAGTCCTTAAAACCCCAACTCTAAAGTGAAATTGAAAAGTTCTTAAGAAAAGAAATCTGTTGTTACAAAGTCTAGGGTGGGAGAGAATAATTACACATAGCTTTTTGATAAACAGTCTAAATTGTGCTTCAAAGGACAGATGTGGCTTTAATAATCTGAAACATTTGCATTTTCAGATTAAACTTTGCTTGATTGCATTGTACTTGATATGTATACTTAAATCTATATGTTAAATGTTATACTTTGATATAGCACATCTTGTTTGACTTTGTTCTTATGATCTGACAAGCTTCATTATATAATAAACTAGTTTAAATAAATCTTAAAGACATAAAAGTGTTCCTGACAGTAAGGAAAAATTTAAAGCACACAAATGATATATCGGTTAGATGTTCCAGAGAGAGTCAAAGTTTTTTCATTCAAATCTTTGAACATGTGTTTTGAATAAAGCTGTAAGGCATTTTCCAGTAACCAGTGTTGTATTACAAAAATGAGTAAAGTAAAACAAAAGGAAAACATGTTTCAACATTTTATTCAGTATTGTCACATATTGTTGCACATTTCCTGCTGGAAGTAAATGTGACATTTGTAATGCTAATTTCTCAAATGTAACCTTTTATATCATATAAAATATTACTGAGAATATTGTGCTCTTGTCAGACAAGCACAAATAATGAACTACTCTATCAGAGTTCAAATGGGTGCCTAGTAGTGTATGTGCAATTATATTGCAGCTCTGATGTAAATCCATCATTATAATTTTTGAATTTTTCTACTAAGTTCTATCTAGGAATAACCAATGATAAGCAGGTTACAGAACACTTGACCTAATATCCTACCATTTTGTATAGAGCTACAACCAGGAAGTAATATCACTAGTTAAATTGATTGCCAAGGTGGACAAAGCATTTGGGTGATATAATATGGTGATGTAATGAAAAAAAGCAACAAGTTTATTTTTAAAAGTAGGAAATCCCATACTCTTTTATTAGGCTTCTAGTGTTTTATTAATTAAAAATTAATGACCTAGCTGACTCTGAAGTACCAAGAATATATCAGAACATCTATTTGGTTGTTTTGCTTTTCATAATAAACAGCTGCCAGGCACTAACTACATAAAAGTAAGGAGGCGAAGTATTGAGCATGTGCAAGCAATTTCAATATTTAAGATGCCAAATTGGGGCGAGAGGTACTTAAAAAAAAATCAAGCTATAAACTAATTTATAGAAAGATGGATATAATTTATTTCATTGTTACATTAGTTATATATTTTATTAAAATATTAGCTTTGGGACAAAATTTAAAGCTTAACTTTGTAAGTTATCATGAATACTGCATTTCTACTTAAGGGAACCTGCTTCTGAAATAAGAAAAACTGAAATTTAATGTTCAAGCTGGGGGACTATTCCCTTTTTACAATATTAATTTATTAAAGTCTTTTAAAACGTAAAATTGTTTTAAAATTAAATTGTTTTAAATAATTGATAGCCTTAAATAAATCAATGGAAGACTTTAAATAGCCTGCTCTTTTAGCCAAGCAGTTAGTTCTTCTAATGAGGGTTTCCAGGTTGGCCAGCTTTGAGATGAGTATTTGGTTTCATACACTGAGTGTGGTCAGCAGCTGGCCAGACTCCTTTGCACCCCGCCATGAGGTCCCAAAATCTGACCTCTAAGGTTAGGAGTATTTACGTGAATTCTGTCACTGTTGTGTCTAGGAATTTAGACAGAATTTATGAGCAGGGTGGCAAAAGACTTTACTTTTCATTTCACTCTTTCTCGGAAGATAAAATAGTTAAATGTCTCAGGAAAGAACAGGTCTTTTACTTGGTTTTCAAAGTGGTTACACTAAACTTAACTTTATATCCAGCCGTTGTTTTAAGAGCTTAGGTTCAGTCCACGGGAGGGAGGCTGTGGTCGTTACATAGGTTTCTACCTCAGCTTTGTGACGCGTGGCTTCCCTCATTCATTTCCTCCCTGGACTGACTTGTGAATAGTTCTCAGTGAACACATCTCAGCAGCCAAGCCAATGTGTCAGTATCATGAGCGCATCTATTTAGCTATTGTTTCGTGTTCGTAACGTTGGATTATAGAAATCTCACGCGAAGAAGAGAGAGCAGGTGTTACTGCCCTTATCTTATGGATGAGAAGGTCGAGGTTCAGAGCAGTTAACTATTTTGTGCAGCAAATGAAGGATCCTACAGTTAGTCCAATTTTGGTGCAGTTGTGAATTTAATGTATGATTTGGGGGCAGTGTCCTGCCTGGCTTCATCATGTTGTGTCCCCGGTGCCTGCAACACTGACCAATGTTTAGTAGGTGCTCAAGAAAGGCATTGAATGAATGAACGACTAGAAACTAGATTACCAGCTCCACACGGGTTCTACAAAATACAGAGTTTAGTCATTAGTAGACTCCAAAAGTTGGCTTTTTTTTCTGAGGTACATACCTCTGATAGATTTCCGGAGATGATGAAAATAATGTGTCCTTTTATAAAATTTGGTTTGTGGGCCTAGAACTTAATAAAAGTTAATATGGATTGTGCATTCACTATATGCCAGATACTCTTCCAAGCATCTAGCATGCATTCATTCACCTCATAGGAACAGTTCTATGAGATAGATACCTTTATCATCTCCATGTTATAGATGCCGTGACTGATGTATTTGGGAGGGAAAGTAATTAACCCCAAATCACAATACAGCAACAATAGCTCCAAGCCTCAGTTTCTGTCCACTGCATTATACTTCCCCTTGTTATACTATAAACTCTGTCTATTGGTTTAAGCCATTGTATGAAGGGGTAATTACTAGTCACATGATTTTTCTGCCCCTGTGCTGCTGAATTTTCTGCAAAGATCTCTCAGCCATCTTCTGTAGGCACTGGAGTTACGTGGGAACTATCTTATTCTTGGGGGTCAGTTGTGATGGGTCAGGGCATTGTTGAGACTTTGAGAATGAGATCATACTCGTATTTCTTCAGAATATTCTCATTATGAATTTCTTTCACTTCTGGCTATCGGCTTTGCTCTTTGGGTACACAGGAGATACACAGTGACTTCAGGATAGCAGTTAACCTCTTGGAAAGGAGGAAAAAGGAAGGTATTGGAAACAGGCAAACAGGAGGCCTCCGTTCCCTTGGTTGTGGGTTTGGTTTGTTTGTGCTTGAGTTGTTTGATTCCTTTAAGGCTAAGATTTGTGAGATTGTGCTTCCATTATGTTATTTTTGCATTTCTGTGTTCAAAATAACTCCTAATTAAAGAACTATTTTAAGGAACTTAAATAGATCTGGACCGATAGGCAATTAATAAGCAAGGTGTGGCCTGGGAACTGATGAGTTCAAGAATCAAGGATATGCAGGCAGCTTTTACTCATAGCCTGACAAATTGCATTCTATTTTTTACCCCTGTAACTTACTCAATATTGAACTTAAGAGGGGAATTCATAATATTTTTTTTTAACTCAGGAGGCCTTTATAGACAAATTAGATTGAAAACATTTGAGGCATAGAAATATTAATTGACTTGAGAGATGCCATGAAGATAGTTGGTTCAGGTGTTCATTAGTTCAAGAAACCTTTACGGCGTGCCTACCGTGGGGAAGGAACCTTAGGTGTTGCTGGGGACACACAGACGAATAAGACATTGTCCGTAAGGGATTCATGGTCTTTAGAGGGAAGACATCTGGGTAAACAAATAATTATAACACAAACTATTAATTGCCTTAACAAAAGACATAATTGATGGTCTGTCTGTGTGTGTGTGTGTGTGTGTGTGTATTTACCCGTCTGTCATCTGTCCTTAATATGTATAAAGCACTTAGCGCAGTACTCAGTACATAGAGTTCTTAATAAACAGTATTTGTATGATCATATTTTTTATTGTATTTTATAACAAGCAGAGAGAAGTCTGCCAGGACTAATTGTTCAGCGTGTCACTCTTACATGTTTGTGAGACTACGAAACCTTCCTTGAAGCTCTCAGGCAAAACTAGTAACCACTATGCTACTGGAAGGCCTTGTAAATATTTCTGTAGCTATACTTATTTGGCCATATTTTAATTATTTGTTGCGTTACTTGGCTTCAACTACAAGATAATTTCATTCATAGCAGGTACTGTCTTACTCAAATGTGTATGCCCAGGGCTTAACATATAATAGGTGATCAATAAATGATTAGTTGTTGCTTGAATGAATGCATCTTACAAAGGATTCAGAAGGGGGTGGAGATGTTAGTTGTCCAAATTGCTTTTTAGATCTTTCTCTGAATAAAAGCAATTTTGAGGCTTGCAGAAAGTGAATATCATGGCGTTGGTTGTAAGGCTTACCTCTAAGAAAAAAATTCTTTAAGTTTCTAGATCAATGAGTGGCTCCTTTTACGATTCTACCACCAACATGGTGTCTGTAATCTTGTAGTAAAGTTCTGCTGTAAAATATTATTCTTGCTCTATTAAATATAGTTTGTAATGCATTTGTTATATAAATATAAAATAAAGAGAAAAATATTTATTTATAATGTAGAAGTTCTAGGCTTGTCTAGAAAAAATACCTGATATTTGGTTTTAACTCCAGAGAAGCTTGAAGTTAAGATTCAAATATCAACCTTAATCAGATATAATGGGCTTCTCACTGAATTTTCAATAAGATAATTATATCTGGAATCTGCTATAATATATGTGTGTGTGTGTGTGTGTGTGTGTGTGTGCGTGATTTTATGTACTAGATAAACTTAGTAATAGTTCAGAAGATTAAATTATTTTTTAACCTGCATTCTAGTCATAAAGTTAACTGAGCAGGTGATTATATTTAAAGATGGGTTATTTGTAGTTTATTTATTTATCAAATATTTATTGAACACCTGCTATGTCTATCACTGTTTTAGGCACTGGAGATACATCAGTAAGCAAGAGAGACAGAGGTCCCTCCCTGCTGAATATCTTTCTGATAATTTTTAAAAGATCCAATCTTTTTAAAATGTTTTTTTAAATATTTTATTGGGGAATTGGAGGAGGGGAACAGTGTTGGGGAATTGGGGAAGGGGAACAGACAAGTTGTTGTCCTTCAATCTTAGTTGTGGAGGGCGCAGCTAGCTCAGCTTCTAGTCCAGTCGCCATCCGGCCGCCCGTTGGCAGCTCATGGCCTGCTCAGCTCAAGGTACTGTGTTCAACCTTAGTTGTGGGTGGGTGCAGCCCACCATCCCATGTGGAAGTTGAACCAGCAACCTTGTTATTAGGAGCACGTGCTCTCACCAGCTGAGCCATCCTGCCGCCTGTTGGCAGCTCAGCGGCAGCTCAGCTCAGGCGCAGCTCACTGGCCCATGTGGGAATCGGACTGGTGACCCTGTTGCTCAGAGCTCGCGCTCTTAACCAACTGAGCCACTCAGCTGGCACCTTAAGAATCCAATTATTAATAGGTAGCTAATGTTGTCCTTAACAAGAACTCACTAGTGTGTTATTGAAGTACATATTACGTAAGTATTACCTACATAATTCTATATTACATATGTATCATTTTTCTAAAAGTCTGTATATGATTGGTCACCTTTTAGCCCAGTTTTCACTTACTCAGCTGGTCTACAGAAAAGACATGGATATGCATTTGCATAACTCAGTATGCTGACAAAATGCTAGCTTAAGAGACATGTGGATAATTTCAGTGGCCTGAATTTGATTACACTCTACATATGGGAAACAATCAAAGTGATGTATAGGGATTTCTTAGTGTAATTCCATTAAAATCATTGAAACTCTGCACACCTAAAAACCTATTCACAATTCCAAAATTCAGGCAGACAGTTCCACTTAAAAGATCACTAAATCAGCAATCTGAAGCCTTTGGGGGGTCATAATTTTATCATCTCACTTGCTTTCTCCTGTAACATAATCATTGTATGAACCCATTATTATGGATAAGAAAATTGCACAATTCTCTCAGCCTGGTGTGATATAGGGGGTATAGATCCTGTTTGAAAAGTGCCTCACAACCTGGGTAAATGGGGACCTATCTTAGAAATATCTCCAGTTGAAACTTTGGGAAATATAGTGCACTGCAAGCTATCCTCAAATATGAATTGGTTTAAAAAAAAATAAAAAGGTAAGCTTTAAAACTTGCAAAACTTGTGAACAAAATTTATTTTTAAGCTATGAATCAATAACAATCATAAGTATTTATTTGGCCAATAATATATTACAATGAATTGAAATCCATTTGGCAGACCAAATCAACAAATTAATTAACTGCTTTCATTCACAGTGACTTTTAAGCTCTTAACATTTTAAGTTTTCATGGAATATATGCAAATTTTCTTAGAATGTTTTAGGTTCTTGTCACTTTTCAGAATCCAGATATGCTGGTATTTAATTTACATTGCTTGGAGTCTTTTTTTTTTTTTCCATGCAGAAAGAAATTTAAGTAAGGTAAAAGGTAAGCAAGGTAATAGATGAGTATTTAAGAACTTTTTAGACTGTTAACTATTCATCTATGTACTATAAATTACAAGTTAATTTTATCTACTCATTGGCTCACACCAACATTTGGTTTTGTTTTTGGAAGGCAGCTATGCTCGCCATAATACCACTAACTCTGACTGTTTTTCAACAGTTAGCTTGAATGAATATATACTCTGGAAAAGCACAAACCTGCATTAAAATTTTCATTTAAAAAAATAAAGCCTGTCCTTAGCAATTAATGTAATGGTTTTAGCTTTTATTGTATTTTAAAAATAGGATGTAAGCATAGTTTCAAAAAGATTTACTTCTTAACGACAAACAGTTTTCACTTGTCCATAGATAATTTTAATTGAAAACAGAATTATGGATATTGATCATAATTAATCAATACCCTGCTGTTTTAAAACCACTTTTCTAAGCGTGAAGTCATGTGTTCTTACATGTTTTTTCTGGAGCTGGATGTTATACCAGGTGCTGCCTCAGTAAATGCTCCATAAATAAGTAATAACTTGTGTTCTCAGTCACATCAGATTGATTCTTTACAAGTGTATTGTTAAAATATGAAGTATTGAAACGTCATTTACTAGAATCATAGCCTTTGGATACATCAGTGTGATGTATCCAATCCCACCTGTTTATACAGGTAAGACTCACAGATATGCACTGACTGACCACCAGCAGCTGAGCACTGGGCTTGGATTTTGCCCATTTGGTTCAGCTGGTCACTTCAAATTGTTATAAGTGATATAATTAGGTAAATGTGTGTGTATTAAGAAGACTACTCTGATGCTATCTCTCTTAAATTAGACCAAATACCCATTTAATTAAGAGAAATATAGATTCAGATATTCCAGACACCATTTACAAAACAAAGTTTTCTGAGGAACTTAATAGCGCGTCTATTTTTGGAACACTATAAACAGTCTGAGAGCCCAACCTCCTGTGAGCCATTCTGTCAGCTACCAAATTGTATCCCCAGGGAACCTCATCTTTGACTGTGTCCCTTCCATTTCCTCACATTCAGTCATTGAACATCAGGGCTGAAAAGGAACTTAAGAAGGCATGTGACCTCATTGAATGCCAAAATTTCTCTTGCATATCACCCCTCCTTTCAGTGGTCTCACTGTCGCTGCTTAGTCATCAGAACCTCATGGACTTCCTAACGGGACTGCAGTTTTTACTTCTTCAATTCGTAGTCCCTACTTCCCACCAATGTATATGCCCAACGCACAAACAGGATTGCATCACACCCAGCCCCAAACCCCTCCCTTGTCCCCCTGGCTTGAAGTCATTAGTACTAACTCTCTGAGCCATTTGGCAGTATTCTCCCACCTACTCCTGAGGGTGCCAATCCGTTGTCCTTCAAGCTTTGGCAGTCATTAAATTCCTCTTCTATTGGCCAACCTAGAATACCCTTCACCATTTGTATTTTCACAAATGTTGAATCTGGGCCAGCCCCAATGGTATTTTAGGGGTTTTTTGTTTGTTTTTGCTTTTTTTTTTTTAACCTTGAAAATAAAGCTACCTATATTTTAGTCAGTCTAAAATAACCTAAATTCTTTGCCTTTACTGTGCTTTATCTAATCAGTCTAAATTTACCACTTCCTCTTCTTGGGATCAATGCCGTTTTGGGTGCACACTGTACTTTCTTTGTGGCTCTTTTAGGACAACAGTGTTTAATGCATTTCTGTTTTCTCCATAGCACATGAATGGTGTATTTTCTCCCCTTCTAGAATGAAAGCAATAATTTTTGTCTAATTTATCCCATGCACTGTCCCCAGCGCCTAACAGAGCTCATAGACCCTTAGTAAACACTTATTCAATGAGCTCGTTACTAGAGGCTGATTTGAATAGAGCACTTCTTGAACATGTATATTTACATGTACTTTATGATTAAGATTTTGCTAAGTCACTCTCTTAGCAAATTTCTTAATAAATTTAACTCCAAATAATCTAAAATGGTGAGGATTTGATTGTATCAAAGAAAGGAAATGTGCCCGTGTATGCACCTTTGATTTTTCTTGGGGAAAAAATAGGGGAGCCATACATTTTTTTATCATTTCCTTATGATTTACTTGTACCTAAATATACTGAGAAATATTCCAGACAGTTTTCCAATGTTTAAACCTTAAAATGACCTTTGCCAAGGTGAATTGTTTGGACAAGATGTTAAATTCTCTTCATTTCTAAAATGTTTTGTTTTCATTTCTTAATCCCCAACTATCATTAATATGAATCTTGTAAAATACTACATAGGAAATGCATCTTAAAAGTTAACAATATCTTATAGGTTAATTAAATATTTAGAATACAATTCAAGTTCCAGATCAGGGTAAGAATTTAGGAAGAAAAAGTAATGTCAAATTTGATTCATCAAGAAAGAAAGGGGCTAAAATTCCAAAGTAGTGGAGGGATAGCCTGAGAAGTTAAACCATAGCTCAAGGCGAGCTAGAATAAAATAGGGTGCATGCAGAGGTTCATCGCAGGTTGCCTAATTTTTAATCTAGAAAAGTTTGCAATTACTTAGAAAAATACATTATCCGTGTATTATAAACTGTGAAAGAAAGTATTTTGCTCTTTCAAAAAGAAGCCATATCACATAGAAAAAAAAAAAATTCTGGCTTTGGAGGAAAAGTAAAAAAGGCCCAGATTTGAAGCTTACTAGGTGTATTATCTAGTTTTTCAGCTCTGTTTCAAAATCTGGAAAATGAGTTTAGTTTCACCTATTGACGTTTGTTAATAATGCATTGGTGTTCAGCCAGGATTCCCCAAAATGTCCCAGTGGCATGAGCTCCGTGGAGCCCTGAGAATTCCATCAGCCCTGCTCCCCAGCAGCGTCCCTTGTACTTAGAGACATTGAGTCCCATGCACTGTTTGAAACAATAGTTTCACTGGTATAAAAAGTTTGAAAACCACAGAAATAATGTATTTGATAGAAATTACCATGCACTCATAAGGTATAGTTTTGATCATTGAATAATACATGCTAAATCTGTTAAATATTAAAACGATGAACCAGCTGTTACTAAATCGTAACCTCTCATGTCGCCTGGACAAAATGTCTTACAGAGGAGCGCATCTCGTGTGGAGTTAAGCCCCGATGCAGGCATTGGTACAACTTGAGATTTTATAGTCACTTAAATTTATTTTGCCTTTGTTGCAATTTGTGCCTATTAAATTAGGTTTTTGTAGAACTGGGCAGTGAGAAAACATATAAAGAATATTACGTACTTTAAAGTACAAGAAAAGTAATGTGAAAATACCAACAGACCTTTTTCATCATTCCAGCTAGGAATGGCTTCTCAAGCCCTTTAAAAACACAAAGAACTTGGAGCAAATGATGGTGTTTAATTTAATCAAGATATTATGAGCATTTTTAAAATGAAAAGCAAAATCCATGCACTGTCTGGAAGCCTCAAGTTTACAGAGACCTCACTTCCATCTCTAGCAACAATCTAGTAATGAATTATTTTTAAAATTTGGGGGAATGGTAATACATTTTTAAAGTATATAGAATCGTAAGGTGAAATAAAGTTTGTATCATGAAAATTTTGCATTTTGTGAATTATAACAATTTTAAGAAAGAAGGACCATTTGATGCCCTTATATTCTGTTACATTTAATTCTTCTTTGAAAATATTGTATATGTCAGTATAACCCTGTGAATTTCAAGAAAATGACAAAATGGAACTCAGCAAGCTCCCAATTCGTAGAGCTAATTAATGAGGAGTGTTACAGAATTTACAAATAATTCAATCCATCAAAGGACAGTGATAATATCACTGTTGACTACATCAGATTGAAACTAATCAAGCATTGCTATCTTGGGCTCTGAAAAAAATATTAAGTAATGGAGCATTCTATCATTGCAGTAGTGTGAATGCTGATGAAAGAACTGGTGGTTAAAATTCTCTTGTGGAATTAAATATGTCAAAACAACTTATACACAGTGGAGCTTGCTTTGCATAAAAGCCAAAAAACTTGAAAAACTTAAAAGACAAACAATCATAGCATGGAAGTACAGTAGTGGAAATGGAATAATTTAAAACATTACTAGAAAACTACTTGAATTTTCTTAGGCCAGCCAATTTGAATGGCTGTATCCAGGGTGATATTCAAAATATTGAATCGCCAGCATGGCAGCCTCTGATCAGCCCAGCAGGCATGCTGATGTGTCCGGCGTAAGTGCACACACACTGCAAAAGTGTGGGGGGTGGGGAGGTTTTAAAAGTAGGTAAGTAGTCCCCAATATCTTATAGATTCCAGGATACTATCAGAGAACTCCTGACCTGGGGATGAAGCCCAGACATTTATTTACTTTTTAAAAGTAACCAATGTGATACGAATAAATAGGAGTTTGGGAACCACTGGATTAGACATTCTATTTCAGTTGAACGTCAGTTGAATGGCTAAGTGAACAAATTCCCTTGCAAAGAAAGACTTCTCTCATCCACGGGCTTCAAGTGTGTTGATTTGGGTAGGGCCAAATGTGTACATCACAATAAACTTTGTATCCCCGTGCAAACAACAATTCATAGTCAAAAATGCATCCAAATCAATTGCCTGTTTATAGTTTGGGTTGTTTAGGAATTGGCAGTCTTTTGTAATTGACACTGTAGTCAGTACAGGTGTTTTGGAAACCATGTTTATTTTAATATCTCTAGTAGTTATTGTTGATAGAATTGATGTGGCTTTCCCGGGATGCCAAGCCCACAACATGTTTCACATTTAGAACCAGCTTTCAACTTGATCTCAGACACATAATGAATTGTCGGAAGGCAAGTGTAGGACAGGTTCATGGAGATATCGACGCATGCACACACAAACACACACATGCCAATAAAGACATTTCTCTCAGCAAAATTGAGAAATAAATCTGAAATGGTGGAGGGAATTTTTATTTGGTTGATTTCTTTTTTTGTGTTTTGCCAGTGTACCCTGAACTGCTGTGACTCTACACAACTTTAGGTTTAGGACTTGTGGATAAAGGATGTGTGAAGTTATATGATTGCTCTACTATGCTCCAAATATCCACTGGGCTTTTTTTTTGGTTTCATTTTGTTGTATGCGAGCCTAGCTTTATTAAAAACGTATTTCCATACTGATCTATCTAGAGTGTTATTAATGGTGATGCGACATTTTATATGTCAGGCTCTTGAAATGATTTAGGTAAAAGAGACATTAGTTTCCTCAGTTTCAGCTAAAATGATAAATTCTTAGGTTACATCTGTGTTCAAGGAAATGCCACTAATATCATCTCATTTATATAAATACTTGTCCGGTGACTGCCTAGTTTTACAGGCAACTAAGCCTTATCCAAGCATGCCAAGGCCATGGCACTGGAAGTTCCTTTGTATTTCATTCTATGGCATCAAACAAGGTTGGTTGTTTTTTTCTTTCTCCTCTATACAAAAAAGCAGTTTGAACGTTATCACATCAAAGGGAAAGATGCCATTGTCTGTGAACTGTCTTAGATCTGTCAGAATAAATCAATTATGGGACACAATTAATTTGAGGTACCTTTTTTTCCAAAGGAGAGACGCCCCCTCCCCCATATCCTGCTCAGAAATGTAAATATATAATATATAATATATATTTTTTTGTTTAGCGAAAAGATACCAGTAAAGTGATAACATCTGGCTGGAGCAAAACGCTGCCAGCTAAGGAATGGCTTCCTCTCTGCGGGTCTGACCAGAGTCTGATGTTGTGCAGATGTGCAGCCAGGCCTGACTGTAAAAGTTATAAACATTGTCATAACATTGTTCGACTTCTCTAGTATTTCCTGTCTTCTGCTTAGCACTTTATTACTAAGTCTGGCCCGCCGCCAAGTGAAATGCAGGGAGTTTAGGGCCTCTGGCTTGAAATTTAAAACAAGTCCAGAATTCATTGGGTTTAATTTGATATGCGAACTCTGATAACTCACACTTGTTAAAATAAAGCCGCTTACCATTCAAGTTAGATTTACACAGCTTTGAGCGAACACGGGAGAAGAGGAGGAAAACACATTTTTCAAAACTTTCATATTGGCTTTTTAGCTCTTGGTTTGAGAGGTGGGAGTTGGGGGAGGGAAAGAGATTCTGAGCGGAGAACAGCTGATTCAGAGACTGGACAGCTTACAGCAAACTTGTGTTCATTTCCTGTATTAGATGCAGTTCCCTGGGCACAGAATGGGCCTTTCTTTCAACACTTCTGAGCACGTTCTTTCTCTTGGCTCATTTTCAGATTAGAAAGGCCACATGAGGCTCGTTGCCTATACATCATAACAAAATGGTGAGGTGAAAACAAACGAACGATACACCAGCAGGCTGATTTTCTGCCGAGGGTATCTTGTGCCAGGGTTGAACAGGGACAGCATTGAAGCACCAGCATGAAGACATGTTAACCCAATTTTTTCCTGTAATGTATACGTGATTGATTGGCAATTTCTGGACCACAGGCTGTGGTTAGGATTACATCAATCAGGAAGCAGTAACTCTGGAGGGACTTCCCTTAAATGGTCTAGTGTTTATTGGCGAAAGTGGTTGCATTTTTTGCTGTCTGTTTCTTTCATGTGTTCATCAGCTCCATTCTTGTTTGACATGTGGTATCAGTGCATGAGATAGGTCACTTTTCCTCCTTTTATCCCCTTTCATCATTTCAAAAAGCAAGAGGGTGCACCTAGCACAATGTCTGGTACATAGAATGCTCCAGTTCAAAAGGAACACATTTTTGAATGAATGAGAAATGAGTAGTGAACAAGAATACACTGAAGTGTGCGTGTAACCAAAATTGGATTTTCTGCTATTTAGAAGTGCTTAGGATCACTTTGAGAATTAACAGCCTGCCAACGTTTACCTGTAGAGCATCGTTGACCTAAATAGAGCACTGCACATATAAATATATCAGCTAACATCAATATACAGTTTTTAACTTGCGTAATTATATTACATCATACAGTCCTTGTAAATAAAATTTAAAGTAAATACATGAAAAAGTATAGGCTAGAGGAAGAATTTGCTGGGTGCTGGCCGTCATCGACAGTTCACTCACACCACATTTTTAGACACTTTTGGGGTAATAGGGAAAATGTTGTCTGTAACATGCCATCAGAATTCTGATTGCTATCTTGTTTTGTTTTGTGGGTTTTCATATGGTTTTGAATACATGTAGTTTGCTCTGTTCCCAAAAGGATGTGTTATGGATCTATGAAATTTTTGTAAGGTGTGAACACTAAAAAAGCGTCCCAAGGCTCGGCTGTTAATTTGTTTTTATTGAGGGGGAGGCAAGAATGAGGCACATGTGTGTGCAGCCACTTTTCACTGCTCTGTTTTTTCACGTGTAATTGGTGCTCGGGGATGCTTAGGTGACACATGAGTTACAGTTCATAACTCTGGAGAAGCAAGAAGATCCTGACACAGATCTTCCAGGCCACACGATTCTAAACTTACAAAAAACTGAAAGGTAGAAAAGAGAAATATGTGCGCTGTTACATCCAGTTCAGGGTTAAAAAGTTCTTTTTTTATAATAGAGGCAGAGCGTTAGCTAGTGATTTTGTTTTCAGTGGTCCTCACAAGATCATTGGCACTTGATGGTATTATCTAATTTTTGGAAATGGAATGTGAGGCATTTGGAAGTTAAATAGCGTGAAGAATGAAAAGTATGTTCAAAGCTGCTAAGATGGTCGGCCAGGCCTGTGCCGTTGAGAACAGGTCCTGCGGACCCAGAGGGTTTCTGAATACTGATCATCTAATCATGTTGGGCTTGGAATGCCTTCTCAGGCTCCACGTCATGATCAGAACAGATGTTTCCCAGGCTATCTAGGTGGGTGCAAGAAATAGATTTCAGGAATGACTCACTCAATCGACAGTCAGATTTTTGTAAGAAAACTTGGGCATCGTACTTCTCAGGATTCTCCATTACACACAGCCGGGGGGCTTTGCACAAGATGTGCCTGTGTCAAGTTTATCACATTGCTATACACTCTTGTGTTTTTTCACACAAGTAATGTCCTCATTTCTTTTGTTTTCTAAGTATTTGCTCGTGTGTGCATGCACATGTGCACGTATGTGTGTTTCTCTAAATCACATATTACTTTGGCATCATTTGAGTGAAGGTTACATGCATTTTAAAGCGTTATGTGTGAAGCTCCAAGTATTTCCTGTTATTTGGGAATGTTGTTTGACCGTTATTTTTTCTTCCAACAGCCTGATGGGAACCTAGCATTCATTACATATTCCTTTATTGGAATGATCACATTAAATAGCTAGTTGGTGTTTGCCAATCTCCTCTGAATAGTAAGTAGGCAGATAAGAAAACTTCACCTTAATATGATGCTCTTCATGTCTGGTCGATTGTTACCAAAGGAATATATAGCAGAGAACTCAGACAAGAAATCATGAAATCTTGGTGTAGGGGCAACAGACCACTAGCTCGCTGCTGGATTGGTA
The DNA here is from genome assembly GCF_001890085.2 of Hipposideros armiger. Taxonomy (NCBI): domain Eukaryota; kingdom Metazoa; phylum Chordata; class Mammalia; order Chiroptera; family Hipposideridae; genus Hipposideros; species Hipposideros armiger. Next base: position 4,279,106 of record NW_017731415.1, read on the forward strand.
AGAAAGCAGCTTTCTGCTGTCAGAATCAACATGTCTCAGACAGTCACAGAAGCTCTGAAGCCTTGGATCTGTTTGCAATGAGAGATTTGTTGTGGATTTTTAACAAGGCTCCAGTGTGTGTGCCATGCTTAGTAAATATTGGCCTTCAGGGTATGTTTCAGTCACGCTGAATGGACTTGTTAGTTTCCCCCAAACTGCAAAGTGCAGAAAATCCATTTTCCTGATTTTGTTGCCATTGAGATTGCATCATAGGTTTTGCAGTGCAAAAGCAAAGGGAAATCTAGCAAAACTCTTCTTAAGAGAGATGGAAAAAATAATCAGGAAAAAGAAAAGTACCTGTGGTGATATAAACAAATGGGCCTAGAAAGGATATGTAGAAGTGCTTAATAATTAAAGTGTTTAAAGTAACTGCAGCATTTTTATTTCTTTAGGATGGGTGAAATTAGTAATCAGCGTGATGGCGAATGTAATTAAATAATTGCCTTCTCCAGTATTGTAATAAGTTGAACATACCTTGTAAATCATATTAAAATTTACTTTATAAAAGTAAATTTATCAGAAATAACCATGGTAGAATGGATGTGGTCAGGCTTCCGGAAAAAGACCCTCAACCTGTCACAAGATGCTTTCTTCTTTTTATATATATTTCATAGTGTTTTTCCTCCAGCAAATAAGTCACTATCAACAGTTTTGTTATACTCAAGGATTATTTTTAATCAGTATTTAAAATTTACTTTCGAAGGGTGATCAACAAAGTTCTTATTTGGTCTCTAGTAAGGAATTTTAGGAGAAATTATAATTATGTCAAGGGCAAATTAACATGGGATATCCAAAAGTTAGAGTTTCATTATAGTTTTTCAATGGTGAAGGGGTCCAAAAAAATGAAGTTGTCTAGTAGAATCAGGGCCCTTAAACTCTTTACATTATTTTAGCAAATGGCCAACACTTAAAATTTAGCACCTAAGCATTCAAAATTGTGATAAGTTGGGGATGGAGAGAGGTATTTAAGGTTCTTGTTCTGCCCCTGATGGAAAGACACCTATTTGAGCATGGATTTTAAGAAATCTCTTGGCCTTCGTTTTCTACCAAAGGCTTCATGCATGGAAGAATCTCCGGAAAGAGGGTACTTTTCCATATGTTGTCCATTTGGCTGTCAGCACTCCTTCTGACAGAACAGAACAGAGCCTTGAGTGACTGCTAGTCTGTCTTAAAGTATGGTAATGAGGCTAATTAGGAGAGATGAGAGCTGAACTAGATTTGTGAAGGCAATTACCCATATAGCTTTTGTGCCATGCTTTATCTTTATCAGATTCCTCTTCTCTAATTTTGTCATTTCTCAAACATCACAAGAATAATGAAAATGTCTGAAGCAATAGGAGCAGTGTGGTTGGTAGAAAAGAATAAAAATATACTAATGAAAGCATGTGAACCTGCTTTCTCTTTGGGCTCTTCCAAAATAAAGATTTGGAGCATGGCTCAGACAGTTCTTACTAGTATTATTTTCGCTTAGCTTACATAAATAAAAATTAATTGTGCTTTACTATAATGAGTCTATATATCTTTGGTATGTGAATAGTATTTTGCTTGGTTCTTTTATGTGAATCGTCATGGCAAGTCAGTAATTTAGTGTACTTGAAAGGAAAAAGACATCAGAGACTTGCAAAGCAAGCATAAAATGTATTCTCTTTTATGTGATTTAGAAAGTTGAGACATTTTTTGTTTCTGTTTTCAAAATTTTAATACATTTTCACTTGGACAACAATTAGAAAAGTAAAGGAATGGACTCAGATCTCTACACAGTGATTTCATAGTAGGTGACGTTGAATATGAGTTTCATTTGTTCTAAGTACTTAATCACAAAAGTTAACAGTTAAAATACTTACATTTTTTTTTAAATCTGCTGAATTATTTTGAATAGTCTACTGACATTTCTTCTGATAGATATAAACTATGGCATTTTAAGAACATCACTTTATTTCTAAAATGTAATTTTACAACCCTTCCCTCCCCCCCAGAAACATGGAATTATTTAAGATTACAATAAAGTTACAAAGGGTTGGTTTAATCCAATAGGAACCCAAATTGAGTTTGATTGGTGGACTCTTTGTGCTCACGTATCACCTGAGCATAATTTTTTATTACTTTTAGCATATTTCATTATAATTTTCATTACTTCTGTGTTTCATACAAAAGTGCATTAACCTATGAGCTTCTTAGAGGCATAAAGGATGCATTCATTTTTTTTTTTTTTTAGAATTAATGAAAAAAATCAAATAAACCAAGAACAACATATAGGTGGAAAATCTGCCTGAATTGCTAAACAATTTTTCTAGTATGACATTCCATTGCCTTCAAGTAGCAATTCAGTAGTAAGTCAAGGGAAACTTCATGGCGTCTCATGTTGTGATACTTACGGGACTAAGATACTTGGAAGCAAGTATGGGGCAAAGGTACAGTAAGTAGCTTGGTAAAGAACTTGTAGCAGAAGCCATAAGGCCACAAACCACGGGAGTGAAAAGACTGGAGGTGACTCAAACTTAAACTTTTCTGAGAATCTCTAGGTGACCTTGTTAAAAATACAGATTTATGGACCTCATAACTAGTGATTCTGATTCTGACTCAGTGGGTCTTGAGTGGGAGAAAAAAACAAATCCCCACTTTTTTTTTTTTTTTTAGCACATTCTCCTGGATAAGTCTGATGCCAGTGGTATGTGGACTACACTTTGAGACACACTATTTTAGTTCAAGAGATTTGCTATCCAGAATATCAGAATATCAGAGTAAGGCTAAGCGGTAAGAACAGGTAGGGACAACTGAGGCAGAAAGGAGGCCCAAATTGGTAACCTCAGAAACTGCATTCTCTTAGATCGAACTAGAAAAAATGGCAACCGTGGAACATCCAATCTATAATTCTGTCTTTGTCAGAATGAGATTTTGAAATCTCCATAACCTTTCTAGGTTCATGGTCATCATCTATAAGTTTGTTCTAGCATCTGGGGATTCTAGGATGACCATGGACAGAGCATGCAAACTGGGACTGAACTTGGGAGGATGCACATACATCAGGGACTGAGAATTATAAGTGATCAGAAACCAAGCCAGGAGTGAGGACTCAAGAATTTCAGAGGAGAAAAAACAAGCAGGAAACTAAATTGATGCAAGATTCGTGCTCTCTATAGCAGCCTTCTTCTGCCCCAGGCCTCGGTCACTTTTCCTGCTTGTTTTTGAAACAGGAACCAATCTCAGTACAACTGGACGGGGTCCTGCAGGTGGAAGCAGGTAATTGAGAGCAGCTGGTGCAGGTGAACAGCGTGAGATCAGGGAGCAGCAGCCATTTTTTGGTCCTGATAGGAAACAAAGCCTTTTCTTGTGGAGGAAGCAAAGCGGAATAAATATATACTGGTAATTTATGCAGGGCTCATTGTTTGTTATGTAAATGATGCTTCTTGAATAGCTTAAAAACACCTGAGTGTATTAAACATCCTCACTCTCTACACATCTTTACATTTTGTATGAACTCTATAAAGAAATACTTTGCAAAGTCAAAGCAAACTGCAACCCATATATCCACACCCAATCTATCACAAAATCCACATGTGTAAGGCCAAACCGTCATTTTACAGTACTTTTATGCACATTCAGAATTTAAAAGTAATCAGTGTTTGAAAGAAAGAAATTCTACAGGAAAGAATTGTATTTACTTAATGGGAAAACCATCATGATAAATATATGCATCGTATATTTTTTCCTTTTTATAAATGCACCCACGAGTGAAATTGTGGTTAATGACATGCTACATTTTATATTAAAACACTCATGCATTGATATTTATAGGTAAATTTCTTAAATTTGTACTGGTGGTGCTGCGATAATGTATTATTTTAGTAATTTTTCTCGGGTAACTCCATCTCTCCTTACATGATATTTTGGCCTTTTGTTAAAGCAGTGTTTTGAAAGAAAACTGTCTTTAAGTTAAATGACTGGCCTTGTTTTTTTAGGTTTGTAAATTGAACCATTTAATTCTTCTTACTTCTCTACTGAGCTAAGTTTTGCTGAGCAATTAAAAGTCATGGTTTCCTGCTTCCTAGAATTCACAATCTAATATAGTAAGAAACACTTGATTTCCGCATTGGCTTTTTTTGTTGCTGTGTTCTTAAGTGAGGGAGTAATTTTGGTACAATTTTGGTGTAACATCTCTGGACCGACTTAAAGAGGAATATGATTTCAGATGCATGATTATAGTAAGGAAATACTAATAGTTCAACAAAACTGACTGGCGGGAGATTTGAGGAATGTTGCCATTAAGGATAAATAGAAAGAGATATTAATATTAAAAAGTTTATTTAGCTAATGAGGTAGGCTGGAAGAAATAGAGCAAGTTACCTGGAGCTTCTTTAGATGAAGTGCTAGAAACCAAATTTTAGACAGAGTTCTTAGAAGAGAAGATTGAAGAACTGGTTTGAGATGGACCTAAAAGGATGGGTAGGAAGGACTTAAGTCAACTGGATTCATTCTTCATTCATGCATTCAACACAAATTTATTGAGCACCTGCTCCATTGCAGATCTGTATTGGACACTGGACGTGGTGGAAAGAAAGCACAGTCTCTATCAGAGAAAAGACATACTGACAAGCAGAGTCTAAGTGAATGGATCCCATGTTGGTGGAGCAAAGGGATGGAGATGGAGAGAGTTGGTGGAAGATAAGCTAGACCAGGGGTCGGCAAACTTTTGAGACAGAAGAGCCAATCTTGTCCCTCACAACAATTTAAACGTTATTCTAGAGCCATAAAACAAATGAAATCACCCTTATGTAAATAATATCCTTTAAAAATGTTATAAATGAAGCTATGATAGTTTTATTTTCATTTTGAATTTTACTTCAGAGCCAGATGGACGTACCCAAAGAGCCGCGTGTAGCTCGCGAGCACAGTTTGCCGACCCCTGAGCAAGACCAAATGGAGAAGGAAGGAGAGCGCTGGGTCCTGTTGTTCTCTAAATGATGGGGAATTTTAAATGTTTGGAGAGATGGGAAATTGGTATTTTAGATCTTTTTTGAAGACATTGTAGATCTGTACTCCAGAAATATCCAAGTTAAAACATTTATTTACAGACATATTAGGCCTGGCGATGCATTTTAGATAATCGTCCAGATGGTAGTGCCAGCCAGTCAGCAGGTAGGGGATTGCTGCATTTGATATGAGGAAAGGATTGAGGTCTGAAACTGGAACTATAACAACTAATGTTTATTGAGTACCACTATTATCTAAGCACTGGATTAACTCCTTTAGAAATGGTATCAAAGTGAGTGTGAGCAACGTGCCCAAGGTCACACAGCTAACTAGTGTCAGAGATGGGATTTAAACCCAGGCAGGCGGGCTCCGGTACCTCCAGATTCCAAAGGCAGCTCAGACAAAAAAAAGGCCTAGGATAATTAATATCAAGGGATTTGAAAGTTATCATGGCAAAATTAAATGCTTATGGAAGTTAAGCTGGTTGCGTAAATGTCAGATCCTGGCGTGGAGACAATAGTACACCTTCTGAAATGAAACGGGTAGGCTCAACCACCACCGCTGTGTCTTACTTACCATGCGAGAAAAGTGAACCTAGCAACTGGATTTTATAAGTGTCAGTAAAATCCAGGAAAAAGCAGGAATATTTATTTGAGATCACCAGTTTTTAAATGTTGACAACTAATTTCAGTTTTCCTGTTGCACTACCTTATATGACTTACCTCTCTTCCCCCCAAACAAACAAAATACACACACCTGCTACCCAGGTAGATCCTGTGTTCGTTCACCAGGAAGATAATTTGGATTTACAATAAAAACCTTTGAAATACTAATATATATATATATATATATATATATATATATATATATATATTAATTAGTGATGCCCCCTATTTCTTGCCATGGATTCAATTAGAGAATTTTCAAATATACATCTCACTATAGTTTTAAATTTTTGGTGAAAATTTATACTTACTTTTCTCCCACATTTCATAAGCAAAAATAGAAAATCAGATGTTAATTTTTTTTTTCCTTCAGAAAATCAGTGAGTGAAAATGTTTATTGATGCCTACACGGTGTCATCGAATTGGACTGTTTATGTAATACCAGTGAATCTAAATATGACATTTGAAAATCAGTCTTCCAAGTGTTTCCAAATAGCTATATGTACTGCATTGTGTAGGCTAAATCATGAACTTCACTACAATTGTTTTTACTCAGTTTTACCCAGAAAGGTGAAAATACTGGGGAGTCAGAAAAGTCATGACGCATTATTGCAACGAAAAACAGAGAAAAAAATACGTCATGACTTTTCTGACCACCCAATATTTGTGACACTGTGGGTCCATTCTTAGGCTTTGCGAACTACGGTAAGAAACCTCTGCATTTATAAAGAAGTTAGTAATAATAATAAGCCATAAATTTGTGCTCGTGTTTCAAAGGAAGTACCTTAACATCAAAACCTTGTGGAGAAAAGCCATGGGCTACCATCAACCTCAACACACACACACACACACACACACACACACACACACACACGTGCACCAACTTGGTTGGGAGACCTATTTGGTAGAATGAAGCCTGGTTGACCAAATAATGAGGCCATTTTTCATTATTTTCCCAGTGGATTTTAAAATAGTTACCTCATAAAATAAATAGTTTAAGTTTCCACATTACTTTCGCCTTTAATCTGTGCCTGTGATGCAAATAAATGAGTGGAGATTTTTAGACTCCCAAAGGTTTCTTCAGAGGCAAATATATTAAAAACGCACATCCAAGGTAAGTGTAATTTCTTTACTCAAGCAGCAGCTTACAGGATGATCTGGCTAACAGAAGGAAAATGCTTTATGAAAACGAATCTACAAGTAGATTTAGTTTTATATTTATTGCGTAAAGGGTATGCTCCCTACCTGATCTTGTCTTCACCATGATGTTTCTCAAACTTGGACTGAGTTTAAAGGGAAGAGTTTAAACCTGAACAGGGTTGCCCAAGCTAAGAAATACACATTGGAATGTGGGTTTCTATGGAAAGGTTTGTACCCAAACTCCTTTTGATGTGAACACCAGCAGGAAGAGGAAGGTGTTAGAGAGCAACTCGAGGCTTTTATAAAATTAAAAACCCATGTGCTAAAATTAGAAATAGTTTTATTGTCCCTTGTTAAGAGGCAACGGAATTAACTTAGCTATCTAGCTACTAACAGAAATAGTCTACCTTGGCGAAGCTCTAATTACAGCCTCTGAACTTTTCGGTGAGTTTACAGCTTAAAACATCTGAGCGATTCTGCCTTTTGAAAGCCATGTGAAGTTAGAAAGGCGGCCTAATTAAAACAAATCTTGGATAAACCACTTCACGGAGATAGAAGTTTGATGGTTGGATCTATCAAAAATTGTTACCAGATGTTGTGCAGAGGCTTTAACAGTTTAAAGATCATGAGGGTTTTCTTTTCTTTTCTTTTTTTTCTTTTTTTTAACAAAGCAAAAATATTCTAATTGAAGTTGTCAGCAGGAGTGAGACTAATATGCCTGTATTTGATTAAATAATAGTTTATTTAACATTCAGTGTGGCCCAAAATTGGCCAAGACAAAAGTCAGAAAACATTTTAGCCAGAAGACTTAAAAAGAAAAACACAACAAGTTGACAGCACTATCTAGGTACCTCTCCAGCTCTGCAGTTTGATAATGTCATTTTTAAATTCTGTTCCTGCCCATTAGCCTCATCTGTCATGCCCTATGTACTCTGCAGCAAAGCCTTAGCATCTATTTTTAAATATATTTTCCAAAAAAGAACCAAGTTAGGAGAGCAACACAGACTGACTTGTAAGACTTACTGCTGAAATCTTAGGAGGCAAACACCATATCTTTTTTCATTATACAAAACATAAACACCTATGTTATATTAGGAGTTACGTGTTTCAGTGTAGATTGCTGTCCTGACTCTCACTGGGATGTGAGGATTTTAGCCGGGTAAAATAGAAGAGTGTAGGGCTTGCATGGTCCTGTTACAACTTACAGGCACCTTTTCTTGATTACATGATAGGAGCACGTAGCTACTTCCTTCCCCTCCGGTGGACAGCTGTACTCGGCTTTCAGATGAAATGCAAGAACCGTCCTCCCTTTTGAAGAGCACGGAGGCGCGCCTCATCCAGACACTCCTCCCATGGACTTGAGCCTCTCCTTTACTTCTACTTCTCAGGGATACACCGAACCCTGCACCAATGAACGGGGTGGTGTGATACCTTCATTTTTCCAGAGTCACAACTTATAAACTTTTATGGGACACAAAAATTTAAGCAGTTGTCCACATAGAATCCTGGGGGAATGGATGCATGAAAAAAAAAAAAAAAAGGACTTGCCACATCGTGGTCGATTCCCGAGCTGTCATTTGCTCCCCAGAGTTACACAGAGGTCTGGATTTTTAAAGCAAATGGCAGCTTAGTCTGTGGCAATTATGAGAAGACAACTACACTGGAGGGTCATTAATCATTGAAACATTCAAATAAAGCTAAATGTTTCTTTTTAGATCTAAAGTGCAGCCCATAACACGATTGAAATAACATTAATGGGAGAAGGGGATGAAAAGACAGAAAACAGCTGTTGCTCTGGCTCTGCGTGTGCCATGGGGCTCTAATCAGAGAGTGAGATACTGTATACAGTCAGGGAGGAGATCCTTGTTCATTCCCTCCGTTTTCTACTGTCTTGAGCTTTCTCAGTTTAAAGGAAGTTCGGGTGGATGTTCTTACATGTCATAACACTGCATTTCTGGACATTCGGCAGAAGGGACCAACGGCTGGAAGGTTTAGTTTTACAGCTGTTGCTGAGGAGTGTTTAAATTTGCTTGTTAGTTACAAAGTGCTGATAATAACGTAAACAGGGTACAAAATGTCCCCTGTGGCTAATGAGGAAAAGCTCTGCTCTTTTAGCTATAACGTTTTCATTATTCAAATAAATTTCAGTTTTTCCCGTGATTTACTTTAAAAACAAACTTTGGAGGGACCTGAAGAGCATGACATAGTTCGCCAAATGTGTCCTCGAGGATAGCCCAGAAAATAGCAGGCCAACTGAAAAACTAATGACTCCATCATGTCTTTGCCATATTTTTCTTTGCCATGTGAATAAGTTCAGTTTCTGTCCATTTGAGGTTCTTTAACATCCGCCGGTGTTGTAACATGATTTTTACTTTCACGGCATTTCACATTTTCTTTTCTTTTCTTTTGTTAGTATCACGGAAAATAGTAGTGCAGAGATCATAACTCCCCTTTTCTTAAAAAAAAAAAAAAAACATAGTGAGAATGACGAAAGAGAATAATCAAGTTAACTTGTTCCAGTCAAACAATAGTCCCAGGTCGAACCAGGCTGGAACGTAGCTCTCCCAGCTCCCGGTTTCCTGTGCTTGTCACTCTGCTATGGCAGGACATGAAAATCACAACACTACCATCCTGAAAGCCTCGCTGCCTGCTCCCCCGTGCCCCACGGGTGAACAGCCCCGTTCCTAGTATATAGAAAATGCACGACTGAAGCCAGTCAGGCACTCGTTATCTAGCCTGCAACCCAGGCAGCTTTGTTGCCACTCTGAAGCTTATCAAAAGAATGTACTCGACATGCAGTTGAAACCATTTGACTCCTTCCCCTCAAACAACAAAAGGCAAGGCTAGAAAGAGTGATGAGTATTTCACTAAGCACGCAACACATGCCTGTTAAAAAGTGAAAACAGCGTTAGTTCACTGCATCCCCTCATATTTTATGAATATATAGCATGTTAGGTTGGATCTGTCACTGGTCATGGTATGCATGTTTGGATCATGTTTTAATAACTGCATAAGATGATCTTGGAGTGTTTGTTTCATTGTCAAATGCATTTTTTCTTAGAATCACTCATGTATAATGCCTGGAACATGAGTAGTCTGAAAATGACAAATGGACAAAACAAAGAAACAAGGAAGAAAGGAGAGAGGAAAAGGAAGGGAGAAAGGAGAAAGGAAATGTGGGTCTCAAAGCCAGTAAGGTTACTCCGGATCATCTAGAAAAAGAATCAGCTATTCATGAAATACTGGAGCTGGAAGAGACCATGGAGATCATTTGTTATTTACCCTGTCTGCCCTCCCCCTTATATAAATATATGAAGAGGAACTGAGGAAGCTAATTTATTGAACACCTGTGATTGACACAGTGCAAGACTGCCTATCTGTGTGATAGTCATGACCCTTCAGAATAATTAACCACTTGCTTTTTTCTTGCTGAAGCAGAACCTAGAAAATAGTTTGATTAGAGCACTTATCAAGTCTTTTCTTATATGGCTTCCTTGATAGTTGGTGAGCATTGAGACTATGGGTTATGTCTTTTACAACTATGTGTTCATAGCATCCAGCATGGTGGGGGGCACAGGGCAGATACTCAAAGAATGGTGTGAAATATTAATGAATGAACAAATGAATTACAGATATTATCACATTTCATATGCCATGGCCTTGGCGCTTATGCAGTCATGCACATGTAAGACTTCTTGGCGCTAGGTATACCTGCTTTTAGCAGTAAGTGAGCCTTGCACTGTATCCTAGTTTTTAGATTCTTGAACATCTTTTGGATGACATTGGTTTGCTTTCATTTAGATGTAGGAAAAATAGACCACGTTTTAGTATGTTAGCCTTACTACCCTTGTGGAACACATAAAATTCACTTGCTAAATTTTAAGATGCTTTCAGTTCATAGGGGTAAATGGAGCCCGTAGCTTTTCTTTTCCTTAGAAAGAATACAGAAAGTGGTCTCATCCTCTCTTTGACTCTGAATTACAATCCAGACAAACTACAGATAGGCCCAGTAATGTAGAATTAAAAAAAAAAAA
>NW_017731415.1:4290369-4344510 GCF_001890085.2 Hipposideros armiger
TGTGTGTGTGTGTGTGTCTGTGTGTGTGTGTGTATACACCAATCCATTTAGATACCCTATATGAAAGAAGGCAAGTCTTTCTTTTTGTTCATGTAGTTATTCACCCTCTTTGGAAGACTTTTTTACTTTTCTGACATATGTGCCAATGGGAACAGTTATTGATCCCTTAAATACTTTCTGATGTTTGACATAGGATAGTAAATATAGGCATTCAGAAAAAATCTGATGCTACCTCAGTCATCATTGTGACAAATGAAAAGCTCTGTTGGTCTTTCAAGTACAGATAAACTTCAGGAGAGTTCTCATGTGAGCCTTCCACAGGGCTTTTATTGTGAACCTTCCAGACATATCCTGTATATTCATTGTAACTAAGGAAATGGCATTGATTGAATCTCAAATAGTTGACCATGGCACCTATCATAGGGGTATCCTTGCTTTTTTGTGCCAATAGATTTTGCCAAGTTCTACTAAACAGACTCTTCGGTAGTATAGTGACCATTGTATTTCTTTCCCATAGTGTTACTTTTGTAGAAAAAAGAAAATGGCCCAGATCAATTTTGTCAAAACAGTTACATGAAAAGTGTAGATAATAATTAACTCTTTCAAGTATTAGTCAAACCAAAGAAAATACTAGATGGTGTGGACAGATGTGATCAAATATGATCAATAGTACTGTCCGCACAGATGTTCTACTTACTAAAAGAGTCTTCTTCTAGATAGATAACGTGCAGAATATTGTGTGCATGTGTGTATTTATGGAAGAAATGTGGTGATTTTATTTTTTAATTTTTATCTCATTTTTAATGCCTATATCTGATAATAGTCTTTAAATTCTCTTGTTGAGAAACCACACCTCCCTCACTTCTATTTCATCTAGTTCAGATGATGCTAATTTTGCCCCAGATTCAGGGTTTAAAGTATGTGCCTTAGATCCTTATTACTCAAACTGGGATATTATTAGAATTGCTGAATCTCAGACCTTCTAGATAAAAATCTGTACTTTGACAAGATCACCAGGTCCTTTGTAAATCACATTAGAGAAACTGCTGCAGACCGAATAAGCTAATCCGGCATTCCATCCTCTATCCCACCTGGCCATAATGAGACAGTGACATGACCCAAGTTTGGCCAACAAGGCTCTATGTGAGGGCATCGGGTTGAGCTATCAGGAAAGTGGATTCAGTATTTTCTCCCTCACTTGTCAATTGAGCATATGACACTAGATGTGCAACTGCCCTTTTGCCAACCAAAGAGAAGGTCAACGTGAGTGAGACCGTAGTCCGCATCGAGAAAACATATTCCAAAGAGGGAGAGAAATTGTGCTCTCATGATATCATTTGAACCCTGGTGAAACTGCGCCTAAGGTCGGAGTTTTTCCTGGTTTTTCAGTTGCATGAATAAGAAGGTTTATCTTCATATTAATCTAGCTTGGAGTAACAATCAACTGAAAGATACTAAAAGATGCAAAGATGAATAATGATTAAGAACTTATTCAAGTCCCACCACCTATCTGCATGGGCTCCTTAGCTGTGTGTGTGTGTGTGTGTGTGTGTGTGTGTGTGTGAGTGAGAGAGAGAGCGAGAGAGAGACAGACAGAGAGAGTCGCATTTCTGTTTGTTGTAGCATTTAGAAGCATAGGAATCATGAAAGTCTCAGGATTGAGACATGTCTACTCTTTCCTGCATCGTTCTCTTAATTGCTTCATGTATATTTACCTTACCTCCCTTCAAAATTATAAACACTTCAAAGGCACTGAACTTTTCTTACATGAGGTGATAATTTAAAGTAATAAGACGTTTATAAATAAACATACCAGAACTTATACCCAGTGAATGTAGACTTTCAAAACCACCACCTGAGGAAGCTGCCAATTTACTCAGGTTTTTGCTGACTTTGGAGAGAACATTGTTGTAAGTCTTTAGAATCATGGTCAGCACCAGGTTTTGAGCCATGAGATCACACCAGTGATTTGCTAGTTACATCTGAGTTTTACAAAAAGTGACGCTACAGGGACAAATATTCGAGCCAATCAGAGGGCTTCCTGACTGACTACCCTCAGCCCTGAGTCCCCTGAGGGACCTCGATACCTCCTCACCCAAATGCCCCAGGTCTGCTGTGAGCACTCGCTGGGAGCTACCGCCATCTGGCAATGACCCTGGCCTCGTGGAGGGTCGCCCGGATTCTGCTCCTGCACAACAGCCAGCACTGGTTCTGATTCTGATCACTCAGGATTCATACCATAGTGGTTGGTTATGTTTTAACATCACCCTTGGGTGCTACCAAGGTGGTTCTGCCATCATCTTATTCATCAGCTGTAATCTGAATATATTTTGTCTTCTTCCAGAAATGAGATGGGCCTTCTAAAACAAGTAGGTTTTCTGTCGCTGAGAAAACCAATATAATGAATGTTATGAATATACACTTCTGAGAAACATTGCAAGTAGAAGTATGAGTTTAGACTTGGGCCTTGTCATCTTTGTATAATAGACAGTGATTAGCAATCGTATTCAAAAATAATAGATGAAGAATCTGTATTTCATACGTGAATAGGAATGTTTCTTATGCTCTTCAACGTGCTGTGGTGTCTTCAGCATTTAGATTTTGTGGGACGCAGAGTGTTTTCATTTCTGTTCCTAAAAGAGGGGAGGAAGCAGAGTTGATTGAACAGTGAATTCCTAAAGGAGAAAATCATTCTTTATTGATCAAATAGTAGGCGTTTAGGTTGTAAGTTTTTTCCTTTCCTGTCTGCTACTTCTGCAAGCCAAGAAGATTTCACCAGGTAATAAACATTCAAAGAAATAAAGGGGTTGAGAAGACTGCATTGGTTGCTAAGGAAAACCTAAATCAACTTAGAAGGAAGCTCAAGGAAACCAGTGTTTATGGCTTGGACCAAAATGAATTTTAATTGTAGTTCTAATGGAAACTTCTACCACGATTGCTAAGTTAAAAATTATATCTTAATAAAAAGAAGAAAAAAATTATATCTTTATCGAATAATAGGAGCAAGTCCCATCATTTTCACTATGAACTGCAAATATATTTTCAAAATAATTAAAATTTTATGAATATTCACTAAGTGATAAAGGTATTTTTTTTTTTTTACAAAACATAAAAAGATATTGACCGTGTTACAGTATTTTGGTGTAGGTGATTTTGTTAAACTTAAAGCAAAACTTGCTCTGCTAATATTCAGGGGTTCTATTACAATGGCATATTACATAGTAAAATAAAAGAACGATCAGCTTCCAGAAGTCTCTCTTTCATAAGTGAATATTGTTCTCAGAATTTGTTTTGAAATATGAATTTCAGAATTATAATAGAACACCACATATTTGAATAATTTTATTATGTCTCAGGCTACCAATATTACATTCCCCATCACAGACTTGTCTAAATTTTTTTCTTAAATTAACCATTTAGAACCACCTATGTAAAATATATCTATATGTGTATACAGACACACAAAGGTGAGTGTGACTACTTATCTCCTGGGTTAATTACCATGCTATGTATGGGCATTACGCATGCCTAATTATTAACAGCAATAGAAGGCTTAGTGTGATACAGTAATCATTTTTAAATAATCCTAAATCTACTCAAGTTGAAAAGATTCTGACATCAGGAGCCTTAAGCAGCTGCCCTGAGCAAAATAGACACTGCTTTCTTTTAAAGTTGAAAGGAGAAAGGTAACAATTATCCCTGAGACACTGGAAACAGAGTTGTCTGATTTTTTTTTTTTTTCTTCAAATGCCTTCACCTCTTGTAAAATGAACCGTGTGCTTGGGATGTAGACAATGGCCGACCTATCAGAAACAGTAATCAGATAAACAGATAATTAACGTATTAAAAGTGTAAAAATAGCTTTCGTTATGTACTTTTAGTACTGTGCTCCACTTTATTATTTGTCTGAAGTACTTTCTTGAATTTTCAATCAAGATGGTACGTAGAGCCAAGGTAGAAAAATAACAGTTAAACGTAACTACTCCTACAAGATTAAGCTTGATACAGAATTGGGTAGGGTAGAAATGGTGACTGTTAAACATTTGTTGTTCCAGCTTTCTACTTCATCTAATCTTGAGTTACTTTTTTATTATTAAAAGAATTCTGAATAAGATCAATATTTCGGTCAAATCTACCTACTTAGTTAATTTCAACCTTTAAATGTAATTTATCTAGAAGTATTTGTAGCATAGATTAAAAATCCCGGTATGCCTGCAAGTTGTTTGCCCTGGAAGAAGTTTAGAAAAAAAAATGTCTTGAAATTGTCTAAATTTGGATGCATATTTAGTTTTAAAAAATAAAACCCTAGAGCGAGAGCCTTACCAACCAGACTTTTAACATACTGCAATTTGCAATGAGCATATAATGGCGTCCACTCAGTGGTGGGAGGGTTTGAAGATCAGAACATTTAAAGAAATTGCTTCTCTCCATTTTTAATAATCATACCTCCTTATATTAATGAACTCAATTCACGGTGATATTCAAATTCTTTCTACATCTTTAACAGTCACAAATGTTTGTAATACTTCACTGTTCTTCTCTGAGTTTCAAAATGACTCTCTCAGATAGGAACTCACATTATTTTTCCATTTCTGATCCCTCCCTTCCCCCACTGTTACCAAAGAAAATGCATGCTTTAGTAAATCAGTCTATTTTCATGCTGGGGAAAAAAAAAAAAAGTCAAGTTCAAGAAAGAATAGCACAGCTGTTCAAGATGTCATATCTTATAAAATAAATCTATTAGGAAGGTCAAATCCTAGAAGGGGTCAAGTTAATGATATAAGTGGAATAATTTGGTCATTTTCTGAAATTTGTAAACCTACTAACATAAAAGCCCTGCATTAGATGGACTAATTAGCTAAATCTCTGCTAATGGTGATTTTCTTCTTTAAAAGTTAGGACTTTTATGTTTAGGACATACTTTCCTTTTTTTTTTTTTTGTAAATGTGAATTGCTTTAAATTTTAGTCTGGTACCAATCAGTTCATTCTGTTTATTTTTAAATTATTGCCTTCATTTGGAATGAATTTAAAGGAAAATGGCTATTTCTATTTTAATTTTGCCAAAGAAATATACACATGGGCACACTAAGTATATATATTGTGATACACACACACACACACACAGTTAATGAAACAAATATTAGTAAATAGATAGAAAAAGAGGGATGACTTAAGTCTGATCTAGCCACTTAACTTTTCCTTCAGAGAGTACACTAATTTGGGAGGCATATAATATCTTGCCAATGTTTTTTACTCATACGTGAATCATTCTTCAGGCAATGCTACTGGCTGTTTTCTTAAGTTTCATTGATTTGTTGATTCTGCCATTACTCTTTTTGCATCTACTTTTTCATCAGAGATATTTTATCATCTAGTTAGATATGACCCTTTATCTTGGGAAAGAAGTGTAATCTTCATGTTTTTAAAAGTAGGCATTTTAAAATACATGACTATCAGCTCCTGAATTTTTTAAATTATTAAACTGGAGGACCTTAAAGCCATTTTTTGTTTAAAGATGTGCATGTATACACACATATACGTATTTTAAATGTAAGTTTGGGTGCAGGTGAATATACATATATGGAAGATGCCAAATAACAAATGGTTGCTTATGGACATGAATGATAGCCAGCACCCAAAATTAATTCTTGAGCAAAGGTTCCTAAGTCTTGTGTAATCTAATTAAACACCCAGTGTCATATTAATGATAATGTATATAATCTATGTGATCACACTATATGAAAAGAAGAAAACTACTTGCAGCTAGAATGAGTGATAGAACTTGACCTTTGTGGAACTTGACCTACAAAGCATTCCTTTATGTGAGAAAAACGCCGTGGCCTCTGATTCCTTCCCTAAATTTTTGCTTAGCTTTTGGGATGAGAAATATGTTCTTTGATAAACTCATGAATCTCATGAAAGTGAGTGATTTGCCACCAAACCAGTTGATGTAATGAAATCCTTCAAGGTCTTTTGGAACACAGTCAAAAGAGAAAGGAGAGAGAGACATCAAGAGAGAAAAGAGAGGAGAAAGGTAGTCATTTTTTAAATACATACTTGATGTGCTAAACTTTCTTTGAGACGGCCACCTATATGTGAGAGTTTTATTCATATTTATTGTCATGTTGTAAAAATAAAATAAATTTGGGGTCCTTTGTATAAGTTTGGTGTCTATCTGCATAAATATGTAGCTATAGGTATTGAATTATATATGTATACATATAGATGAAACACTCAGTTATTCAGTGTCTTCTAAAATCTAATATATATTGATACTCAGTATCTTCTGAAATTAAGAAAGAAGGAATTTGATATTCATTGAATGCCTGACACATATCAAACACGGCATTCAGTATTCTCCCATACACAATTATATTTATTAATTGAGTGAATTGAGTGTGTATGTAAATTGAGAGAATCCTAACATAGTAATAAAATTGAATCACAAGGTATTGATGTCTAATTTTCCATCCATTAAAATCAATAATTATTAATCTGCCATATAACACACTCCTAGGTACTCTTGTTGCTTCATTTCTTTTTCACAGTCTTCTGTACATATAGTTAATTATATTTATTCTCAACAATCCAAGAAACTCATGGAATATTTTTCTCTTTAATCTAACAGCATTATTGGGTTGTTAGCCACACTTATAAAATATGATATCACTTTAATGAAAATGAAAGCCACTAGCAAAATCTCACTAACATGTTAGTGCTGAAATATTTCAATGGATTCATTCGTGTATGTATACACACACACACACACACACACACACACACAAATACACACACAACATATGCCACTTTTACTAGTTTTGCAAATTGCTCAGAAGCTCAAGCAAACAAAGCTTATTCCTTTTTTTTTCCTATCATGTAATAGTCTAAATGTGGTGCAGAATTTATTAATTTTCTGTTACATGTCATTCACAAAAGTGAAACTGTTTTTCGGATCTTGAGTCCTATTTTCTGTTACAATGACTGCCATTTATATTTCATGAATGAAGCTTCACTTAAAAGTATAATCTTTTGATCACAGTATGTATCTACACACACACACACACACACACACATTTGAACAGAATGTCTATTGAAATTAGCACAATCCCCTTTTCTGATAAAGATCAATTCAATTAAGCTGTCATCAATTAAATGCCTACTATGTGCAATGCACTGATATAAAGATTAAATGAAAAATAGTCCCTTCCTTCAGAAGCCCCAGTCCTCAGAAGTGACTTGAACGTGTAAATCATTGAAATCCAGCACCCTCTCTCCTGGACCTAAATGCTAAGAAAGGAGAGCCATTTGATGATTTAAGACAGTTCAATAGTAAATGAAAATCTAAGGCAGAATTAGCATTCTAATGTTCCAAAGCTAACAACAAAGTTCCTCTTATGAAGAAGAGTAATCTTGATATATTTTGGGGGCAAATTTGTAAATTTAGAATAGTACAGGAAAACGACAAAATCAATTTTTGGATCTCATTTTTCTTTTGTGTTTAAATTTTAATTTTTCTGTGAATCTTTTTCCAAATATTTTAATCTTAACAGCTTGGTGTAATTGATTTTTTTTTTACTCATATTACTCCACAATAGGAAGACAATGTTATTTCTTTTAGGCAAATCACTGTAAAAAATGTGGGGTAATTTCTTGTTTTAATTTATTTGCCCCTCCTGAAGGAATTGTAAACAGTTTAATAATGTTGGTCTAGAGAATAAAAAGAAAGAACGCCAGTAGAGAAAGAACATAAGCACGAGGCAGGGGAAAACAAATGTTAGCAAAGTTAGTTGCTGTGTTATATTTTCAGAGCCCCTCTTAGGAAATAAAATCTCACTCACCAGGAGGTTTGTATCCCAGGATGTGCTGCTGGGCCTCTGTATTGGTTTCCTGAGTTTTTTGGTTCGATGTACAAAATGTCAAAGAACCAAATTATTTTAACTGTTCCTTTTGGGAGGAATGACTGAGGGGTCGTCTCGAGAGTGCTTGATGCGATGAGGTAGTTTTGCTTTGGTATTTGATACAGTGTGATTAACAAATTCCAGATCACACAGAAAACTGGGTCCGAGTAAGGTTATTAAGTGCACTTCCCGACCCGAGACACTTCCCTACCCAAGACAGTGTATTGCCTTGCTGATAGGGTAGTACTGGAGGGAGACTATGTATGTATATATGAAAGCGAAGACAATCATTGCTTTCTTCTTGAGCAGCTGCAGCCAGTCCCACTAATGGATGTGCAAAAGCAGAAACTGGCAGCACAAGGTATGTGTTCGTTTTTACAGATGGTACTGCAGACAAGTTGGTAATGGAAAAGGAAGTCGTGTACGTGAGCTATTTGCAAGGGGGGGTGGACAACAGGGGGACAGCCTCTTACAGTACTTTCCTATGTAATTGACTGTGTGAGTTATTAAGGAAGCAGTTTTCCCATGAAAGATTTCAGTTATTACAAAATTACATCATTATTGTTAAGGAAATTCATAAGTCCAAGCTGTCCTTTTAAAATAATGTTATTACTTTAAAAAATCAGCTTAGATTTTTCCTGTCTGCACAGTACCTCTCTGTAATAAAATTATCCTGCTTATGTTGGGTTTCACCTATAGCCATCACAGGGTTCGTATTTAAAGACATATCTTCTTTTTGGACAATGACATAATAATACTAGGCACTTATTGTAACTATTGGAAAGGTGTATTTAAATACCCACGATTTTTGTGTCCTGAGGGAAAACAAAATAAAAACAAGATAACATTTTTAAAAGATTTTTTATACAGATTCAAAAAGTAAACGGAGTTCAAGTTCATTTCCTTGAAGTGTTTCTCCCCACTGTATATTTAAAAGTCACAGAGAGCAATATGGTACAAGAAGCATTCTTGTCAAGTTTTAGTCCAAATTGCATATTTGGTATCAGGGTCTCTTGTTCTCAGGTTTGCAGCCTCTTAACGTGGTTCTTAACTATTCTGAACTTCAGTATATTTAACTCTGCATTTCCTTAAGTTTTTTGTCGTTATTGTTTAAGTGGAAATTAGCAGCAATTACCATCTTTCTGCTGAGCAGACTACATTGTGTGTTTTTTAACATCCGATCTGTACTGTGTCCTCTCAACTTGATAGCCTATAAAGTGTTTAGAGTTCAGAATATTTTGGTCTTTGCTGTTCTGATTATTAGATAACTTTCAGCCTTTAAATTAGATTTATTCATGGGTGGATGAAGAACATATATTTCTTATATATAACAATGAGGGAAAATAATTATAAATATTTTCATGTTATCCAAATCTGAAGAATTCGGTAACATGCCTCATTTTTGAGAATTGGCAGTATAATATCTTGAATAATGATGATGGCACGCATTGCAAAAGGTCTCTGTCAGGGAACATACAAATATAGGCAGTAAATCCAGTAAACAGTTACCTGAACCTATGTGTTTACATAACTTGTCAAAACCCCAGCACCATTTTTCCTGCCCCATGTCTGGCCAAGGCGAAGGCAAAAGCACGCAGAGATCCTAGCTCCCAGCTGCCCTCCCATGCAACGGGCGTTCGTAGGGGCAAAGTCGATGGTGTCACCAATTCTGCTTTTCAGCAGAGGCTTACAGCACATTACACTTTTTTTGCTTTCTGGAGACGGCAGGATCAAAACACGTGTACAGCGCCCACCCTCCCTTCCCGCACTACTACCTCTCCTTCAGCCAAACGCTGCGATCCTCTGGCTATGACTGTATCTGTCAACCTCAAAACAGAGCGTTGCCATATCTGATCGACCATGAGTCATTTCTTTCTGGTACCTCAAAATTTGCATAATTTCGATCAGCTGTTACAGGGTGGTTTGAAGAGATAAGGGTCCTTCAAAGCTAAGCTAGGGTGAAATATTTTTGGTAAAAATTCCCCTATTGCCTCTTTAGTAACAGGGCCTAAAACTTGGTTAAAAACTGCAGCTCTGAAGAGAGGGAAACCTGGGTTTGTATCTTAGCCCTACTACTGAGCAGTTGAAAAATGTTTCTAAGCCTCAGTTTTCTCATCTGTAGAGTGAATAATAATAATAACAACAACAACAACAACAACAACAACAATACCTGTCTCTTAGGATCGGAGGTTATATAATGAAACTAACTAATAATATAGTGTATTATCCTACACATCATAAGTACCTGATAAATATTAGATGTATGATGATGATTATTAAAGGAGACACACAGTAGTCAAACAAGAGAATTCTACCAGATAATTGATTCAAAAATGGGTTTCAGAATACGATTGTGTTTTTGCCTAGACTGAAAGACTAGGATGTATTTTTTGACACTAGATAAGTCAAAGACTCCTTTGCAGTCTTTTACCACGTCCATAAAAGTAGGAGAACAATACCTAATAATTTACTTTGAATCTAAACTGGGAGAATATATATAAGGGGTTCTTCACCGTGGGATCCATGGGTACTCACATCCATACAAAATTGTTGGATGCATTTTGTAAAGGACTTCCTTTTGAACAGCCTGAAATTACTTGAAAAATATTTTATGGATTTATTTTTCCCCTGGGGAGAGTGTCTAAGTGTTATCAAAAGATTTTATGACTCCCAAAAATGTTAGGAGCCTTTGAGAAACCACTGATATATATGTAAACCCCTTGACACGGTAACACTTCGTGGCTCAATTATCTGTTAGCTAATATGAAAAGAATCACTGATTATTATTTGTTATTTTCTGTTTCTTTCAAAATAACCATCATCATCATTATCTGTTATAAAGGCAACCCGACATAGATAGTACATAAAATAACCGTATTTGTCTCTATAATTAAGTGCTTAGAAGCTACGCCCTTTGGACTTGAGGCTTTTTCTAGAATAGGTCTCTCTCTGTCACCAAGATTTGTATTCTTTTTAATGTAAGGAATTCCCATAATAAAAGTGTTTACTAAACATATTTAAATAAATGTATTAGAACAGAGTCAGTTCTTGTATTTTCATGCTGAAGAGGTACTAAAATTATTTAATTATGCCTCCAAAAGCCTTTTTATTTTTTCCTCTTTGGTGTCAGATTTTTCACACTGGCATAAAAGAAAGTCCCGGTAGAGCAACTCCAACCACTGTTATAGCTGAAGGTGAAAATGGATCCTGGTGGCAGAAATGGAAAGAGTAAGAGACTTGAGTAGTCCTTTTGACAATAATGACTTGCACGTGGAATGAAAAACGACAGTACAGACATAAATTTTCAACTGTATTTGCAGCGATCCAAATACATATCGCCATAAAAGCAAAACATTATTTCAGAAACAGCATGGATTAGAACTCCAAAGATCTGGGTTTTTCTCCTCCTGATCTGCTACGGTATTTTTATATGACATTGTATGCTTGGTTTGCTCATTACCAAATATATGGGGTAAGTCAAAAGAATGCAGATGGGGTCCTCGAGACCTGTGTCATGAGTTCTTTATCTGTGTGATACATTTCTAAGTTCTGCCAATTTAAAGAATCCATATGACTAATTTAAAGTGTGGAATATACATTGTGAAATCTTAATTTTTCTCTGGTGTCCCACTCTAAGAGTCACCAATTGCATGTCAGAAGAAATGGAGCTAAAGTGTTTAGCGCACTAGCATTTCCCGATATATTGGGCAACTCCCGTGGGGTGACACATCAGTAGAATAAGTATTGGGCACATTCATACCTAGGCACCATGTATGATTATCGAGTGTGTATTGCCTCATGTCCTGGAACAAAGGTAGTTCCATTGCTCCTAGCCAGGGATGTCAGTTTTGTTTATACTCGTCTTCATTATCATCGCTGATGAGTTGAGGAAGTGAATTTAATAAGCAGGGTAAACAGGTTTTGTTTCCAAACTCTGAGATAGGTGATTATAAGTTGGGTGCTTGGCTGAACCTTGTAGAGTCTCTTCAGCTTTCTGGCAAGAAAGCTGAGGGCAAAGAGGGCTGTTTGAAGGCAGGCAAACACTTGTTATACAGCCCATTTCAACTGATTTTTCACAGTTTTATTTAGCACAAGCGTCAGCCAAGGTATTGATATCTATTGTTTTCCGTTGGCAGGGTTCTTTCCCTGCTGTTTCTAAAATATTGGCCAACTTGTGCTTCTGATACAATTTTAACTATTAATTTAAAGGTGGTCATTGCAAGCCACCATCTATTTTTAAGTGGCTTTAAGAGTGCTGCATTCTGTATATTCTTTAGGGTTTACTGATATGTAGTCAATGGCTGATGAATTCTATATTGGGGGGATCTAGGAGGGGAAATGGTCTTCTATGTCTCTTAATGGTGAATAATTATGATAACTAAAACAATATTCATTTATTCAACAGTTATTGAATGCTACCATATATATATATATATATATATATATGGTAGTAATGAACACATTATTTAACTCATCAACTCTATTGGTAGGGCAGTATTATTGATAGGACATTATTACTGATGGGGCAATAAGAAAGTGAGAGCTTGTTTCCAAAATGATTAGTCTATTACCCATGTTTATAAAGGAACTCAGAGAGTAAGCCCTCTGATTATTAGATAACGTTCAGTCTTTAAATTAGATTTATTCATGGGAAATGCTTTGGTTTCTACCGAAAAGTTTCCATGTAATTTACATGAATTAAACTGTCAGTCTTTGTGACAATCTGTTTGTGTCACGTTAACTCCACACTTAGAATGTTTTTAGCAGATTCGACTGGAAACTCTGAGAGAACAGACCTTATCTGTCACATGCATCACTGTAACCCCAGCTTCTAACACAGTGCCAGGCACATGATGGACATTCAATAACTGTTCCCAGAACTGAACGGAATTAAAGTTACCACTGAAATTTTATTACTGCAAAATAGTTCCTGAAGGTTCTATCATAGCCATCTGCAGCTCTCTAAAATGGAATTCACAAAGGAGCCTTGATAAAATCCAATAGACCCTGGAATTAAAGAGTTAAAATATTTGAGGCACATCCAAATGAACAGCACATATATCAAATTTCAGATTGATTTGATTTAAAATGGCCAAGCTATAAAACCATAAAAAAATGTGAGTAAATACTCTGTCTATCAAGGCCTGTTATGTAATTACATGGTTTCAGTATGGTTCTTACTCATAGAAGATTATTATAAAGGATCATTTCTGCACATTCCTTCACCGATGGAGACTTTCAGTAACTTGGAGATGAATATTCAGGTCTCAAAATGTTAAGCCACTTGAATGACTCATTCAATCCAATTTACTGTTTATTAATCAGATGAAATTGATTCTTTGTTAATAATGCAATTTGAAAACCTTAAAATACTTGTTTTTGGCTGATCTTCAAATAATAAAATAAGCAATAAAAACATCTGAACCAATTTAAAACTTAAAAATTTTTTTTTTCTAAAGTCACATCCTGGTTTACCAGCACATGTGCCAAGGCTCAACCCAGAGTGATATATCACTGACTAATTTAAGCCCCCCAAAAGCAAAACTTGAATTGGAAGCTTTGAAAAAAAATCTAACAATAGTGATACCCTACAGTGGTTAGCTGTGAACCTAATAACTAAAGATTTTTTTGTTTAGATAGTGATTTAGTTATTATACTTCTTGGTGTACTCTATAGCGGGGGAAAAAAATAACATGTTGGATTTAAAGTGTACTTATATTAAGCGATGGGTGCATCCATCATTTTCTATTTCAAATCCTGGTATGAATGATTGTCTAAATTCATCACCTAAATTGCTCTTGTAAAAATCAATAGCGTGGTTATGCTACATTTGAAATTTAGAAAGGAAACAAGCGATCCAAAGAATTCTCAGTAATTATCACTGAAAAGCACTTGCTAGGCCAATCAGTGGACTGACCTCCAAATTCCTTACAATTAACGGTTCCTACGACCATCTTTCCCTTTCACACAGGAAATGACCAGCCAACAGAAATAACATAGAGGCGACACAAAAGAGACCTAAAAGTTAGTAGGCAAACCATTAAAACTTGCAGTTTAAAAAGCAAAAAGGCAATCAGTTCCTTGAATTGATTTCAGAATTTTCTCTGTAGAAATTTTCAGTTGAGGGAACTATCATGTAGATTAGGGTTTTTGGCTAGTCTTCCTTCACTCTCGCCCTTTGTTGACCCCACATAGAAGTAAAAGGTCCCCCTAGAGAAAGCCAGAGGCAGAGAATGCTGTGACTGGCTTTGGATCAGCCTGAGAGGAGTGGTGAAGATGCCCATTCTCAGGTATGCCATTGATGTAACCTGCCAGCTACTTACTTCTATCGTTTCCTCTCCTAGAAGTGTCCTTACCCAAAGGACTCGATTCTTCTCTCTTCTCCACAAGGTCATGGAGCTACGCATGACTGTTGGGCTGTCGGAAAAGTCATGACGTATGGTTTCTATGTTTTTCTTCACAAAAATGCGTCATGACTTTTCCAACAACCCAATAGTAATAACTCTTTAAAACAGAGTGTAGGAAAAGCAATCTTAATCGTGTTCAAACATACACACTCACATGTAGGACCATCAGCGATACATGACTATAGTGATCTGTAGAAAAGAGAGTCAGAGTGGCGTTGTACCTGACCTTGTATCCTCAGGACCCTAGCAAGTGTCAGGCTTAAGCCATTTCTCAAAAATAAGTGTGGAATGTAGGATTGAAAAATTAATTCACTTGATTGTATTTTCTACATCGTTAGCCATCTCTGTCCAACTGGGGATAAATTGGTCAATCCAAATGGGGGACATATAAAAGGGATATTTTTTAAAAGCTGTTTTGTTTTTTTTTTTTTCAAAAAATAGGAAATATTTCTACTAATGATAAAAATGATAGCAAGGAGAGATTATCTTCAACTTGATTAATGTCTAGCCACTCAAGGTGGAACAGTGTCCTAGGTGCTTATTACTTAGAATACTTGGACTGTCAGGACCCATGATTTCTCTCCTTGACAAACATAGTGTAAAGGAGAATGACAAAATATTGTAAAACTCGGTCAGGCATGAGAAACTATGAATAAAATCAGGTCTTGAGTGTCCTTCTTTCCCTTTAACAAGGCCAAGCCTTGTTTTTAAAAAGAGGGGCAGGGGAGACTTCTATTCTGCCTTCTTTTGGCAGCAGACTGCTTCTCTGCACTTGCGTGGGCTAAGGACGTTGATAACTTCAAAAGAAATGCCTCACTGTGTTCAGCCAGATAACAGTGAACACAGTAGGCCCAGGTCAGGGCTGTCCTCTGTGTCGTGCTTAGAGAGAGATGTGGCATAGTTTTATGATTCCCTGGTCACACAGCTAAGGACATTATCCACTGCTCCCACCTCCTCTGCTGCTTGCAGAAATTCCAAGCGGGCCAAAAACAAGGTTCTGCAGTGCTTACCAAAGTGATAAATTTGTTTAGATGGGAGGTAACTTAACGGGTGAAATAGTTCTCACCTACCTCCCACTCTACACCCCCATGCCAGCACGTTCCTATTGAATTCTAGGTGTGAACACCTAGATATTTCACTCTGACTCAACTTTCCATTCTCATATTTGATAAGATTGACTCAAATGAAATACATTTGATAATATCCAACTATATGTGTTAAGCCTATCTAAAATGTTCAATAAGTAGATTAAGGAGATAAAAACAAAACTAGCAAAATATTTTTCTCTTACAAAAGCAATATAATCGAATCCTCTTAACAAATAGCTAGCTTATTGAGCATTTACTATCTCTCTGGCACTGTTTTAATTGCATCCATTTACCCACATTAATACTCACAGCAGCTCACATTTTAAAGATGGGGATATTTAAGCACTGAGAGATTAACTTTTCCAAAGTTGCGCCCAGCTAAAGGCAGGAACATATTTTGAATACAAGTAGCCTGACTCCTAACTATGATTATTAACCTCCATGCCACACTGACTCTGATTAAGTGAATCCAGGGAACTCCGGATGTATTTCAAATAAGATACAATTTATCTAAAATAGACCAGCCTTTATTGGAGCGTAAGTGCTGCTTAAAGCAAGACACGCCTGTGGAAACCAGTGCTGTAATTTCAGGATTTTCGCTCTAACTAATGAAGGGCATTTTCTTTGCAAGAGAATTAAGCACAAAATTGTGCAAGGATTGAAACGCTCTCTGAAACCAGAATTACACCCACTTTGGCAAGCTGTGTCAAGCACCCAGGGCAGAAGGAAAGAAAAGCAGGCTGAAGTGAATGGTTACACATTCAAATTTGAGCCTCTGCCACATATGTGGGTTACTTTCCAAATGGACATTTACATTGCCTTTATGTGAATCAAGTTGGCGTTTATTTGCCAAATGTGTTATTTAGATCTAGGAAAAAGACAGCATGTCCCCAGGGAAATTTCACAATTATAACCTAACTAGATTCCCCAACCTACTTCGGATAAAGGGGGCCCCCGAGTGTTTGATAAACACAACCTCTAATAGCTCATTGGTTTTCAGGAAGCAGCGGTCTCTACTTTTGCAGTAGGTTCCAATTGGGACTTGTGGACTGACACCTAGTGTTTGCTGTTGCTCTTTTTGGGATTTAGAAACATGACACATTCCTGGTCCTAACTTTGAGGGGGGCGGCGATAAAGGGGGAGCCAGAGATTATCTCTGTGAAAAAAATCTAGCTTTTATGACATCACCTAAAGTAGCACAACCTGCTACACTAATGAAATCGTGTTCTTGGTTGAAAAGGGCAATTGTTAGCCTGACTTTCTGCTCACTAAAAACATTCCCCAACCTTGTTAAATTATTGCTCTCATTTCAGATTTTTATGGCTGTGCAGCTTACCAGCCCTCGTTTCTTTACGTTTCATTCATTTTCCTTGTATTGATGATTAATGGAGGATGTCGAATGTTAAGAGTGAGCAGGCATCAGCAATTGCAAGATCATAATTAGTTTAGCTGACGAGGGCCTCTGATAGCTCTTGCATCTGGATGGAAAAATTACCCTATAGGGAACTGGCTGCTCACCAGGTCTTTTTAGTGATACATTGTGAAACACCCGATGAATCAAATGCCCTTTCAATGCCAAGAAAGTGTTCCAGTCTTGAAGCCAAAATTATGTCTGCAGAAAGCTTTCCATTTGAAATGTATCAGAGTACAATTATAACCATTGTATTTTCTTGGCAGGGACACCACTGGTCTACAGTATGGACTCAAGTTAAATAAATTGACTAAATTTTATGAATCCCTGAAATTTTGACTTACAGTGTTTGTAATTTTAAATTTAGAATAAAATTGGGTTCCATCAAGACTTTTTCCACTCCTTATCTAAAACATTCATATTTTATCATTAAAGGCTTTGCTTCCTAGAGAAAGGAGAGCCGAGTTGCAATTCAGGCTGCCTTTTTTTTTTTTTTTTTTTTTGCATCAAGAGAATTCCATTTCCTGCCTGTTAGTATTTGCGCCTACAAACACAGCCTGACTTTTGTTTCAGTGAGAAGTTTAATGGAATCATTAACTTGATAGCAAGAATGGAACAAACAATACTAATTATCTACTTTTCAGTATTCTTAGCTTATTTCTGAATCTGGCGATTTACAGAATTCAGCCCACTAACATCAATTTGGGTTTGGAAATGCTTGTGATTTCCAAGTTTGAGTCAGATAAAATAATTAAATAGCCATTGATAAGACTATGTTGTATGCTCGAAGCAGGCACCTCACAAGGGTTCTCATTAGTTATACTGTACTTCTAGTTGGCTGCAGTTTCTACTGGTTCTCTTCGCTTTGGGAAATAGAGGGTGTTGTGTTCTTTCAGATTTCACAAACCAAAGACCTGAATCGAGTGTCTTATGTTCTCTTAAACTTATGTTTCATGAATGACACACAAAAACGACGCAAATCGGGTGTAAATTTTACGTGGGTTACATGCTGCATTTATTCCAAGCTCGACTATATTTTAAAGCCCAGGTGGCACGTGCTCTTCTTTTTCGAAAGTGTATTAAGCATATTGCCATGTTTTGTCTTTTGACTTTCGTTTTGACACGTTTAAAAGGTATATTTTTTAGGGTTCGGCATTTAGGAGCCATCATTAAAGGCACAAAACCCAAAGTTCAAAAAGTTAAAGCTGTTTCTGTGAAAAGCCTCTGGTGTTCCCCACACCTCATCCATCACTGTAGGGTTAATTATAATGAAAATCAGTGGTGCCTATTAAACACAATTGAACCTGACCTCATTATGAGCAGTGTGGTTTTATACTGTCATTGTTGCTAGTCTAAAGACAAAACTCCTGGGTTGATTTGGTCGAACTCCAGTGATCATGTGACTCACCTCTGACCTTGTGTTTTTTTCCCATTTCAGAGGCGCAGAGGCTCCGGTGTTTTTTGTGCCAATTGCTTGACCACAAAGACCTCTCTCTGGCGAAAGAATGCAAATGGCGGATATGTATGCAACGCGTGTGGCCTCTACCAGAAGCTTCACTCGGTAAGAGCTTGTTAGACTGTTTCAGGACAAGCTTTATGAAGCAGCCGGGTCTGTGGTGTGATAAGTACCATTCCCTGGCTTGCAGTGCCTGCCCCCGCAGAGTTTAATGCAGTCACTTTGAGTGCACTTGTGATTTATGGTGAAATGGCCTTAGATGTTAACAGGGAGATGCGTTTGAGATCATTAGTAATGCATTATGCTCCTTTTGATAGAAAAGAGGAAAATGATTGATTTCTGGGAACTTCACATGTAACAGATAGTCATGGTTATCAGAATTTGGTGAACTTAATTTTGGCAGAAAGGAGGCATCTTCAAAGTTCAAAAATAACGCAAAAAGTTGTTCTGTTTTTTTTTTTTAAAAAGGGACTCTCCCATGTTCAATATAAAATGCAGAGCAGGGAAAGCATGCTTATTTTCAAGTTTACATTGGTAATTTGCAAGTGTCATCTTGGCTGCTTTGAGGGCTGAAGGTTGGGCACATTGAGAAGAGTGGTTCTGAACTAGGATATGAAAAAGCCAGCTGAATCTCTGCAATGCTTCCAGTACGTGTTTAGGTGACATATTTGAGGGTCCAAATAGCACACATCAAAGCAGAATAAGGTGCAGAGGTGCTTGTGTTTTAAGATCTCTGGCTGGCTCCTTTCTGTGGCTTACTGGGGTACTTCCAGTATTTCTTCCCAAATTTTAGTTAGAATCCTATCATAAAGTATAAACTTACACATTCCCCAGTCTGTATATGCATTTGCCTTCCTGAATGATATGGTTGTTTTTTTCAGTTTAGAAAGTTTATCTGCTGACAAGAGCTGCCTTTAAAAATAGGAATACCCTGGGCCGGCTAAGTGGCTCAGTTGGTTTAGAGCTCACTCAAGAGTGCGAGCTCTGAGCAACAGAGTCGCCAGTTCGATTCCCGGCCTGAGCTGAGCTGCTGATGAGCTGCCAACAGGTGGCAGGATGGCTCAGCTAAAAAAAAAAAAATAGGAATACCTCATTTAGATAGAAGTCTAGTTCCCCCTGCCTTTTTAATTTTACCATAGCTCTTAGCACAGCCAGTGAGTAGATTATAGCTTCAGGGAATAAAATTTTAGACAAGGTGTCCTCATAAATGGACCACTGGACTCACTCTTTAATAAATGGATGCTGCCAACAATGCTAATTGGTGGTAAACTGTAAAAACCTTAGTTGTTATTAGCATGTAACTAGTAGAAAGATTTTCCCCACCACTACCACACCACCTTACTTTTTTCTTAATGTTCACCACTTAAGCATGGCAATAAGCTTCCATTTAATGAGTACTGACATTCATGATTTTAATTGAACTCTAACCAATCATAGGCCAGGAATTAATTAAACTACCTCTCTTCCAGCTTCTGATAATTTAACAACTGTGATATAAACTAAACTCTTTTTTTACAGTTAGTTTAATATTCATCTCTCCAGAGACGAGATGTTTTCAGTTTTGAGTTCTTTTAAATCATGAATTTAAATACATAAAGGTGATGCTCACATTTCATGTCAAAGACTGCCACAAAAGTTATGAAAGTTTAAAAAAAGGTATTAGTAAAAATTTCAGGTTTCTTTATAAGATAGAAATTAAATACTGCATATTTTTATAATACGAATATGAGCTCTTTATACACCTGAACATTCTGATCAAAATAAATGAACATGGCATATCCAAGAGATGTGTCATTTTCATTCTGAAATCAGTAATTGAACTGTCAATACCAAGTGTGTTATCTTTCTTTCCTTCAAAAAAACCTTTGTGACACTAGACACATTCCAAAAAGGATTTATATTTATATTTTGTTTAATATATACAAGGCACTTTCTTGCATTCCTATTTCTAGGAATAATTCACAAATTACATAGTGCATATATTCTCATTTTATGGGGAAATTGTTCCTGTTTTGGTAATCTTTTAGAACAATCAGATTTTAGTCCATTTAAAGATTCTTATACATTTTTAACTATAAACATGCATTCATTTATTAAACTTGTTCTTTTGATTTTAGAAATCAAAGCTAGGGCTCTTACTGCAGGTAAACTTTTTATTATAGTCTTATCTGTGGATTTTAGTCATAAACTATAAATACCTGTTGAAGATATACGTAAATACCAATCATATAGTACTTCAAGCTGAATAAAATACTTAAGTTAAAGAAAAGTCAGCATTCAATTTAAGTAGAGAGTACAGAGTTAGAATGACAGATCGGATATTTGAACCAAGGCTACAAATGAATTTACATTTCCAACAGAAAACAAATGCTTCACCTGTTAACAAGGAAAATCTTCCCTAGTGAATGTAAAATATTATTTAAAGGAAAAGTGAGAGGTTGCGGGGGGGGGGGGGCGGGAGAACCTCCCACTAACATGGCTTTGATTATGTGATAACTTTCCTCATGATTCTGTCAGTTTGATTTTTTGGGGTTCTGATATATTTTATGTTCACCTGTGCAGTTATTTAGAAGAATGTATGCATAAGTCAGCTCAGGTTGCCATAACAAACTACCATAGACTGGGTGGCTTAGAAATGTATTTTCCCACATTCTGGAGGCTGAGTCTGAAATCAGAGTCCCAGCATGGTTGAGTTTGGTGAGAGCTCTCTTCCTGGCTTGCAGATGGCCGCCATTCTCACTGTGTCTTCATTTAACCTTATTTACCTCCTAAAGACCATACTTGCCCCAGATACAGTCACATTGGGGGTTAGAGATTCAATGTATGAATATGGGAGTGACACAATTCAATCTATAGCAACGCATACAGTTGTCCTCAAACCCTATCTCTCATGTTACTATGTTGACTCAAAAGTTGAGAAATTTCAGGGAAAAAAACACATTTCTTTAAGTAACTTTCTCCATGATTTTATCCCTAAATGATACAATTCGAAAACCCATTGAGTTTGGAAAATCTGTTTTTAAGTACATTAAAGTTTTCAGTCCCTCATTGCAAAGATGGGCATAATTTAATTAGGCTAAAAAAAAGTGTGCTTCGGTTTCTTCCTCTGGTCCTGCTTGGGGCAAAAAGAGGAGATTTTGTAAATCTATAACATAAAGCCTATTCTTACTTTGTACTGAAGCATGGTTTCTATTTGTGAGGAATTGCTAATGTATTTTAATGTATTTTTTAATGTTTTCCTTTTATGTATTGTGTGTGCATTCTCTACAGACTCCCAGGCCTTTAAACATCATTAAACAAAACAACGGTGAGCAGATTATTAGGAGAAGAACAAGAAAGCGCCTTAACCCAGAGGCACTCCAGGCTGAGCAGCTCAACAAACAGCAGAGAGGTGGCAGTGAGGAGCAGGTCAATGGAAGCCCCTTAGAAAGGAGGTCAGAAGATCATTTAACTGAAAGCCACCAGAGAGAAATTCCGCTCCCGAGCCTGAGTAAATACGAAGCCCAAGGTTCATTGACTAAAAGCCATTCTGCTCAGCCACCGGTCCTGGTCAGCCAAACTCTGGATATTCACAAAAGGATGCAACCTTTGCACATTCAGATAAAAAGTCCTCAGGAAAGTACTGGAGACCCAGGAAATAGTTCATCCGTATCTGAAGGGAAAGGAAGTTCTGAGAGAGGCAGTCCCATCGAAAAGTACATGAGACCTGCGAAACACCCAAATTATTCACCACCAGGCAGCCCTATTGAAAAGTACCAGTACCCCCTTTTTGGACTTCCCTTTGTACATAATGACTTCCAGAGTGAAGCTGATTGGCTGCGGTTCTGGAGTAAATATAAGCTCTCCGTTCCTGGGAATCCGCACTACTTGAGTCATGTGCCTGGCCTACCAAATCCTTGCCAAAACTATGTGCCTTATCCCACCTTCAATCTGCCTCCTCATTTTTCAGCTGTTGGATCAGACAATGACATTCCTCTAGATTTGGCGATCAAGCATTCCAGACCTGGGCCAACTGCAAATGGTGCCTCCAAGGAGAAAACGAAGGCACCGTCCAATGTAAAAAATGAAGGTCCCTTGAATGTAGTAAAAACAGAGAAAGTTGATAGAAGTACTCAAGATGAACTTTCAACGAAATGTGTGCACTGTGGCATTGTCTTTCTGGATGAAGTGATGTATGCTTTGCATATGAGTTGCCATGGTGACAGTGGACCTTTCCAGTGCAGCATATGCCAGCATCTTTGCACGGACAAATATGACTTCACAACTCATATCCAGAGGGGCCTGCATAGGAACAATGCACAAGCGGAAAAAAATGGAAAACCTAAAGAGTAAAACCTTAGCACTTAGCACAATTAAATAGAAATAGGTTTTCTTGATGGGAATTCAATAGCTTGTAATGTCTTATGAAGACCTATTAAAAAAAAAAAAAACTTCATAGAGCCTGCCTTATCCAACATGAAATTCCCTTCTTTTATTATTCTTTCTTTGATGAGTAGGTTACCAAGATTAAAAAGTGAGACAAATGGTCAGTGAGAGAAAAAAAAAAAAAAAAGGAAGATGTTACCTAGTC
Source organism: Hipposideros armiger (assembly GCF_001890085.2). NCBI lineage: Eukaryota > Metazoa > Chordata > Mammalia > Chiroptera > Hipposideridae > Hipposideros > Hipposideros armiger. Next base: position 4,313,201 of record NW_017731415.1, read on the forward strand.
ATGTTCTAGAGCCTAGTAAGTCAGAACCATCTTGGTGAATGTGTACGGTGGAAATAATCCATAAGAAGTATCGTCAGACTACATAATAATTATGTTTGTAAAGAAAGAGATCAAAGCTGTCTAGAATTTGAAAAGGTTTACATATTATAAATCTAAAGCAGTATTGGGCTGGCCATTGGCCCATTTGTTCAAAAACCCATAAATTGTTGCCTAAATTTACAAGTATCATGAAATCCTAGGCAGACGAGGAGAAATCTAATCTCCAGGGCAGTGAAAGGAAAATGGCACCCTCTTCACATCAGTCTCCTCTCATTGACCATGTTTCGGATTTAGACCTAGAAATGAGAGCTGTGGGTAGGCTTGGTGTGAGATCAGCAAGAAAAGTGACAGATGGTGGCACAATGTTTTTGGCCAGCCCTGCCTGTACATACACATGCACACCCCCTCTGATATTTTTGTCCTTTAGATGTTCACATATTCCTTTTCAAAAGTAGTCCTTATGTTTGCAATTTAGGTTCATTTTGTCCAAATATATATGCATTTTTAAAATCAGTGTCCTCAGTTGCTTATGTAGTAATTTTATTTTAGCCAGATATTTTCTTTCCTATATGTGATGAACCAGTGTGGATTTGTGTTTTAAGCCTCCTCTTGATCACTAACCTCACTTGGCACATTATAACTAAAGCGACCCCCTCAGCTCAAAAGAATAGATGGACACGAAAGTTCAGAGACCATGGGCTTAATTTGTTTAGAACACATGGTATTTCTCCACAAGGTAACCTGCTGTATTTATTTATTTTCTTTTGGTTAAATATGATTTCCAAACTTTGTGGTCAGGCAGTGTCTAAGGTTACGTTACCACAGACTGACGGTATGTATACCAATCAATCCCTTCATTCATTAGACTTATACAGGTTTAGTTAAGTAGCATTAAATAGGATTCTTAGAAGTATGTCTTCATAGTACTTTTAATACTTAAGGCTTTGTAAAACTATCCATGAAGGGAAAGCTCCTCAGCATAACTGCTCAGGGAAATAGGGCTAAATAACTGAACATTAAATAATTGGTTAAAGGTGCTGTTAGTCGAGCCTCAATGCTTGCTACAAGGATGTATGTACAAGGACTGACTTTAATAATTTGCATTATATTGTCCCAACCAGTAGTTTATTTTTTGCCACGGAGATGTAGAAGATATTACAAGCTACTGGATGCACTGTCAGATTAACTTATTTCATTAAAGAAGTTGGGAGAACAAATAGGAAAAAAAAAACTTATTTTTCTAGTAAATATTAATGTATTACATTTCAAATAATGGTGCCTGACATATTGAATAATTATTTTCTACAGTGTACGTATGCAACAAAGATATTCCATCATGCATTAGAGTCAGTTCTGGCTCTGCCTAGCTGTTTACATTTGCAAATGTAGCAAACAAGGTAATGAAGCAACTATTTCTATTGCGGTAGATATCTTTTGTGTGTGTGTGTGTGTGTATGTGTGTGTGTGTGTGTGTGTGTGTGTGTGTGTGTGTGTGTGTACGCATTAAAATTGTAAACGGTAACATGAAACAAATGAAAGTTCTTGATATAATGGTATGGAAAACAAGAAGGAAATGAAAATATTTTTATGCCTACTTAGGAAAAAAAAGGGTAGCACTATTCATTCCAAGTACTTTTTTTTTTTTAATTTTTAAGCTCTTAACTCACGTTGTTATGCTTAAAATGATACACATATATCCTCTTTTTATTGCTTTGTCTATGTTTCAGAGGAAACATTTCAGAAATTATTTTGATAAGTGCTGCTGGAACCTGCAGCACTGATGTTTTTATTGCATTCTGTAGTCGCATTTGCACTCCATTTTTACATTAATTCGCAGTTGCTTTGTATTGTTTTGTTTTGTTTGGGTTTTGTTTCTTTTTCCCAGTGCCATGTCTTAGGTTCTGAGAGTTGGATGGCAGGTAGAGTTCAACCAGTTCATGACTGTTGTAGCGAATGAAGTTAAAAAATGTCTTTCTGATGTTGTGTTGTCATTTCCATTCTTGCATTTTCGTTTTCATGTAAAAAAAAGAGAGAGATAGAGACAGAAAGAAAGAAAGAAATCAGGACTAAGCCTTCTGCTTCAGTTTCATTTTGAAAGGGCTCTATTCTGATCTCACCTGTCTGGTAGCTCTCATATTCACAGAAACTAAACTAAAGAGGTGGAATGAGGAGCTTTGATATTCAAATTATGTGATGTAATTTATCTTTCTTAGGAATATAATGAGTGCATCTCAAATGTACAGGCAGAGTTGAGAGGTGGCAATTAATATCTAAAAAAGAGAAGAGACTTCCCAAATAATAACATAATATTTAATTTTCTTAGTAAAAAGACTCGTAACAAAGTGCACTCTGGCTATCCTCCAGCAACATTATATGTGGACTGCTCAAATCAGCAAAATACCAGAAGTTTGGTTAAGTTGGGCAATGTTACAGGTATGACTTTGGGGGCAAAATGACTCCATCAGCAATTTCGTCAGTGTGTCAGACACAGACAAGTTGTTCACTGTTGGCAAGTATGCCTTTTTATTTTCATGTTGTTTTTTGTTTGTTTTTTTTTCCTCAGACAGACTGGGTAGTAATGTTTAGCATTGGAAAATAGATATCACTGTTCTTGGAATATTTATGGTCAGCCTACTTTCGGTAGAATATTCTTGGATAGCATTGATATGCTAGATCTTATTCCGTATTACTTTGTTATTGGGTTTCATTTTTCTTTTCATTGTTAGCCATATTTTGATGGAGAAGAGGTTGGGCTTTTTTAAAAATAGATGAAACTTTATCGTAACACTAAAATACCCCTTATTTTTTGACTTACGAAAGCCTTCGTTCCATCTTTCAAAATATCTTACAAATATGGTTGGTTGGTATGTGTATTTGTATTTGGTTTAAGATGTCTGAGTCAATTCATCGTGAGTGGTGATTTTTCAGTGACCTATGTAGGTACTTCATTGTTTGGAGGCGTTCCAAGATGATTTAGAAATCTCCCCTCTTGGAAAAGGCTTCCCCTTTGATGAAAGCTAGATGCCAGCTAAAATTGTATGCCATTTGAAAACTGTAAGTCTTTTCAAATAACTTGCCTCTATCCTGAATCAAGCTTTGGATCAAATTTTAGGCCAGGCCCAGCTATCCATTCTCATTCTCCTTTCCTCACTCTCCCTTCATCTCTCACGCGTATATTCATAATGTTGTTGCGGATAGAAACATTTTAAGAGCCAGCCCGCCCCACAAGGTTGTGGATTGGGAAACACTACATGACTCTAAGCAAAGGAGAAAAGGATGGAGTTCTAAATGTTAACAACACGTTAACTCTGAGGTTCACAAGGGAAAGAGTGTGCCCATTTTTTCTACATGACATATTGAGATGTTCTTTAAAAAAAAAATCAACTTTACGATAGTGATGTTTTGTTCTAAACTGTTCTCTTTTAGTAACGGTAGATTTTAGAAAACAAGCATGGGAATTCTTTCCTAAGATAATATTAATGAGAAGAAGAAAAAAGGGATGATCTTTAACAGCTCTTTGTTGAAGCCTGTGGTAGCACATTATGTCTATGATTGCACTTGTGCACATAACCTATTATGATCCAATGCAAATACAGCTCCAAAAATATGAAATGTATATATATTTTAAAAATGCCTGAGGATATATGTTTTTTCCTTAATAAATTGAGGAGTATCAGTACTGCTATTAAAATAATGATTAGCCTCCTGCTGTGTGGCTGCAAAACATCGCAAGGTGACCTGTCTTGAGACCTCTGAACTGCCTACCTGTTTAGTTAGTGAACACTCATGCAACTCGAGAGAGGGAATGTCTGTCATCCAGTGGTGGAAGCATGAAGTAAAGCTCCTGTGCTGTATGCCAGCCTTGTGCCTAAAGTTTATGTGAGCTCACAGCTTCCTGTCTTTGGGTTGAGGGCCACGGCAGAAAACAACGCAGGGCATCTTGGGTGAGCAAGTAGGTGAAAGCTTGCTGACTGTCCTAGATGACAAAAGAAAATGAAGAACTCAAATCCAACCTGATCATGAAACTCAATGTGCTAACCAAAGGTAGGTGCTTTTAGGTGGAATTCCATCAGCAGGCAACTGTAAATGAGAAGAGAAAGACACACATCGAGACCTTGAAGGGCTGTGTTGTTTTCCCAAAGAAAGACTTGGCCGAGCGCAGAAGGCATGGCTTCTTCGAAGAGCACTTCCTATTGGTTTTCCAATTACTGTTTCATAGAGTGTGGACTCATGTGTTCCTGATAGCGGTGCAATTGTCTAGAAAGCATCCACGGTTATTTGCAGTAATTAGGACCTTTGGAAGATGCTAGGGCAGAAGTGTGTCAAGTCAGGGATGAAGAAAATGTGAAATTCAACATTGATCCACACATGGAAAACTGGATAACGAATGCTCATGTGTTGTTCTCTTGAAAGGTAGAGTTGTAAGCTTCACTTTGTCCTACACCAGAGAAAAGCAAGAGTAACTTGACATGGAAATAACGTTTAGCCTTCATCAGAGAAAATGGTCCTTCAAGACCCATAAGTTCCAAAACTGTATTCTCATTTTACCCCTGGTTGGTTTTCATTATATGACCTGCAGCAAATCACTTTTTCTTTTTTTTGTGCCTCAGGTTCCTCACCTGTAAAGTGGAAAAAAATATATATTAATAATAATAATATTAATAATAATAATGGTAATGTAGTACTTGTTTGTAAAGCACTTTGAGACCCTTGGTTGAAAGGCACCATGGGAGTGCCAAGTATTATTATATGGCCAAGGGGCTTATTTAAACTCTCAGTTCCCAAGGGCCAGGAGAGGTTGGGGTCATTTTTGTTAGAGATGAGCTGTAAATATCATAACTAGACAGCCTGTAGTGTTGGCTATGAAGAGGCAAAACTATTACAAGGCTGATAAAACCATAGTTTCTTAATGGCTACCAACAAGGCAAATATCACGATAGGAAATGCCAAATTCCTTAGGGTGGACAATTTGACAACATGGATAATGTTGGGGGTGGGGGGGGATGGAAGTGGGAAACATCTCAAAATGCCAATGTAAAATTAACTTACAGCAATATTCACCAGCAGAAAATGTCTTTCATATGGAATGATTTCATGTTGCTAAGAAAAAAATTCAATTTGTAGTCCTGATTTGAATATTAGAATGTTGGCTATAATAGTTCTGTTCTTACAACACATGGATTCTTTTTTTGTTGTTTTATTTAATTTTGTTTTCATAGTGCATGTTCATTTCTACTCACAAACATGTTCTTGGTGTATTTCTTATGCAAACAATCTTCAGGCAGCAAAGATGTCTGTTACATCTAAACTTGAATAATAAAGTTTTACCACCAGTTATACATGATGGCGTTGGTATGGTTTATATGGATTCACTTTCATCTATGTAGCAATAGGAAATACACACCATTGTAACATATAGACAGGCTTTGGTGAATTGAGAAGGTGAAATCTAATCACCGCTTTAAAAAAATATGACTAAGATTGAAAAAGCCTGGATTCTCTCAGCTTGTTTTGTTTTGCTTTGCTTTCTTTCCTTTAACCAATTAATCTCTTATGGATAGATTTTGTGTAAAAAAGTTATAGTTTCTTTAGGAAGATTAACAATAAAAATTGTGTTTATTTCAACATTGATTGAGTATCAAGTATTGAGTGTTGAGTATTGGGTAATAATTATGTTACAATATGTAAAATCTGCTTTTGAAGTGGGACCTTGATTCAGTTCAATATACCCACATGAATATGATGTGAAGATCCTGATAAGTCATCTCAAGAATTATATTCATATATGACATGTCTCGTGTGTTTGCTTAAAATGAAATTAATCAGAGGAGGTTTCCTAAAGGATGATTTTGAAAGAGGGAAGAGGCAGAAAAAAATCTGGGCAGGAAAGGACCTGAGAACACTCCCCCAAGTGTTTTTAACCAGCAGAAAACAACACAAAAAGTTTAGGATATAAAGTACATAAATAACTCATTGCTTCAGAAGATTGGTTTTGAGAATTTCAAATTAACTAGTGTCTACCCTCCTTGCACAATCTTCACTTCTCATTTTTGGGAACCTAAATTAACAAATCCTTTAATTTTTTTCTAGCTTTCTCTTCTCCCCTGTTTTGAAAACAGCAGAGTAGAGGCTTTGAGGGGCTTGCACAGCTGCAAGAAGCTTGTTTAAAAGCTGGAGGCAATGTTCTCTAGATAAGAGTATGGTAATAACATTTGAATGTGATTTCTTTTCCTTATATAGAATCTGATGCTTCTCTCAGGCACCACTTTTCAGATACAGTTGAATACACTTGGTTCTCACCCAGGACTGTCAGAATCTTGTTCTTGGAGAAATGTGTGTCCATCAGCTATTTATTACACTATTGTTGGAGAAGGGAGACGCTTGAGTCCGCACTGTTACCCTTCCCTCACCTTTTGGTCTCCCAGGGTAGAGCAAGAGTCAGAAACTCAGTTGCACAAAGGAGCAGGGAAGTGTAGCCCGTGTGGGGGAAGTCAGCTGGGTGGAGACTTGGGGAACTGCAGACTAGAAAGTCAGCCTTTCCTAGGCTCTAAATATTGCCAAGCTGACTTATGTTCCAGATTTTTCAGTTTTCAAGAAAAACTGGACAAAGGGAATTTTATATGAAATCTAATTTTTAATGTCAGTGACTGACTCTTTTTTTAATACTACAAGCCAAACAAAACACTTGATCAGAATAAATTCTACCCGTAGACTGGCAGAGTGTGACCCCTGGAGCTTGAACAATAGTGAACTCTGGTAACTGGCGGGGAGGAAATTGGGCAAAGGGCTGAGGTTAGCTGTGGCTCCTCTGGGTTTTGTCTCAGGTCCCAGTGCATCGCCAGCTCTGCCAGGAAACCCGAAAGCACTGTGGCAGCAGCACCTGCCTGATGCCTTCAGAGCCAAATTTGCTTAAGACGAAAAACATTTGCACAGACGAGAAATAAGCCTTATTGCTGGAGCACACTGCAATTACTTTGTACTTTTGTCTTCCATCTTTGTGACCCCAAGTACAATTTTGTTTTAAATTTTTATTTTTTAATTATAGTCGACATTCAATGTTATTTTATATTAGTTTCAGGTGTTCAGTGTAGTGGTTAGACATTTCTATAATTTATGAAATGATCCCTCAATTATTCTGGTATCTACCTGGCACTATACACATTACAATATTACTGACTATATTCCCTATGCTGTACTTCACATCCCCATGATCATTCCTTATGAACCAGCAATTCCACCCCTGGGTATTTCTTGAAAGAAATTCAAAACACTAATTCGCAAAGATATATGCACCCATATGTTCATTGCAGCACTATTCACGATAGCCAAGCCATAGAAGCAGCCTAGGTGCCCATCAATAGGCCATCGGATAAAGACGATGTGGTGCATATCATATACACAATGGAATATTACGCAGCCATAAAAAAGAAGAAAATCTTACCATTTGCGACAACATGGATGAACCTAGAGGATATAATGCTAATTGAAGTAAGTCAGACAAAAGACAAATACCGTATGATTTCACTTAAATGTGGACTCTAAAGAACAAAATAAACAGACAAAACAGAAACACTTGTAGATACAGAGAATTTTTCTCTCAACACACTGGTATGAACAAAAACTATCAAAAATTGCAAAAGTCAATGTTCAGTCACATCCAAGATGTCCTTTTATCCCTCTCCATGTCATATTTTAGAATGAAACTCGCAGGTAGAACAGTAAAGCATAATAATCTATGTGAATGGAGGGGCCTTTTCTGTTACAGTTGATAGTTTTAATGGATAAAGAGTTTTTAAAAATACAAATAAGTGATTTTTATAATGAAATTTTATTGCTGTTTTTATAATACTCTTCAATATATTCAGGATGTCAGTAATCTGAAATTCATCTTTCATAAATTACAGTATTTATATTGAATATATTACATGAAGTAACAACCTGTTCTTTTAGCTTCCTACTCAACAACAAACAATAAACAAATATGAACTGTTTTCTTCAGGCAAGCAGTAGAGACAGATAGCAAGGGTTATTAGAGAGAAAATATAATAGAAACTGTTTAAATTATACCCATAAATAGAAGGTAAATATCCAAGTTAAAACTGCATAAGCACTCAACTGTAAGCAATTTCCCAGGAATGTTTATGAAAATGCACAAATACATCACAGACTTTTTCTCAGAACATGAAAGTAACATCTGCCCTCGTCGTATTTACACATTAGTCGTTTTTTATAGTATAATATACCACCAATGGTATTTTCTTCAGATATTTTTTTTCTATGTAGCACTTACAACTCAATGGACTGATGTATCCTAAAAAGCATATATACAACATTAAGTTTACAAAGCTGGTTTGTTTTATTTTAAATTTTACAGCTGCCTTGATGTCTTTTCTCTAGTGAAATCATTGCTGTTAGTTTATTGTTTGTTGGTGATGACACACAGTACAAACTCAGGCTCCGTGCATTTATTCAACAAATATTAATTGAGTCTTTGCTGTGTACCAGGCACTATTCCAGTCATTTGGATTATCTCAATGAAAGAAAGTAGGCCCAAACTCCTGTTTATGTGGAAGGAAGATAGACAATAAATATACATATACAATAAATACATGAATAACATTTCATGTTAGAAGATGATAAATGCTCTAGAGAAAAAGTAAAGCAGTGTTAAAGTGAAGAGGGGTAGATGGATGCCATATTCAACAGGCTAAACAAGAGTGCAGCCCTCATTTGAGCCAAGACTTAAAGGAGGGACTGGTAGAGCGAACAGCTGGTGCAAAGGCCCTGAGTGAGAGTACACCTGGTAAGTTTGAGAAGGAGCAAGAGGGCCAATATGGCTGGGGCAGGGTAAACCAGAGGGAGAGGGTTTAGAAAAATTCACTCAGAGACTAAAACATTGAGGTGGGCAGAAATCATATCATTTAGGACATTGTAGGTCCCTTTGAGGATTGTGGTTTTTATGCTGTCTGAAGTGGAGAAGTACTTGAGCGTTTTGAGCAGAGGTGTGTTCTTTGGTTTATGTTTTAATGGGACCATTCTCTTCTATGCTTGGGACAAATCAGTGGAAGTAAGGATACAAGGACAGAAACAAGGAGACCAGGTTGGAAGCTAAGTTAGTAATCTCTGCAACAAATGAGAGTAACAGAAAAGCATTAAACTTCCAGAGATGATTTTGGAAGTAGAACAAAACTAGATGGCCTGGATGTGTAGGGTGTGAGAGAAAGGGAAGAGTAAATCTGTTCTTACAACAGCTCGGAATAGATTTAACAAATCAGTTTCGGAGGAGACAAGGAAAGGAGTGAAATTTTGGACAAGCTACCTTTAAGATCCAAACAGAAAGGTCAAGTAGACTGTTAGATCTATGAGTGGAGAGTTGAATAAGCATTAGCATATAGACGATATTTAAAATCAGGAGACCGGTCGAGATAATCTAGGGTGTGAAGAATTAGAGAAGAAAATATGCCCAATATTTGAAATTAGGGAAATGTGGAGACGCTAGCAACAGAAACCAAGGAGAGAGAGCTTGTGAAGTAGAAGGAAAACCAAGAGAATAAGGTATGGAAACCTAGGAAAACGAAAATGTATCACCAAGACGGGAGCGGTTGACTTTAGAAGATACTGCTGATGGGTCAAGTAGGATAAATACAGAGCACTGGTCATTAGCTTTGGCAGCTTGAAGGTCACCAGCAGAGTGGGCTATATAATTCGTGGGGCCCAGAGCAAACTGAACATGCAGGGCCCCCTTGCCTCAAAATTAAGAATTTCAGGATAGTGACATCAGAGCCTTTAATGAAGCTCAGAGCCCTGTGCAAAACTGCACAGGGAATGTACCCGACATGCCCATGAAGCTGTCCTTGGTCAACAGTGTGTTGACAACAGCAGTTCTAAGTGGCAAGGCAGGTATGAAAGCCTGAGGGAGTTAATTTAAGAGAGCCTAGGAAGAGAGGTTTGGAGAACTGAGTGTAGAAACAACTTGGGGAGCTTTGCTATAAAGGGGACCAGTAAAAGGGGTGATAACTGGCCCGAGATGTTGGATCAATAGAACGTTTTTTATCCTGGTTTGATTACAATGGGGAAAACGAGAACATTTTGCTACAGAGGACAATGCAGTAGGGAGGGCCTTAACTCATAGGCGAGAGGAAAAAAATAGCTGGGCTGTTGATCTTTAACAGGTAAGCAGATGAAAGGAGATAGGATCTTCTGCCCAAGTGAAGAGGATGACTTTAAAAAAGAAACAAATAGTTCACATTCATTGTCACAGTTGGCAGCAGACTGTGTAAGACACAGATGTTGGTACATGTGTGGATCTGATGGCAGAGTCCCCGGAAGTGCTATTCTCTTGGTGAGATGATTTCCTTGTGGCACTACTGTTCTGCTTATTACTCCTTTCAGAACTCCAAAGCACTCCATCAGAAGCAAGTCAGTTTATATATTAAATAAGCCAATACGGGTTTTTCTTATATAGCCCAATGGCATTTGGATATTTGGATCAAGTCAGAAAACTCAATTGACCGAAGATGGTATTTGAATCTCAAAATCCAAATTCCTTCAAATTTTACTTTAAAATTACTTTTGTAAAAATCTGCCCCAACATATTCATTTGGTTTAGTTCAAAATATTATAGTTCATTTTCTTAAATTTATTTTATTTATTTTTTAATTTTTTGAAGATTTTTATTGAAATATAGCTAACATACAATATTATACTAGTTTCAGGTGTACACAGTTATTCAACATTTATATACCTGAAGGAGTGATGGCCATAAGTCCAACAACCATCTGGCACTGTACCACACTATCACAATATTAGTGACTATATGCCCTATGCTGTACATTACATCCCCATGACTTACTTGTTTTATACCTGGAAATTTGAACCTCTTATTCCCCTTCACCTTTCCCCCAGTTTTTTAATTTTTCAATTAAAGTTGACATTCAATTATTATTTTATATTAATTTCAGGTTTACAGCAAAATGGTTAGACATTTATATAATTTAAGAAGTGATCTCCCTGACTAGTCTAGTACCCACCTGGCACTATACATAGTTATTTCCATACTATTGACTATATTCCCTATGCTTTACATCCTCATGACTATTGTGCAACTACCATTTGTACTAAATGCCTTCACCTTTTTCACCCTGTTTCCCAACCCCCCTCCCATCCCTCACGCCAATAAATCTAGTATTAACTGACACCATACATAGTTATTACAATATTATTGACTCTATTCCTTATGCTATACCCTACATCCCCATAACTACTTTGTAATGATCAATTTGTACTTCTCAATCCCTTCTCCTTTTTCACCCATTCCCAACCCCCTTGCCATCTGGCAACCATCAAAATGTCCTCTGTATCTAAGAGTTTGTTTCTGTTTTGTTTGTTTTGTTCTTTAGATTCCACATATAAGAAAAATCACATTACATCAGTCTTTCACTGTCAGACATACTCCACTTAGCACAATACCCTTCAGGTCCATCCAAGCCACCGCAGATGGCAAGAACCCATTCCCTTCCATGATCGAGCAATATTCCATTGTATATATGTACCACCTCCTATTTATCCGTTCATCCATCAACAGACATCAAGGCTGCCTCCACATCTTGGCCATTGTAAATTATGCTGCAATGAGCATATGAATGCACATATCCCCTTAAAGTAGCCTTTTGGCTTTTCTCAGATAAATACCCAGAAGTGGGATTACTGGGTCCTTCTTTGTCACATGTTATAGTCTTTGTTTTAAAGTTTGTTTTGTCTGGTATAAGTATTGCTACCACAGGTTTTTGTTTTGTTTTCCCATTTCCATTTTCAATAAATATCTTTTTCCGATCCTTTAACTTTCAGTCTGTTTTTGACTTTGAACTCAAGTGAGTCTCTTGCAGGCAGCATATGTAAGAGTATGGCTTTCGTCTCCATTCAGCCACCCTATGTCTTTTGATTGGAGCATTTAATCTACTTACAGTTAAACAACTTGTTGATAGATATGTAGTTATTTCCATTTCCTTTTTGCTTGCTTTCTTTTTCTTTCTTTCTTTTTTCATCTTAAAGAAGTCCCTCTAACATTCCTTTTAATACCGGTTTGGTAGGGAGGAACTCTTTTAGCTATTTCTTGTCTGGGAAGCTCTTTATCTGTCCTTCAATTCTAAGTGATAGCTTTGCTGAGTAAAGTAATCTTGGTTGTAGGTCCTTGTTTTTTATTACTTTGAATATTTTCTGCCAATCCCTTCTAGCCTGCAAAGTCTCTGTTGAGAAATCAACTGACAGTCTTATAGGAGCTCCCTTGTAGGTAATTGCTTTTCTCTTGCTTCTTTTAAGATTCTCTCTTTGTCTTTAACCTTTGGCATCTTAATTATGATGTGTCTTGGTGTGGGCCTGTTTGGGTTCATCTTGTTTAGGACTCTCTGTGCTCTCTGGCCTTGTATGTTTATTTCCTTCCCCAGGTTAGGGAAATTTTCCATCATTGTTTCTTCAAATCAGCTTTCAATCCCCCAACCCCACCCCCAACTTTCATCTGCTTCTGGTATCCCTATGATGCAAATGTTGGTATGCTTGATGTTGTCCCAGAGGTCCCTTAAATGCTCCTCATTTTTTTGGATTTTTTTCTCTTTTTGCTGTTCTGATTGGGTATTTTCTGCTTCATTATCTTCTAAATCACTGATTCCATCCCTTGCTTTATCTAATCTACTCTTGATTCCCTCTAATGTATTCTTCCATTCAGTTATTGTATCCTTTTTTTCCGACTTGTTCTTTTTTTATGTGTTCTATCTCCATTTTTATGTTTCCTAACTCTCTGTTGAAGTTCTCCCTGAGATCACGGAGCATCCTTATACCCAGTGTTTGGAACTCTGCATCTGGTAGGTTGCTTATCTCCATTTTGTTTTGTTCTTTTTCTGGAGCTTTGTTCTGTTCTTTTTTAGGGGACATGTTTCTTTTTCTCCCCATTTTGGTTGCCTCCCTGTGTTTGTTTCTGTGTAGGGCTGCTATGTCTCCCACTCTTAGTACAGTGGCCTTATGTTGTAGGTATCCTGTGGGACCCAGTGGTGCAGTCTCCCTGGTCACCAGAGCCAGGTGCTCCAGGTGTGTCCCTTATGTGGGTTGTGTGTGCCTTCCTGTTATAGTTAAGATTTGACTGCTGTTTGCACATCAGTGGGAGGAATTGACTCTCAGGCTGATTGGTTGTGAGGACTGACTGTGATTACAGTGGAGGAAATGTTGTGCAAGGATGACCCTACAGAGCAGGGTTTGCTTTAGTGGGGCTCTGGTACCTGCCCAGTCTGCCCTTTGGATATGTTGTCCTTGGAGGTGGCTGGGTGATGTTCTGGCCCAGTCTGAAGCTGGCTCCTGGGCCTGCCAGCCCCGGGCCTCCTGGGGGGAAACCCACTACAAGCCAAGTTCAGCTGTAGTCTGTGTCCTGCCCGGGTTCCCCTGGAATGAGCCACAATGCAATCCAATGATGGCCACTGCCTGAACTGAACTGGAAATTACCTTGAGAGGCCAAATCATGAACTAAGGCCAGCTGCTACTGGTGCCAGGCTTAGGGCTGTTCAGGCAGAGATAAGGGACACCTGTGGTTAGCCAGAGGTAAGCCAGATACTGCTTGTTTGGGTCTTGTGAAACTTCAAGAGATTTTATGAATGTCTGCAGCATGAGCCACAGGCAGCCATTGATATGAAAAAGCCACTGGAAGCTCCTTGAGTGTGCCCAAAAGTTGGGTGGTACATGGTCTCAGGGAATCACCAGGGCACGGCAAATGAACAGCATTAGCCAGTTTGATAGAGACTTAGATATGGCAGTCACCTGTGTCTGCTTGCAGGGATGGGGTGGGCTCAACAAAGAAACAATGGCTTCTGCTAGCTCCTCCATCCAGAAGAAAGCTGCTCCTCCAGTCCTCACCCTGAAACTAGACGATTCCTTTCCTCCCTGTACGTCTCTGGTGGCTTTGGAGCTGCCACTCCAGTGCTAGAGCTCAGAGCAAGTGAGTTTGTTCATAAGTGTGTGCACAGTCCCTTTAAGAGGAGTGCCTGGGACTGCAGACACCCTCTCTCTCACTCAGCCATAATCTCTGCTGCTCTTCAAAGCCAGAAATTATGAGGACTTTTCTCCCCAGTACTGAAACCCTGGGCTGGGGAGGGGTGGGATCCTACACTCCTCAGTGGGGTATCTCCACAGCTGAGATATTCTCTTCCAGTTTTTAATGGTCACATGTAGATGTGTGACCAGACTGTTCCATGTCTCTGCCCCTCCTACCAGTCTCGAGGTGGCTTCTTTGGTATGTCTGTAGTGGTAAGGCTTCGGTTCAGCTAGACTTCAGGTAATTCTCAATAATGGTGGTTCTGGTGTTTAGTTGTAATTGATGTGGTCCTGAGAAGAGGTGAACACAGCATTTACCTACTCTTCCATCTTGACCAGAAATCTCATTTTCTTAAATTTTAAGAAATATTTTTTTAAAAGACAGCATGCACTTTGTTAAGCTAAGAAGGAACACTACAGGAGGTATAGCATTCTTAGATTCTCTTAGCCATCTTACACATTTGTGAAGACCCCAGTAAAATGCAGGATTTTACTATTTTTCTTATGATTTTGATTGACTTTTTGAGTGAATTAATTCATGTTTATTGAGTTCTGATTCCAGACTCAGAGTTGTGCAAGATCAGTAAAAGAGACAAAGAATTTTTCCTTTGATTCACACCAATGGCCTTAAGACCTTAACAAACTCTGAGTTGATAAATTTTTATTTCAACCAAGTCTAAAGAGATACATTTTCATTTCAATTAAGTTCAAAGATGAACACATCATTTTGACACAAAGCCCACAACTGAATGTCTCATTCCCAGACTGCTCACAACACTCAAGCATTGAAGCCACTAAAACTTCCTCCTTTTAACCTTCCTGTCCTCAACCACTTTAACCTCAAAACAAGCTCTAAAATGTTTTATAATTAATAAGAATTGGTCGTTTTAAGACAAACACCAATCTGCAGCTCCGTTGATAGTTAATTCAGTTATAGAATGTTCTTGTACATAGAAAATATTTTTTGGTATTTCTTAAAGGTATAAACACCCAGAGAAAAGAGTGCTGCCTGTTGGCACACACCATCGTCCATGATGATATTAGATAGTTGATCATTTTAGATGAACTAAGGAAATATAAATCAACATTTTATAAGCATTAATGCATTAGATTGTGTTTTAAAATTATTTTATCTAAAAGGAGAACATGAAAGATAACAACAATAAACTAAGCCAAAACCTTAAAAGTTGTTTTAACATACTGACTTCTATTTGGGGGACAGTTTTCATGGAATTCTTGGAAAAGATTTGTAGACAGTTCCTATAATTCCAAAAACTTGAGATACTAATAATGAATGTTTAGGATCCAATCAGCCACCAAAGAGATTCTTTAATTTCCTTTTTTTAAAACTGGTTTTCCCCGAAAGGCATGTTTATTAATAGAAATAAATACATGGTAATTGTTTGCATTTGCGCACGTCAGTTTCCATATAATCAGCCATTTACCACTTACCAAACATGCAAAGTTGATAAAAGCACACAATTAGGACAATCTACACGATTGGACTAAAAGCCAAAAAGCCAAGGCTGGCTGGCTTTTCAGGCTCCTACACAGATTTTTTTCCTGCAAAGAATTGAACTCTGCACCTTCTAGTTAATTTAATTAGGCACCTGTTAATTTTTTCTTTCCCATCATGAGTAAATCAACTTGGCTTTATCCACAAACATTTCTAGAAATTCTGTTGGTCATGGGTAACATCTTTCTAGATGAGATCCTTATGTACAGGGCTCTATCATAATGGGTTTGGTGGCAAATAAAATACCTAGATCATTATTTAATTTCTAGATTGTCAAAACATAACTCTCAAAATGGTATAAACAACAAAAACCCTAATTCTCACAGGGAGAGAGGGCACATGCAAAAGTTTTGATTAACTCATTAAAGAGGGAGCCAGCAATATGACAAAGCTGATTCAAAAAAAGATATGAAACACTGTAAAAAGAAAGAATGCTGAAATAAGATTGCTAAGTTAGATACAATATGGTTCATGTCGTGTTTGGCAATGACCATAATCTTTTGGGTTTTATCTTCAGTACTGGATAAAATCATTTACATCTCCTCTGGACAAAAAATAATCATTTTGACTGATCGATTTTCTATAAGGTAACTTTATAAAGGTGTAAAATAATAATAATAAAGTTTCATTCTCTTGGAGAATAACAGGGTAATAAATGTTTTAGATTATGCATAGTAGAACCTTGAAAGGTCAAGCAGTTAATTTTGTTTGTTTCCAAATTTGATTATTTTTTTCTTAACAAAATACAGAAGAACCTGAAAAAGTTAAAAGGTTTGCATCTTTCCATGGTGCATACTTTCTGAAAATGAAAGTTACTTCACCCTGTGAGTTGTGTTATGAACTACAGCATATAAAACAATGTGAATGTGTTTTTTGCAGAAAATGATAAATTTTATTTTCTAGACTCATAATTCAAATCACCACAATTTAAATACAAGATTACTTAAGAAAGATCCCTACTTCTAGCTTATGATCAGTTATAAGAAATCTCACAAGGAAAAAACCAGAAAGATAAAAACTAGGATATTGAAAGTAAATTTAATAGGAAACATTAATAGATATTTTTTATACTTTGAAGTTAGATGTCTCATAGGGGTGTCACAGAAGACTAAAATTCAGGCAAAACTTTTCTGCTCTTGCTCAATATTTTATGAATCACTATAGTTTCCTTCTTTTCCAAAGCATCGAGGAGTGTACCAAAAATTCCCCTTTGGGCAGATAATATTTTTGATATTTCTCTTGGGAAATCACAACAAAATAATTCTCCCACCTACTGCGATTTGTACCTATCTCTGCTATTCTAGCCTTTATTTTGAAAATAAGGGACTGATGCTACAGACAATTTCTTCTCCAACTACTTGTCTTTGGTCTATTTCAGAAAATATTTGTGTATTTACCAGAAGAGGGCAGGGAAGGGAAGAGGAGGTAAAAATAGATTAGAATGACTCTGTTGCTTAATCAGAAAAGGGAGAGCTCATTTCTTCTTTGTTCTTAGTTCCTATTGTATCTAGTAACTGGGCCTTCAATAAATATTTTTTAGATTAAATGGGATCACTTTTAATGGCTCTGAAAATGTCTACTAAAGGAAGAGATTTTAACAAAAAAAAAGTAATAATTTGGGGGATTAAAAGTCATTGGAATTGCTTTTCTTCTTTTCAATTTAATTTCCAGTGAAACCCTCTTAAACATAATAGTCACTGAATAAATGCTTTTTGATTAAAACATGAAGGGTCAGGACTGGGTGTATTTAAGCAAAGACTGGGGACGCAGGAGGACAATCTATATCACCAAAATGCACACATGAGAAACTTCCAAACCCAAGTTTGCTCTTGACCTATTCATTTGTGGGCTTTGCACGTTACCTACATCAGAATCAACAAGAGTTCTCTAATGTGGGGCTGGCCGAGTGGTGTGTTGGTTAAGAGCTGGCTTGGGACGCCAGCTCTGAGCAGCAGGGTCCCGATTCGGATCCCACATGAGAGCCAGTGACACTGCACCCTCTACAGCTAAGATGGTGAACAACAGCTGAACCTGGAGTTGGGCTGCTGTGAGTCGCCAGTGACGGCGTAGGCTGCAGCCCCTGCTGCAGTGGGCTGCCATGGGCTACCGTGTGTAGCTGGCAGCCAGCGTGAGCGGCCAGCAGCCAGCGTGAGCGGCCAGCAGCTGCCATGAGCAGCCGTCCAGAAGCTGGCGACTGATCGCCTCGCCCGGGAAGAGCGCAATGATGGTGCCAACTTGGGCCAGTGAAGCAACATCCTCCACAACTAGACTGAAGAACAAAAGGACAGCAACTTGTCTGTTCCCCTCCCCCACTTCCCCAATAAAATCTTAAAAACAAACAAAAAAAGTTCTCGAATGTACCTCTACCAACTTTTTTTTTTTTAAGGTAATAGTGATGCTTTTTGAAATAAAAGGTGCCCCTAAATTTCCTCTGGCGTCTGGAGGTGGGTAGCACCTTGTGAGCAAAAGTATGCATTCTAGAAACCTGCCACCTTTATTCATAGGGGTAAACTTGCTATTTGTCAATTTTTTGACTTGCTAATTTCCTACCTTTTTCATCTAAAATTCATTCAGTGTAGTTGAAAAAGATATATTGCCCCTCTGCATTGTGGTAGTTATCGTCTGCTATGACGTACTATGTAAGTAGATAACACTAACATAAGAATAGCCTGCATTGTGGTAGTTATCGTCTGCTATGACGTACTATGTAAGTAGATAACACTAACATAAGAATAGCCTGCATTGTGGTAGTTATCGTCTGCTATGACGTACTATGTAAGTAGATAACACTAACATAAGAATAGCCTGCATTGTGGTAGTTATCGTCTGCTATGACGTACTATGTAAGTAGATAACACTAACATAAGAATAGCCTGAGAGCCATCGCATCTCCCGTTTTCTGACCCCCATGTCCAATCTTTGAACAAGCCCTGCTCCTTTCACTTGCTGAGCGTTTTCTTGTCTGTCGCCTCCTCCCTGCATCTCTGCCCCAGTTAATGCAGCTGTCTTCTGGGTCGCCTACCTGGATATAGCTTCACACACAGCAGCCAGGTAAACTCCATAAAATACAAAGCTGACCATGTTAGTCACCTACTATAAGACCTTCATGCTTCCCGCTTAATTTACAGAATAAAACACAAAGCGTTTTTGCATTTTAAAGCCTTCCATGCCTGGCCCTGAAAGATCTCGAGAGCTTATCACCGATTACCCCCTGGTCAAACTACATTGGTTCCCATTTCACAAACACATCAAGGACCTCGCAAGTCTATATCAGGACTTGTAATGTTGCCTCTGATTTCAAGGCCCTTCCCATGTTTATTGGCCTGTCTTCCTCATGACTGAAGTGTCAAGACTCAGATCAGAAATGATCTCTAGCACGACTTCCCTAAACAGAGTGCTGAAAACTCCCCTCCTGGGGGGGGGGGCTTCCTGGCATAAGTCTACTTTTTCACTCACATCCTATTGATAGTCTGCCTTCTTACACAAGAGCCACTCTGGAAATGTGGCTGGTATGGCTGAGCAACTGATTACTTCATTTTGTCCTATTAAAATTAAATAACCACATATGGTTAGCGCTATTGTATAGGGCGGTGCAGCCATAGAGTCTTCCAGAAAGAGATTTCATGCTGCGTTGCTCTACTGTAGGGAAAATCACACCAGCAGCTTCATAGCCTTTCTCGCCCTTTGTTTCTGTGGTAAAAAGCTCAGTAATTAATTGTAAGCACTTTATGTTTATGTGTATTCATGTTATGAGCATCAAAAAAAGGGTCATTTTTTTTAAATGACATAATTTTTACTAATTTCTCAAATAATTTACTTTGGCAAATATACTGAAGCCGCTTTATATTATAATAATAAGCGTCTGCCTCTGTAGTCAGCTGAATCATGCTTTTCTCCACGGGCCTTTTTAACCACTGTGAAAAATTGATTACACTTCATTTGATCTCAGGTTTACAGTATCAGAGTTATTCATGTATTTCTGGACATTATTGGTGGTTTTATAGAACAAGGAGAAAGCAAAAGCTGTGAATAATTTTCAAACTTCAACCTTAATTTCAATATTTTAAAATTTAACTGACAAGGTAATTATCCCAGAAATTGTCCTAACTAAATGATTTGTGAAACTATGATTGTCCCATTAAAATGACAGAGTACTCAATCAGGAGAGGAAAATGGTTCTCTGAGGTTTGGCTCTATTAAACAGGTTCTTTATATTATTAGCCACCTCTCCTTTTGAATATACGCAGCTGTGTGTTTCTGTGTGCGTGAGAAAAAAAGTGTCACAAGCCAGGGATGGCTAATGTCAGTGCAGAGCAGTGAAGCGGAGGGTCGAGTGCAAGTTCGGCAGGCAGATTGTCTGATAGGATCCCACAGGGCCAGGAACGGCACCCTGGTGGTGCGATGGAAACAGTTCAGTTGCACATCCTCTACCCCAGTTTCCTCATCTCGAAATGGGGATGCTAATTTGATCTGTCATGCTGATCTGGACTGTGCTACAGTGAAAACCCACACATCTGAATTGTATAAAGTAACAGAGGCTTATTTCTTGCTAACACGACATTCTCGTCTCAGATCAGCAGGGGGCTCTCTCTCGCATCACACTTACGCAAGGACCCAGGTAGACACAGCAGTCGCTACCTGGAGTATTACCAGTCACCACACCAGACGGAAAAGAGCTCGGGTGCACTCACCTAGAAGTGACCCACGTCACCTCCCCTCATAAATCATTGGCCAGATGTGGCTCCAAGGCCAATAGAGCAGCCTTACCATGTGCACGACAGGGAGGCTAAACTACTCGATGGCAAGGCACTAATTATTACCACAATAGTTATACCTATCTTATATAATAAAGAGTTATTTTACACAAATTACTTAGAACAGGACCTGAAGTGGGTCATTATTATTATTAACTAAGTGAAGAGCAAATGCATGAAGTGCAAAATTAGATGATTGCTAGTTCATGTCAAACTAAATGATCTTAGGACTCCAAGTCTGTTAAAACAAACTGCTCTGAGTGGGAAAAGATGATAGGTAACCCAGAGGGTTATTACCTTACTTCCGTCAAGTGTGACCTATTTTAGTAGGATATTTTGATTCTAATTCCTTCACGCAAAAGAATTGCCATTTATTTATTCATGTGTATGTGCAACAAGTATATACAGGCACTGTGTTAAGTGCTGGGGATACAGTGGTGAACAAAACAGAAATGGTCTCTGCCTTCGTGAAAGATTTGATGTGAAATATAACACACTCAAATGGTCACTTAGGATTGTGTTACATGCTGCAGAGCATTTCTATATAGGAGACAGAATTAATGATACATATTTGGGAATTTTACAAGTCTTTTAAAATTTTTATGTAATGAATTTATTTTTTTATGGAGCTGCCCAACTTCCAGAGGTAACATGGGCTTGGACACTGAGCCATGCAGGAGACCTCCTTGAATATTCTAGATTATACAAGGCTTCCAGGGTTGGAACAGGAAGGAGGAAGTCCCTGATAATGATGGAATTAGACTTTCTGAGCCCCTGGCTATTCAGGGAGCATATATAGTATAGATATGCTGAAGTAAAGGGGTGATTCATGCCCAGGGCAGGACAGAATATGACAACACGAGATTTCGTCACGCTATTCAGAATGGTGCACAATTTAATGCTTATATATAGTTTCTTTCTGGAATTTTCCATTTCACATTTTCAGACTGCAGTTAACCAAGGGTAACTGAAACCATGAAAAGCAAAACCATGGATGGAGGGAAGGACTACTGCATTAGCAGTGTTTCATAGTCTTTTTTTCATGATTGATGCCCTAAGGAGTCTTTTTGAAGATTTTTTTTTCTTAATTACTGTCACCTCATGAAATTTTAACACTGCAGTAATATTATATATTTGTTTTTCCACTGTGACCTTTGGAGGGCCATAACCACTGTAATAGCTATGATTTTTTTTATCCCCCAATAATCAGTTTTCTCTTCCTTGGGGGCAATATTGTCACTCCCCATCCCAAGTTAAGAATTAATGGATTATTGGAAGATGGAGATGGTATCAATACATTTAAGATAAAAAGCTAGAGGGTAAATGGCCTAGAGGTATGACTGAATTTATTAGACTTTTCCTAAATAAGCCACAAAACTGCTGAATAATTAAAATAACTCATTACTGGACTATAAATACAAATATAGCCATATATACATAAAGATCACTCTACTGATGATCTTTAACTGTCTCTTTAAATGTTATTACATGAAACAATCAAGACAATACCTAAAGACAGTCTCAAAGGTAACTTTGGTTGACAAAAACTTGTAGGCCACAAGAAACCCTTCTCCTAGCACAGTATTACTTAGTCTTCCTTCAATTTCAGCTCCCTCCCAACACAACATTGGACCATAATTCATTCTACCAACAAATACTTATGGTTGTTTATTAATGTGTAAAAATTAAGACATCTCAGTTTTCACTTCTATCAATAACAAGGCAATGAACATCTGTATATATAAAATTTTACTACACCCATTTCAATGTTAGCAAAGACCTTAACATAATTCTAGTTAACATTACCGCAGAAAAAATAACTATTCTGTTTAACAGAATTAATTGGTACATGGGCAGTCTTTGTGAGATGCCACATTTTTTTCAGCAAATATAATAGGCCTCTATAGGGGTGAAGGTGGTCAAAAGGTACAAACTTCCAGTAATGAGATAAATACGTTCTGGATATGCAATGACAGCGTGGCAACTTTAATTGACAATACCATATTGTATACTTGAAAGTTGCTAAGAAAGTAGATTTTAAAAGTTCTCATCACAAGAAAAGATTTTTGTAACTGTGTGGTGATGGATGCTAACTAAACTTATTCTGGTAATTATTTCTAATATGTACATCTACCAAGTTCTATGTTTGTACATCTAAAAGTAATACAATGTTGTATGTCAATTACAGCTCAACTTTAAAAAAGAAAATGTACAGCTTTTGTTCTTTCCTTTGTTTGTTAAACAATCATTTCTATTTTTTTGACAAAATAGGAAAAAATATGATTTTTTTGCATGGAGACCAGGAAAATGGTAAAAAAAACAACAACCCCATCTTCTTATATTAAATTCTGTGATAAATGTGCATTCTTGTGTCATGGATTGGTGGCAGTGAACTGTAAATGATACATGGATGTAAAGACAACTGCCACTCCCCTATGTATAAAAACGGTTCCATAAAGCTCTTTGTGCAGGAAACCAGATATTAGAATATCTTCCATTGATACAGGGGCCTTCTATGAGAAAAAGTTTGAATTCTTAGCAACCTACAGATGCAGAAAGATTACAACATGTACCCGTCTCTGAGAAGCTGGGCAGGAGAATATGTTGATTAAAAACAAAAGGGGAAAAAGTGAGACTTGGGGAAGAGCTAGAAGATAATCTAGACCAATTGCTCCACCTCCCCTATGAGTTTTAACCAATTGCAAAGAAGTCACAGTGAGCCAAATGTCAGTTAGGCATCAGTATTATCATCTAAAGAACACACTTCACTACTCATCCCATGTGGGCGGAAAATGGCTTAGGACTAAAAGGAAATGATGCTTTTAGCTTCCCCTTGAATTAAAATCACCTGCACAATAAGAGACTTACCTGAATTACCTGCCCAGTGGGGAGATACTGGAACAGAGATGGAGGAGACCTGGATAATTAGTGGAAAAAGGCCTTTCATGTTTAGAACAGTGGTTCTCAAAGTGTGGTCCCAGGTCCACAGTATCAGCATTATGTGGGAACCTGTTAGAAATGCAAATTCTTAAACCATATCTCCAAACTACTGAATCAGCAATTCTAGGGATGGGGCCCAACAATCATTTTTATCAAGTCTTCCAAATGATTTTTGGTACCCTTCAAAGCTTGAGAGACATTGATCTACATAGGGAGAATGAAAATACAAGACACATGTGTTCCCAGGGACAGAAAGCCAACTTTTCCTGTGTCTGAGGAAAAGGTACCCACACCTGGGACTTGGCCCAGTGGCTATCAGGTTCTCACCAATCAGGTGAATTCTCTTTGCTTGATGGAGGAAAAGTGGGAAGGAACTCACTTCTCCAGAGGCCAAAGTGGAAAGCTGATGAGAGAAAAAATCACTCTAACTGGGAAGAAATTGGCTATTCATCAGAACCTAAGGTAAACCCAAGCAAACCAGTAAAATGGGAATGATGAAACCGGGTCCACTGTTTTGTGTACTTGTCTCCCTTTTGGCCACCTTGACCGGAATTCTGAAAAATGCATGATCATTTTTGGTTGATGCAGTATTGTGTTTAAAACAAAATAAAGCAGAGCTACCTTTAGTAGTCTCTTCTAAAGCTTGATCAAATATATAAAAAATATTTGAAGGTTGCAAGGTTTTCAAAGTTTAGTATAAAGGTGTTTTCTTTGCCAATGAGTATCAAAAAATAATAATAAGAGGAGAGAAAGAAAGAAAGAAGAAAAGAAAAGAAGGAAGGAAGGAAGAAGAAAAAATGAAAAAGGTAAGAAGGTGCACTTTTTTTGAAGTACATAAGGAGAAACCAGGAAGCAGGAAAAGGAAAAGACAATAGCTGAGATAAATACATACTTACATTTTTTGTTGTTGTGAACATAACAAGTGCCATTTTATTGCTCTCATCACAGGAAATTCCAAGAGCTTTAGCTCTGTAGATGAAGAGCAAATGTATATTTCTTATAAACCACAATATCACACATCCATTGACTTCTTTGCCTGAATCAGTCAATACTGCGATGACTTAAAAATGACATGAATAAGTTTATTTCCATTTTCCTTGACATCTGTTGAACTGTGGAGCCAGGGGCTGCTGGTAGGGCTGTGTGTGTGGTGCCTTGTATCTGTTTGCTTCCTGAAGCTCTGTTTGCCATCTCCAGAAGGCTTAGCCTCTCAAGAAGCTGAAGGTGTATTTAGAAGGGTATGTTTTCAAGATGAGAGACATTCGGAGCCCAAACTGATGACATCGAACACACTAAATTCATCTCTTGGTCCATCCTGTTCTGGCTTCAGAGAACTAGGACAGCTGCTAGTGAGATTGGTGCCATTTGGCGTAGTTTCTACCTTAAACTTCCTTGTCTCAAAGATCTAATTCCTGGTCTTGTTTCTGTTCTGAGGGCTCATCAAGTTGTCTTTTTCCCTGGACATGGAATTGAAATCTTCAATATTGAAACCAGGTTTGGACTCTTGACTCTAGAACCCCAATTGCCTTAGCAAGTTGCTTTCTGGAATCAATCCCAGAATAAGGGTTGTTTGTAGATGCTGCGATGAGGGTGTGTAACTGGGAGGAAGTGTAGCTGGTCCGACACAGTCTGTCTTGCCTGCTATGAATCTTCTCTTCAGGGTGATCTTGGTCTTGGCTTGCTTTTAAGTCCTTCTCAGGTTCTGATATTTTCTGAACTCGGTGCCTAGCTCTTCGGTTCTGAAACCAAATCTGGATTCTAGACTCTTCAGTTTTGATTTCTAAAGCAAGCTTTTGTTTGGTAGCATAACCTGGGTAAGGTTTTTGATTGGATGCTTTGATGAGGATTTTCAGCTGGTCTTCTGTGAATTTGGTGCGGCTTTGACTGTGATTCCTTGCTGTGGTCTTGTTCGGAGAGTTGTTTTGGGCCATGTTGAAATAGAATCCTGAAGCCTTCAGCCAGCTATATGCACATTTTTAAAGACAAACATTTAGGGCCAGTACATGCACAGTACTTCTCTGTCAAATATTTAATTGTTAGTGTCCTAATAGAATGAATAAGAGTTTATTCTGTGGTAAAATATAAGTTACTAAAGAACGGTTAAGAAAAGAAATAGAACTATGAACTTAAAATTAATCCCCAAAATTGGTTTACTTATTTTTTTTTCTTTAAAAAAGAATGTTTTTGTTCTGTTAGATGATAATAGGAATACTGTGTGTGTGTGTGTGTGTGTGTGTGTGTGTGTGTAGAGTATGCTCAAGTAAGTTTGAAAAACACTGAGTTAAGCAAAGTTAAACAGCCTCCTTTTCTGCAGAACTCCCCAGAGGCCTTAGATATGCAAATGTACATTTTAAGTTTCCAAGGTATGATTTACAGCATTTCTCAAACTTCTTTCACTATGAACTCCTTATCATGTGACACATCTAACATCTCTGATCAAAACCAATTTAAGAAATGGCGACCCATCTTTGCTAAGTCTTAATAGATGTTTATGTCCTTCCAGACTAGTTTATGTTACATGGAAATGGCACCACTCCCCTGATCATTTTAATTCCCAATTGAGTAATATAGTTACTCATTAAATAACTGAGAATTAAGTATAAGTTTTATACAACTTATCCATCTGTTATCACATCTTGAATTATTTTAGCCTTACTTATATCTTCCTTTCTTTGCTTTTTGGTTTTAGAGTATATGAAATTGATTTTACACTCCAGTTCAACAAGTTTATTAAATAAATTTGAAGTTCAAATGTAGGTAAGTATAGGTAGATGAAATACAATAATAAAACACATTTCTTAGGAGTCATAACATGGGTAAGCCATGTCTAGATGCAGAACCAGTGTTGAAAAGCATTTATAGGCAATAGCAAGTAAAAAAGCATTGTATTTAAAACATCCCCACTTGGGGCCGGCTGAGTGGCTCAGTTGGTTAAGAGCTCACTCAAGAGTTTGAGCTCTGAGCAACAGCGGTTCGATGCCCAGCCTGAGCTGAGCTGCCGCTGAGCTGCCAACAGGTGGCAGGATGGCTCAGCTAAAAAAAAAACAAAAAAAACCCCAAAAAAACCCAAAAAATAAAACGTCACCACCTACTCTTGAAGTAGGATAGCATTTTTGTTTTCTAAATATGAAGGTTTTCTTCTCCTATAATTCTTTTCACTTTCTCCCCTTCAGGTAGATGGTGAATGAATTGCCTTAAGGAGCAGTATGTCAGAAAGTAGGAAAAAAAAAATGTTTTCAGGGATTTTGGTCTCCAAATGTATCAATCACTCCATTAAGGAGATTTTCCTTGATGCCTTTGAAGCAAGCAAAAGATTGAATTCTTCTGCCCTTGGCTGGAAAAGAGATGAAGCAGAATTATTGGGAGGCAGCACATCAGAGGAACCTGGAGGGAGGGATCCTGTACTTGGGAGCCCAGCCGAGCCGGGGGCAGTGCTAAGTAAGACCTTAGAAGGGCTTGGCAGTGTGGTATGTCTGGATAAAGGGCCGTTTGAACAGCTTCTCAGATATTTTCATATTCTAGCAGGGCTGGAAGACAGCAGTGTTGCTTTATAGCCATCAGGGCTTATCTTCAAAAACTGCTGATCTGCAAATTCTAGGAGGTTGAGACTTCTCCTAATCAAATGTTTTGATGTCATGCAAAAAGCCCTAAACCTTAAAACTTAGAAGCCTAAGGAAAGCAGAAACCCAGAATAATTAAGTTTGGATGTTGCCAGCAACATCCAAAGTTCATGTTAGATTGTCATAAAAAATTTAAAAAAAGATTTTGTCTGAATTTGTAGACTGAAATTCATAACTGTTATACATGACAGAAACCTCTTGGTACCAAATAAATTTAATTGTATTCAATAGGCAAGATTTAATAACTAAAATTATATGCTATATTCCCCTATAACCTATAAAAGAGTTTTTAAAAATTAAATTTTAAGAAATCTAGGGAAGAAACTTTTTGCTATATACTTATATCATACTACAAGTGCATTAGATCAATTTATCTGCCATTTTTAGGATGTTAAGAGTGATTTCAAAGGTCATAAAAATCAACACAGAACATTCGTATTATGAAAGAGCAGGCTAGGTGGACCCCAAGATGATACCTCTTGGTCTCTTAAACTACTTCTTTAACCTTTTCTCTGCAACATAAATTCTTAAAAACAAAAGGAAAAACAGGGTAGTATGAGTTTGATAAATAAAAATATCAAAAGAGTGAGTAAATTAAAATAGGATCCCTATGATTTGATGGTAGTCCTACTTCAAAGGTATTTGGCATAAAAGGAAGGTGGAAGCAGAAATATCATAAGCTTGTCATCACAGCTCATCATGAATCACAATTTCCTTAGTTAAATGTTTATTGAATTGATTTAAGTTCATGACATTTGTTTAAAGAGCTTTTAATGGGATCCACCACCATTCCCAACATTTTTCCCAACCCCATTGCATTTTGCTAACCAGAAAATTCTCTACCGAGAGAAAAAAGTGAAAGACAAGGAGAGAATCAGAAACTGTTCCAGGCATTGATATTATTGAATGGGAAACAACCAGACAATATTCATACTTTTCAACAGTGGTTCTTAAACCTGGCTGCCTATGAGAATCACTCTGCTGGCATGTCTTGTACTAAGTGTGGCCATGAGCCTACATCCACAGAATAAAAATCTATAGCAGAGATTGCTAGTTGGCGCCCAATATACATCCTCCCCTCTTTGTGTGCGTAACTATGGCATACAAGTAGCCAGGCACCATTCTAGACACCAAGGATATGCAAGGGGACAAAACAAATAATGTCTGCCCTCTTAGAGCTTGTTTCACAGTAGGAACAACAAAATAGGTAAATAATTAGCAAAATATAAAATATGTCAGGTGGTGATAATAGCCATAAAGAAAACGAAATTAGAGAAGGGGGTAGAATATCCTAAGGATGGGGAGACGGCTTTTTTAAGTAGAGAAGACAACACTGAAAAGTTGACATTTGAGCAAAGATTTGAGAGAGACGATCCCAGGATAATTCTGAGGTTTCTTGTTTTGAATAATGACTGTGATGTTGCAAGCTTGCCACTTTTTGAGATGGGGAAGATTGTGGGAGGAGCTGCTTTAGGGTGGAAAAGTAGGAGTTGAGTTGTGTTTTGAACAGGTTGATTTTAAAATAAGTACCTATTAGACATCCAGATAGAAATACTAATTAGGAGATTAAGTATATGAATTCGTA
The DNA here is from genome assembly GCF_001890085.2 of Hipposideros armiger. NCBI lineage: Eukaryota > Metazoa > Chordata > Mammalia > Chiroptera > Hipposideridae > Hipposideros > Hipposideros armiger. The sequence goes on from NW_017731415.1 coordinate 4,341,728, forward strand.
GTTCAGAAAAGTTGAACAATGCATCCATTTAGAAAACTGGGTTCTAAACTTACTGGAAGCTGGGTCTGGCCATGTGCGTGCATGCTGACCAATGAGATGGTGTGGAAATATTCTGTGGAACTTCCTGGGAAACCCCTAAACTATGAGAGTGAGACTTTTTTCCTCTATTTTTTCTGCTATCTAAAATGTGAATGCAATATCTGAAACCCCAGCAATCAATCACCTTGAGATTGCCTGGAAGCTACAGGAGGCAGAGTAAAAGCTAAGAGGAGCCTGGGTTCCTTTTAAGGAGGCCCCATTATAGCTCTGAGCTACCTAACCTCAGATGAATTTAATATTAGGGGGAAAACTGCTAATGTGTTTACTTGACTGTATCCAGATTTCTGTGACTAACTGCTAGATATTGTTCCTAATCCATAAACCAGGTGTATGAGTTCCTTATTGTTGCTGTAACAAATTACTGCAAACTTAGTGGCTTCAAACAACACAAGTGTATCCTCTTACAGTTCTGAGCTCTGAAATGGGTCTAAGGAGATTAAAATCAAGGTGTCAGCTTGGTTGCATTGCTTCTGGAGGTTCTAGGGGAGAATCTGTTTCCTTGCCTTTTCAAGTTTCTCGAGGCTGCCTGCCTCTTGGCCTGTGGTCCAACCAGGAGGGAAGAGTTGAGACCCCAGTGGCACTAGTTTAATTATCCAAGGGAATGGAGGTCCAGTACCAGTGTTTTTAAGGAGTGGTCATTCTTGAAGTCAAGTTGATCCAGGGAGAGTTCATTTAGGTTGCAGCTTAACCCTGGAGGGAGTAGAGGAGTTCAGTGCCCCTGACAAAGGGGTTGAGATCTGATTAGAACTTTATGATGTTAGCTACCGTCGAGACTGTCCAAGAATCTTCTTCCCTATCAAAGGTAAGTGCATGGATTTAAAAGGCATGTCACGTAAGGGCCACACAGAACAGCTATCTATACCTGTCCCACCTCAGTTGTACTGAAGGTATTTTTTTTGTAACTCAAATTTCTTAGACACCTATCAATACAGGCACTAAGCTAGGTACAAGAATAGAAGACAAGGACAAAATAGTCAATGTTCTCTTTCAAGTAGCACATGATTTACGGAAAGGCAGACAAATAAACGGGCCATTACAATTGTGATTGTGTGTGTGTATGTGAGATGAATGCAAGGACAGTGAGAAGCTCATTGTTTTAAGGGTATGCCTATAAGAGCATGAAAGCCTCAGCGATTGAAATGGTGATAACCTTGAGTTGATTATTATAGGATAAGTAGGGGTTCCTGAGGCAGGCATGGACACTTCAAGCAGAGGATGGAACATTTGTAATGAAAGACAGCTTAGCACAGTAAGAATGGAGAACAGTAAGGAGCTTGGTATCACTGCAGCTCGAAGCCTTTATTCAAGAACCACTAGAGCTGGGAGAAGCGGGCAGGATCTGTCAGGTCATAAACAGCTTTCAACACCTTCTTCATGAGTTAAGGATTTATCCTGAGGTGAAAGTTTCACTCAAAGAATTTTAAAAAGAAAGCTGATAACTGGAATTAATAGTCTAGGAAAGCTAACACCAGAGGCATTGGAGAACATGGAGGCAGAGAGGTAAGCATGGGGAGAGTAAAGCTGGTTTGGAGACACTTGCGTGATGTAGACACTTTATGGTGCTTTCCTAAATGAGGGAAGTGTAATCAGGGTGGAGTCCGGGTGGAAATCAGAGGGAGATTGTTGAGGCTGAATTGTCCCCACAGCTGGGGTGAACAAGGGCTTTTGGTAGAAAAAGGTATTTAATTTTTTTTTTAAGTGTCTGGCTCTAACTGAAAGAACAGAGAGTGAGAGCGAGAGTGAACAAATGAAGACAAGGAGAAGAACTTGGGCATGGCCTTATGACTTGCCTCAGTCAGGCTAGGTCTCAGAGTAAACACCAGGCAAAGCAGAGTCACCTCTGCGCTGCGACAGACATGATATGTCCCACTGGGATTTGGGTGTCGATTAACACCACTACATACTCTAGTCTATCCTGCAGATCCTGTTCTCTTACAATAATATTATTTAAATTTTTTAAATTTAAAAATACTTCCCTTTTTAATCTTGATACACTTTTAAAAATATTTAGATAATATATGCATTTATAAAATAAAAATAAATAAATTTTTCTTTATTTCTCCCCTAGAAATCCACTTTCCTCTCCAGAGGTGACCTCTTTCACACACTTTTGTAAATGTATTTACATATATGTAATACAAATGTAAATGTAAACACAGATTTTAATCATACTATATCTATCTCTCTCTGCATTTTCCTTTTCTATTTAATAATATGCATTGGAGATAGTCTAATATTAAAACATACAGCTCTTCTTTATTCACTTAAATCTTTTCACAGTATTCCATTATGAGAATTTGTCATAATTTGATTGCTATTCTATTGATAGACATTTAGTTTGATTCCGGTTTTTCTGCTTAATAAACAATAGATAATGAGCATTTTCCATGCCTTTATGCACACCTGCAAATATTTCTCTAGATTGGAATCTTAGAAGTAGAATTAGTGGGTCAAGGAGTAAGCACATTTTAAATATTCATAAATTCTGCCAATTGCCCTCCAGAAAGTCTATTTCAATTTATATTCTCATCAATTGTGTATAAGAGTCAGATCTTTTTCTTACTTTAACAGTTTTTCCCTCTATTCCCTTTGCCCAAAGGCTCAGGCTTTTCCTTTCCAGTTATCTTGACTCATGAGCTTGGGGTGTGTGTGTGTGTGTGTGTGTGTGTGTGTGTGTGTGTGTG